>NC_089588.1:141202838-141568423 GCF_019320115.1 Miscanthus floridulus
TACGAGAAAGACAACAAGATGATTAGAAATCAGGCATAATGAGCGTCAGAATAGATAAATGAATTCGCGTACCCATAATTGTTTGTATCCGGCGAGGTTGCGGTTGCCTTGATGGTGTGCTGGACCTTGCATCTGCAAACGCCGCTCCCGGGTAGCTTCATGCGCTCGGCCCACATGGGCATGAACCACTTGTCCACGATCATCGCCCAGCATTGGGATACGAGGAGCACCACCAAGGACACATCTACACATCATCAAGTATTTTACATATAAAAAGATCAAATTAAACCAACTTAATCTCAAAATGAATCAATATAATGTTCTTTATCTACCCAAGGTACTGGTCCCGGGTCAGCGTCATCTTTCTTGCTTCTTCTTTGCTGACCTTCTCTCCAAGTTTTGACCCATAGTAGGTTATGATGGTCTGGATGCGCGGTCTCGTGATGCATGTCGGTGACGAGTTTTTTATAGGCTTTGGTAGCCACCAAATCTGCCCTGGCCTCAGATCCCTCCCTCGCATCTAAAATAAGTCTGCATACAAACGCGATGTATCCATTCATTTTTTTCAAGAAAAGTCCAATAAATGCGATGTATTGAGCAGTGTAGTGCGAGGGGAGACTTACCCAAAACTCCGCCTTCACCCGCTCTGCCTTGTTGGGGTAACCCACATCGGGGGCGGCGGCGTAGTGGTCAAACGTCTAGGCCGGCTCCCTCCTGCTGGCGTAGTCAACTAGGCCAGGGTAGTGTTGCCTGCATAGAAGACCCAGGATGCCATTGACCAGGCATCGGTGACCACCACCAGACACAATCGTCCAGTTCCCTACACAAGTAATAAGAAAAATTATTAGTTTCTCTATGGATTTTCAACATATCATATGAAGTGGTGGTGATTAAATCTAAAGTTACTTACTTTTGCCCTTTGGGGCGAATCATTGGGCGTCGGTGAGGAAGCGGAACAGGAGGGAGGCTCGCCGGACCTCGCAAGTAGACGTTGGACGAACCAGAGGAAGCGGAACCCGTACCATCCTCCTCGTGCGTCCCCTCCACCTCGTGCACCCCCTCCTCCTCGTCCGTCTACCAAACTAGCTCATCGTCGTCCCCGGGCCTCGCCTCCTCCTCGTCCTCCTCACGCTGTGTGGTAGGAGGCGGCGGTGGCTGCCTCCTACGGCTGCTGCTGCTCCTCCTCCTCCTGTCTGACGGCCCCTCACCTGGAGCGGCATTTGCAATGCATCGTGTTTGGTAAAGCGAGGACACGTCCCTGTGACGGTCGCTTCGGTCCGCCATCTTTGTTCAATCACCTGCAATTAAAAAGAATAAACAAGACGTAATTAGAAATAGAAATAGATGCAAAATAAACAAAACATAGTATTTCATGTATTAGAAATAATCTTCATGATTGGGATTAGCTAGATCATAGGTCTCTTCATCACTATCAACATTGTCATTGCCCAAATAATCAACACTATCCGAAGGAGGAATGTTGTCTTCATTGTCTTTGCCTAAACGTAATCGCTCAAGCATTTCGAAGTCCTTCACATTTTGCACCTCATCTCCAGCGTCCTCGTCATCAACCCTTTCATTGTCTAGTTCCATTCTGATGGCCTCGGTTAAGTCTATCTCAAACCTCCCTTCTAGCCCCTCTTCTTGAAAGAACTCTCCGTCATATGTGTGTGGGTTGAAGTTGTAATCTTCATCGTTTGGGACAGGTAGTTTACCGTGTGGCGAGACCTTGTGCACGATATCCCAACCCTTGAGATGCCCTTTGGTTTGGCACGCATATGACGTATAATAAACCTGCATGGCCTGTTGAGCCACAATATAGACATCGTATCCTGGATAGATGGAATCCTGTCGAATTTTGACTAGCCCAAGATTAGGGGTCCGTCTCGTTACTCGAGTATCAAACCAATGGCATTTGAATATGACAGGATTAAAAGGTTTGGCACCATAGAATGAAAGTTTGTATATTTCTTCAATTCTTCGATAATAGTCGAGGCCATCAGTGTCGGGCGTAAAAACTCCACTATTTGTGGATTTTTTATTAGGCCGACTCTGCTCGTAGCTTGCTGTGCGAAAGCGATATCCATTCACGTCATAACTGGTAAATGACCTGACCCTTAAGGCACAGCCGTTTGCAACCTGTTTCAACTCATCACTTATGGACGCATCGGTTTGGGCTTGCAAGCTCAAGCAGGATAGATCGTTATATTATTCCAACATACGAGCAACTTGGAATGTCGAACTAAGTACGAGCTAAATTGGACGGTACCATATTTTTGAACCAAGAAATGAAACCAGGCCTCCCTGGTCCCACACCCTGTGAAAGAAGGGTGTCATTTTCTTGCGGGGTAGGATCCCTTGATTGATGCCAGGATTCACGAAGAAATTCCCTGTACCAACGAGAAACAAGGGAGTTGGATGCAGAATAGTGACGGCATATTAAAACAAGTTCGTTGAGAACTTACCTCACATATGGCTGCACCTCAACAAGGTTGGTCAACACATATAGCATGATACTGCGCCACTCTTCAATACTCAAGTGCTTAGTGGTCGATGCACTTGCGCTTCTGAGTTGCCCTTGGAAAAGGCTGAGGTTCGATTCATTTTTGCCAGCATTATAACGACGGGGTAGATTATGCATGCTAGGAAGGTTCTCAGTGTAGTATTTTTCTGTGAAGTTTGACAGCTCCTCCAGAATGTATGCCTTTGCAATTGAAGCCTCAATTTTGGCTTTATTTCTAAATTTTTTGCGAAGAGTCTTTAGACATCTCTTGATTGGATAGCACCAGCGGGCCTGCATGGGCCCCCCATTCGTGCCTCATACAGGAGGTGCACAATCAAATGCTGCATTGACAAGAAGAAGCCAGGTGGAAAGATCTTCTGCAACTTACAGAGCAACATAGGTGCCCCTTTTTCCAAGTCATCAATGACGGTCTGAGATAGCTCATTGGCACAAAGCTGGCGCAAGAAATAGCTCATCTCTGCCAGCACTAGCCAGACATGCTCAGGGACATAGCCTCAAACCATCGACGGCACAAGCCGCTCAATCCATATGTGGTAGTCATGACTCTTCATCCCGTTGACTCGCAGAGTAGATAAGTTCACTCCACTCTTTAGATTCGTTGCATACCTATCAGGGAACATTAGCGTCTAGATCCATTCAAGTACTTCCCTCCTTTGTTTGCTGGTCAAGACGAAATCAGCCTGAGGCCTTCTCCAATTCTTGCCGTCTCTAGGAGGCTGCATCTCTTGATTTGGTCTATCGCATAACGTTGCCAGGTCCACTCTAGCCTTAGGGTTGTCCTTAGACTTTTCAGTGTCCATGAGTGTTGCCCAAAGTGCCTCGACGACATTCTTTTCAGTGTGCATTACATCAATGTTATGTGGCAGAAGAAGGTCGTCAAAACAGGGGAGCCTCGTCAAGCCTGACTTATGAGTGCACATATGTTGCTCACCATATCCCAAAAACCACCTTCTTGATTGGCCACGAGAGCATCTATCTGAGCATGAACCTCGGCACCAGTCATCATCCACGGTGCAGGGTCTGACACTACGACACCTTTCATAAAGTTCTTGATGTCTTGTCTGAATGGATGGTCAAGAGGTAGGAATTGACGATGTCTGTCAAACGACGAATACTTGCCATCCTTCTGCAACCAAACGAACCTAACACCTTCCTTGCATATTGGGCATGGGAACTTTCCGTGAACACACCAGGCGCAGAATATCCGTTCAAGTTGCGTTAGGTTCATAGCGACGTAATCTATGTACGAGTAGCATTGTTTAGCATGTTTTGTACTTTCAAATTAAATATTAATCTGATCAATTTTTATGCAATTAGTTTTCAATTAAAAGCAACCTAATAGGCTTCCACTTTTATAAATAAAATATAATTGATTTTTTTACTTTGGTTTTCTAAACTCAAATATAATTTGACTCAACACAATTAAGATATTTCTCTAAAATATCTTATATATGTTTTATATAATTATTAAAATAGATGAAGCTTATTTTCTTTTTAAAGAAAATCCTTCGGTAGCCGTTTCTTTCCAAACGTAGCTCCGATTAGTGTGCTTTTCATGCCTGTATGTTCATAGCAACATACAGAACCTCTTTAGAACCTTTTCACTTGCTAATTCATATGTTTGGTGTATTGTTCTAATTTGGCTCTATTGCTTGCTTCATGTATGATTGCATGGATGCTTGTTTGGTGTTCTATGATCATGTCCAGTCAGTGAGCTTTACGTGTTGATCAAGGAGTTTCTTGGAAGCTTTGGACTAGAAGAAGGATCAGAGTTTAAGGCAAGTATAGCATGGGATCATCCTTGTTGTCCTATTCACCTTAATATCATTTTAATCATATGCATGTGTCTACCTTGACAACCGTAGTAATTTTCCTAGCTATTTGATATCCTGAATTCCTTGTCACCTATGGGTTATTGCATTGGGTAGTATTATGCTAGTGCTCATACTAAAGCCATGATCTTGTAACTTGACTAATGGATTATGCAATAAACATTACAAGATGCTTTTTAGCAACATGGAACAAGGGGGCTAGAGCATTGGGCTATTTTATGGTGCTCTAGATTCCTCTCCCTAAGGACTTATCTGTAAGTGATCATCCAGGACTTCCAGTACAGCTGTGAGGACTACATGGCTCTGGCTTTAGTCAAGTATGAGGACATTTTCTAGCTTGTTAGTGGTTACCTTTATGGTGCAAGAGGGGCTCTGATAGGTATGATCTCGGCCTACCAAGAGGTGCACTTTGATTTTTTGGTATTTTGTTAGTCACTCCTTGGAGGGGGGGTTCATGCTTATTGATGGGGAAACATTAGCGGCCCTAACTTGTTAGACGAACCTTTGAAAGTCTTCATAGTAAACCATGCCGACCTTCCTTGGTAGTGGGTTAAGAGGCTCGCGACCATGGGCGAAAGGGTAAATCACGACTCACAGTGAAAGTATACAACCTCTGCAGAGTGTAAAACTATTATAACAGCCATGCTCATGGTCACGAGCGGCCTTGGAACCCTTACGGAATAGATGATGAACACTGATGATACTGATGATAAAGATGCTCACTAATGATTACTGTTTATGCTATTCATTATTCATGTTTACCTGATCATATGTTTACATGGGCTTGTGAATAAACTTGTTGCCACCCAATTGCTAAAATTGTGACTCATTACAAGCTAATCGCAGTTAACTAGTGTCAGCCTTTTGAGCCTCATGAACCCCATGTTATATTTGTTGAGTACGACATGTATTTACGCTTGCTTTATTTTTTTCCAATTATTTGGATAAAAATCCTGGATGGGTACCAGATTGTTAGTCTGGAGGAGTTAGGCTTGTGATCAACCAGTCAGTTGTCCCTGTGAAATTGGAGTCTTCACCCGAAGATCGGAGTTGTCTTTCCGCTGTTTGATATCTAAGGTTGTATTCTATATACTAAGTACGTTGTATATTGAGGATTGTCTATTGATATTACCCTTATTTGTAGCTATATATGAGATTTGACATCCTGGGCTCACATATGGTGCGTATCTGGTTTTGTTCCTAAAACCGGGCGCTACATTATCATTAAGTCCTATGGGGCTACTGTTGGATATATGGGCCCAAGGTACTTCACTGCCAATATACTCGATCCATGCTTGTCTGCAGAGCCAAGACGACGAGGAATGAGGCCCGCATATACCAGGCACATCTGCAAGCTTGGAGATCAAGTCATTCCAAGGATATCCGGTGCCATCGTATCTAGGCGATAGGATAGAATCATCATGTTAGGCTTTTCATGTAACAAACTACGAAACCCATCAGTTAGCCGATCGGATCTACTGTAACCCTATCCCCCAAGACTACATAAGGACGGGTAGGGGCCTCCCAATCGGGATCCGACCTTCTACATTCTAGTGCATAGCTACAAACAGCTGCCCCTGTAACCGAGCATACGAATATAGAGAGAAGCTACTTCAAACTGTACGTAGGGCACCATGTGCCTGAACCAGTATAATCCATGTGTCTTGTGTGCTACCCATTTGATTCCCTGTACGCAAATACGCTGCTAGGTATTGCTGGAGCTAATTATTCTGACGGTCTTGATCTTGCGTGTTTTTTTACTAATGAGTGGTTTCCATTTTAGCTATCTGAATTTTTAGAAAAAAACGAGTGACTGAACCGATCGATTTGATCTAACCGGATGCCAAACCCTACATTTGAGGTGAGGAAGAGATGTACAAGGCATCATTGTAAATGTAAGAGATCACAAGATATGTCAAAGTGAAACGGGAAAAAAAAAACTGAGAACCAAGTGTGTACAGATATTGACCAAAGTTTGAATGATGTTTTTGTATGCCACATGTATAACATACCAACGCTTAAAACAAACAACCACATACATCAGTTATTTATTACATATTATCGTGTTCTTTTCTCCAATGCAGGAGGTATGTAAATTTCTCAGTAACAAACTGGCACGCGGCATGGAGAAGAAGCACCGACACACATAACAAGCATCACATCTTGGCAAGGGGGCCAAGTGTCATTTAGCAAGTCCACTTCTTTGTAGTAGTGAAACACTACATCTTTATTGACTGAAGAACGCAAACCAGAGATATATATAATAATCCACGAGCAACAGCGATCAGTGAAAGGTGCATAATTGTCAAAGACCTGAAACAGTAAACAAAAATGGACGAAGAAACAAATGCATCAGGCATCAGAAATTTCTGGTTTTTTCTTGAAATGGAGAGTTGAACTAAGCTACCGCTATTGCTTCTGTTCTAAGATATATCACCCACATATACCTGTGATTTCATTCGGCAAGGCAGAATGAGCGCAGTTATTCCTGGGCTTCTCTGATCTCCTCAATCTCCAGATTCTCCTCAATACCTGGGATTCGCATAAGTGCTGCCCTCAATACTTGTCCTATTCTTTCAATGATGGTCTTAACCACGAGGCTTGCGCCACTGCTGCCACCTGCGCCGCCACTGGTAACAATGTTTCCTTCAGAAATCTTGTCTGATGCAGATGTCGTTGTCGTCGTCGTCGTGACCTCCCCCTTCTCCTGGATTACCTCTTCATCCTTGCCATTGATGGAAATAGTGATCTTGGTGGGGTGCTCCTTGGCTTCTTCTCTTACTTTATTAATCACCACGCTGATACCCGGAGCGTCGCTTTTATACCTCGGGGAACTTTGGAAGACAACCCTTTTGAGGCTCAGGAGGTGCCTGATCCCCACAGGGTCTTCACTTGTTAATGCTCGGCTGGTGTAGAACTTGAACTCAAGATGCTCCAGCTTGGGCATTGCACCTTGTTGGAAAGTCACCATGGGCAAGCGGCAATCTAGGCAGAAGCTCATCAGCCTTGAGAACCCAGCGCCTGTGATGACTATAGCCTTCCGTGGGGACTTCAAGTCTCAGTGTAAGGTCGTGCAGGTTTGGCATTTTCTTACACAGGAATTCAAGGTCGTCGTCCTCCAGTTTGCAGAGCCTGATATCCAAGGTGGAAACACTGGCCATGTGTTGTTTGAACCACCCTGGGACTCTCATATGACCACGGTGGACGTTCAAGCAGAAGCTCTGCAGCCTTGAGAACCCTGCGCCTGTGCTGACTGTAGCCTTCCTTTGGAGGACTTCAAGTCTCAGTGTAAGGTGCTGCAGGTTTGGCATTCTATTACACAGGTATAAAAGGTCGTCGTCCTCCAGTTTGCAGAGACTGATATCCAATGTGGAAACACTGGCCATGTGTTGTTTGACCCACTCCGGGACTCTCATGTGTCTGCGGACTATCTTGAGTCCTACGACAAGGAGAAGCTGATACGAATAATCATATAACATGATGGTTAGGTCCTCTCCAGGTTTTACTAGTGAAGACAAAATAGTTTCCTCATCCAGATGTCGCAAGACAGCCAAGTCATTGTTAGAAAGCTTCCCCGCCTTAGCAGGATACTTGTTACCAGCAAGCACACTGAACGAGTTTGTGAGCAACCAAGGCAGCTCCCTGACACTGGTGTGGCTCACATTCAGAGTCTTCATGTGCTGCAGTTTCCCAATTTCTCTCGGAAGCTCCCTGACCCTGGAGTGACTTACATCCAGAGTTTCTAAGCGCTGCAGCTTTCCAATTTCTCTCGGCAGCTCCCTAACCCTGGTGTAGCTCACATTCAGAGTCTTCAACTGTTGCAGTTTTCCAATCTCTCTCGGTAGCTCCTTCGCGCTTGTGTTGCTCAAGTCCAGCGTCTCCAAACCACACAATTCCTGGATTTCCTTGGGTATCTCACTTACGTGGGTGCTGCTTACGTCCAGGGTCTCCAGACTCCGCAGTCTCCCTATTTGCGGCGGAAGTCCACTGATGGGCGTGGCCCTGAGACCCAGGTACCTCAACCGGAGCAGCCTACTGCAAATATCTGCCAGATCAATATCAGATAGAGGAAACCCGGTGCTTTCAATGCTCAGCACTCGCACATCTTCCAACTTTTCCCAGCGGACTAGACAACCACCAGCGTGCGGCCAGGGGTAAGAAAAAACCACAAGGGAGCGTGTACGCAGTGCTCCATCCATTACTGAAACAACGCCATCCGGCCTTCCCAGGAAACCGACAGACAACCGACGGATCCGACGAGCATCCAAGATCGACGGACGACTGTCCTCCTCATGATATGCAGCAAAAGTAGCCTGTTTTGATTTGCATACTAGGAAGGCTCGCATCATGGGGTGCACACTGTAGTATTGCTTATTCTCTTCTGATGATTCTGGCTGCAAGAGACCCCTGGAGACAAGCTCGTCAAGGCAACCTTCTGCTGCTGCTGCTGCTGCTTCCTCCTCCCCTGCTTGGTGGTAAAGAAATCCTTTGTAACACTCCAAAAATTTCAGTCTTTTGAAATAAGAAAAAATTATTTAAGCAATTATGTGTGCATTCAAATATATGAAAAATAATAATTTTAGGTGAAATTAAAAACCATCATAAGGATAGATAATGTTGATAATGTTGATGCACTCATGCTGGAGCATTTTTTTTAAATATTTGAGTGGTTTTGATTTAAACTTAAAACGAATAAAAAATCATTTAGAAATGGAATTGGAAATTTCATTGGAAAAAGGAAAAAGGCTTTTCTTCTTTTCTCCCCCTCCTTTCTTCATTTCGGCCTGCTGGCCATTCTTGCCCGCCGGCCCGGCCCGGCCTGCTGGCCAATTCCCGCACCTCCCGCAACCGCCCGCGCCCTGTCTCGCGCGGCCCAACATGAAGCCGGCCAAGCACTGCAGCAACTACCGCCGCGCCTCCCTTCCCTCTCAGCCGCTGACGACCCGGCCTCACCCGTCACTGCCGTCCCCCTCCTCGCCCGCTCGCCCCGCGCTTGGTCCAACGGGTCAAGCCGCAACCGCCGCTCCACTTCGCGTCCTCCCGAGCGCCCGGCCTCTACAAAAGGGAGCCGAGACCCCCCGTCACCGCTCCCTCTGTTGCCCCTGCTCCTTTTCTTCGCGCTCGCCGTGCACGGAAGCCGCAACAGCGCCGGATCCGCCGAGCTCAGAACCTCCGTGCGGACCACCGTCCCCGAGCCGCCTCCGCCTTCGTCTTTCCCCGCGGTGAGAATCCCCTTGCTCCCCTCTCTCTCCCCAACCCGGCCCCACCCGTCAGTGCCGTCCCCCTCCTCCCGGTCGGCCATGGCAGCGGCGCCGCCGGAGCTACTGTTCCTGGCCGGCACCCCTTTCTCTCTCCCTTCCATCTGTTCTGAGCCCTCCATCGTTTGATCAACGGCTTACGGAGGCCGATACCCCTTCGCAGGTCAAATTTCTAAAGAGACCCTCGGCTCTCAGCAAATTGCGCCCGCCGTCCTCCATCAGACTCAAATCTAAATTTCTTTTTAAATTTATTAAATCGAAAACGAGTTCTAACTATTTATATAATTGCCACCGCACTGTTTTGTTCATAAAATCGTCGTTTTAGCTCCGAATCGACCCGTTCAAATCACGTTAGCTTTGTAATTTCATAATCTACGTGTTAGTACCACTGTTAATCAAGTTTGCAACTTTTAAATTTCATGGTTAGGTTTAATTAAATAAGGCGCTATAGGAAACCCCGTTTAATTCATAACTTTCGCGTTTTAGCTCCGATTTTCGTGAACTTCGCGTTGACGTGATCGTAGCGAGACGTAGGTTCCTTTCATAAACATCTTATCTTATTTCTATACTATTGGTGTACTGTTCTAACTGTAGGATTGTTTGCTTTGCATGAATGTTCCTGGAATGTTGTATGTTGTCGTGTTGGTCGTGTTCAGACGGTGAGGAGAACGTTGGAGATCAAGAGTTCTTCGACGACCAGCAGGACCAGCAGGAGTTTGCTAACCAAGGCAAGTATAGCATGGGATCTACCTTGATGCCTATTCACCATTTATTAATTACTCATTTGCATGTGTCTAATTTTGATACCCGTAAGGACATCCTAGTGCCTCCTAAGAAATCGGGCCCACGTGCACCTATCGTTGTCTCAACAGACCTTTGATAGCGTACACAAGTTCCCAACAACTTAACAGGTCTGTCGAGTGTCCTCGGGAAACCCGAATCATCCACGAATCTTTTCCGAACAGGATCCCAATCACAGACATTGCAGATTACAATAGTTTTTCAATATACATTCCAGAGATTGTAAAGCGAAAGACTTAAGTTTTAATATTACAAACCAGTTGTTTAAAACTTACAATACCATAAGTGTCATACAACCATAGTAGCGGGATAATATTACATTAACATTATTTATTTCACACAAACTAGTGCCTTGTCCAAAGGCCATTCATCATTCCTCATTGTCATTGACTTCAAACACTATCATGCAGCAGGGACCAAAACAAGCCTGCGCATGCGACTCACCTGCAACAAGGGTTAACAAACCCTGAGTACAAAAGTACTCAACAAGACTGACCCGACGTAAAAAGGGGTGAAGGACTTTAGAGATGCAGGTGCTGGGGCAAAGTAAGGATGTAGCAAGATTCAAAAGTTCTTTGCCAAAAGCTTACTATTATTGATCTTATTTTCAAGTTTTACCCCTAAGTCCTTTTAGTTCAATATCTCAAACTAAGTGTTCATATCCCATATTCCAATCCTTCTCATTCCATTCTTTTTCTCATGTTTTAGTAATTCACCAATCCTGCATTGCTTCTGTAACGAATCGAGTCTCCATATCCGCGGAGCACCGGCAATTCGAATTGATTCAAGTCCCAGCTGGGGATTCCCTATCACACGACATATGTAGAACTTAATCTTGCATATATCAACCTCGCTACCAGATCCTCCTATACTAAGCCAACTCCACGCCACCCGAGAGCACAGCACACCTCAAATCCGGCCACATTCCAGCTACGAGGGTACACGCTACTCCCTCCATCTCTCCACTCCCAGTGCGTGGGCATTCGTCTTAATATCGGATTAGCCGAAGTAGGCTTATCGGAGTATGTGACCAGTACTACAAAGTGTCTCGTTCAGAAGATCCACAATGAGTGGCCTTTAAGCGACATAGTCGGCAACATTACCCAACATTCAAGATAAGTCACCCGACTAGTCTCTAGTTCATTCTATCTTCTTTCTTTCTTTGGCCAGTATGCCATCTTTGATCGTATCGAAACTTTTACTTTGAAAACCTACCATAAAGCATACTAAGCATTCTACGCCTTTGTAAATGAAATCATCTTCAAGGATGGTACACAATTAACAAGGTAGGCAATGCATCAAGTAGGTAACATTTGAATTAATCAACTTAATGCAATAAGTAACATAGGTGATAAACTTTTCAAAGTAAACAAGGTAATGGTTTAATGCATAAACCGGGGCTTGCCTTCGTTGACGATCTCAAGTTCCGGATCAGTACCACAATTATCGAATCCCGTGACAACCGGGGATTCTTCCACAACTTGCTCAACTAAAATCGGTTCACTCTCGGATTCTACATGAAATAATAGCATATGCTTCAACATAATGATAATGTAAACATGATGCTTTCATGGTGCATGAAATATAACAACACCTTGAATACAACTTTCCTTCACGGTACAGTTGCAAGCCAACAAAACCAACTTGCTATTCTACCATTGAGAACCACACAAGTGACTTGACCAAACTGATCTTGAAACCCTACTGGTCTCAAAACATGACCAAAACAAGATCAAACCCTAAACTAACACTTAGGGTTTGCTTTCATCCATTTTTGAATTAATTTGGAAATAAGCCCAAAAATGAACTTGTTCCAAATGACCTCAAAATTTTATGTAAGCTTCCTCATGACAAATTAGTGTACCAAAACAAATTTTACAATTTTTGGAGTTATACAGTGGCCTACAAAAATCATGGAAATTACATTTATCAATTAATTGACTGAATTATTAAACATTAAAAATTTATTCAAATTTCAAGTTTCATATTTTTAAACCATAATAGAACATGTGCTGAAGCTACACATAAATTATTAGAATTTCTAGAGCTGTAATTATTTTCCTATAAATTCCCAAAGTTGCTGCACTATTCATTATTTAGAAAATATCAAAACCTCACTGTTCTCTCTCTCTCACTGACGACCCGGCCCCGCTGTCAGTGACACAGACAAGGCACACGGCGGCGCTACCATCACCGGTCGGCCAAAACGTGCCGGCGGTGATGCTCCGGCGAGACGGACTGCACCAGCACGACCTATGCCACCCCGCGAATCCATCCCAGCCCTCAGAACGGCAGCAGGCGCACCGGAGGGAGCTCCACGTCGGCCATGGCGGCGCGGGCACGTCGGCGCACGGCGTATCCACGGCTACGATGCAGTAGAGGCTAAAGCGAAGCGAACATCACGCTCAGGAGCTCACCATGATCACGCCGGTGTACTTGGTGAAGGCGGAGACGGGCTGGAACGACGTGGCCACGGTGAAGTCGATGGTGGCGGAGCTCCGACCGGTCACGGGGAAGAACGTGTTGCGCCGGGCGATTCCGGCCAACCCAAGCGACGCGAGCAAGCCGAAGAGGAGTGCAAGGTCGAGGCGATCACACTGGTGTAGCTAGGCCCGACGGACGCGGTTCGACAGCGGCTACGGCGAGCGGCGGAGCTGATCGGTGGCGGAGCAGAGCAGAGAGGAAAACAGAGGACGACGGCGGTGCTCCTATTTATAGACGGGAAGGATGCGTCCGGTGTCTACAGCTCACGCACGAGCTCGCCACGGAGCCTGCTGCGTGTCACCGCATGAGAAAGCGGCAAAAATCGATCGGCGGCGGCTGCTGCGTGGCGCCGGCAGCAAGCAGGGAGGTGGCGCTCGGCTTGATTTTGATTTTTTGAAGTATTTATAGAATTGCCACTGCGTTTATTTTGCAAATTACTCACAAATTTTCTAAAGAAGTTGAAAATCTCCAAAAATGAAAGTTGCTCAACTTTTCAAACTCTACAACTTTGCTTCAAGGAATATTTTCAAATTCTGCCTCCATTTTGAAATTTGAATTTGGGGTGCATTTGAGCATTTGAATCATTTCAAAATTACTCCAAATTTTATATGTAAACCTTAGAAACTTTGAATACCAAAGTTGATCCTTATTAAATAAGCTTCAACTTTGCTTTTTGTCACAACCCCAAATTCCAAATGGATTTTGAATTAGGCAAAATGGGCAAAAAGGACTTTTATGGTTTGAATTTGAATTCAAATTTGATTTGTATACCTTTTAACTTAACTTTGATTTTTGACCAGTAACTTGGCCCATTAGGGTTATTTGAGTCAATTGACACATGGTCTCACATGATCACATGAAATTTGACCCTTGTGGTCATGATCTTTATTTAGAGTTTTGAATCACATCACATAAAATAACAATCATTATGAAATAAAGCCTATTTAGTGAATGCATTCAAAATTTTCTACTTTATGAATGCTTTGCAATGCACATGATGACATGTCAAGTTTTAAATGCTAGGTCAAAACACCGGAGGTGTTACAACCCTTCCCCCTTAAAGAAATCTTGTCCCGAGATTTAAAACCTAAGGCTAAGTAATGGAAAAGGAAATGTGTCAAGCTAACACATCATAACTTTATTCAAAAAGGCTAGTGAGGGGGCTTTCCATTCTGTTGACAAACGAAACAAGTTACAATATAGACAAGGTATTGCAACTAGATAGAAGCGAAGAAGTCAGGAAAGTTTTCTTCTAAGTAATCCTCGGACTCCCAAGTAGCTTCATCTTCAGTGTGTTGATTCCATTGTACTTTGTAGAACTTGATTATACGTCTTCGAGTGACTCGATCTTTCTGATCTAAGACTCTAATGGGGTACTCGGCATAAGTCAAATTATGTTCTTGTTCTACATCACCAAAGTCAATCACTTGGTCAGGTACTTGAAGACACTTCTTTAACTGGGATACATGAAAGATATCATGCACCGCTGACATGTGATCTGGTAGCTTGATGCGATAGGCGACCGGTCCACGTCGTTGTTGGATTTGAAAAGGACTGACATAACGGGGTGCCAACTTTCCCCGAATCTCAAAATGATGAACTCCTTTCATCCACGATACCTTGAGGTAGACATGATCTACCACTTCAAATTCTAGCGGTCGTCTCCTCTTATCAGCATAGCTTTTCTGTCAGGATTGAGCTACCTTCATATTAGCTTTTATGAGTTTAACTTTCTCTTCAGCTTCCTTGACCACATCCGGTCCAAAGAACCAACGTTCTCCTTCTGGAATAGATTCCACCTGAGTATAGAAGACCCTTCTAGTTTTCTTCTCAGCTGACCCTTCTGACTGTTCTGAGCATTGCCCTTGTACTGATTCTGAGCTTGAGGAACAGGGGCTTTAGGTGCATCAGGATTATTCTTCCTGGGATACGGACATTCTTGGGAAAAGTGTCCAGGTTTACCACAATTATAACATGGATAATTGTGATTCTGGGGAGTAGCATTGCGGTTTGCGTTATTTGTATTATTTTGCTGCTGCGGTGCTTGATGAGCATTAGGCGTATTAGTTGCAGGGCGAATAAAGAACTGCTGCCTGCTTTGGCTTTGTTGTGGGTGGAATGGCGCACGGCCATGATTCTGAGGATGGCAGACTATCTTTTGATGCTTTCCACTCGACAATCCGGAAGCAGATACTCTCTTTTTCTTCGCCTCCTTGTGTCGGCGGTAATTCTCTTCCGAAGCTATAGCAATGTTGACCGTCTCATGATAAGTTGCGTTGCCACAAGTTGCCATCATGGTCTGAAGTTTGGTGTTCAGGCCTCTCATGAAATGATTCTTCTTCTTCCTATTAGTATTCACATACTCTATAGCATACTGTGATAGGTGATTGAAGCACCCAACATAGTGCATCACCGGGTGCTCCCCTTGCTTAAGAGCCAAAAACTCTTCTAACTTCATGGTCATCACACCATCTGGAATATAGTGTGCCCTGAAGGCATCCTTAAACTCCATCCAGGTGATTTGGTGACCAGCGGGCTGTATTGCTACCAAATTTGCCCACCAGGCACCAGCAGCTCCTCGGAGTTGCTGTGCCGCAAACCTCGGTTTCTGAATTTCGGTACAGTGAATCAGCTCAAACTTTTGCTCTATTGTCCTAAGCCAATCGTCAGCTTCTAAAGGCTCTTCTGCCTTAGAGAACACAGGCGGACGTGTGTCAGTAAAATCAATATAGGTTGACTCGTCATTTCCATTATTACGGCGGCCACGATTAGGTTGTGGTGCCTGTCGGTTCTGAGCCAATTCCCTTAACAACCTAGCATTCTCTGCTGTTGCATAGACGAGTGCAGTTATGGCATCTGCCATAGTCGGAGGCATTGGTGGAGGATTTGGGATATCATCATTGTCTTGCGAGGTACCTGCACCAGTTTGGGTGTTAGGACGAGGCATCTGTTATAGAGACACGTTGATTTACATTATTCTTTATTGAAAGCAGTTAAAAGGTTTCATGCTACAAAGGGTTGCTTATTTATATTGCATGTCTTGTATCCCACAAGACAACCCTGGTTTACTAGAAAAGCAGTAAAGGAACTATTACTACTCCGAGCTCTCAGTCATCGGCATCCGTGTCCATATCGGACGAAACCTCATCTTCATCTGAGAAGTACACTAACTCCTCAGGATCCTCCTCCTCTTCTTCATTCTCGACTTCTCCTGGATCTACAATCATTTCTTCATCTGTAACTTCACCATCCCCATGAGGAGGATGAAGTTGAGCGTACAGCATGTGGACATTCTCATGAAGAATGGCATTGTCCATCTCTAGGTCTTCTACGTAGAACTCCAACTCATGGATGTGTTCATTGGCTGCATCCTCTCGTGTCCAGGCTTCATTCCGCAGCTCCATGGTCATGGTGATGCGCCTTTGCATTTCCGCCAACTCCTCTTGATCTTTGGCATGAGCTCGACGAAGGGTGTTGAGCTCCTTGGTAAGGTTCTTGATGTTGGCGGGATTGCTTGAAGATCCTTCATCTCCTAGGGTCTTGGGACTTCCTTCACCAAGCTCATGGTTTCGTGGTGCCAACTGGTGACGAGGAACTCCATGAGGTCTAGTGGACTTGCGTACGGTTATCTTGGTCTTTGCCATAGCCTGTAGAAGTTAGGGTAGGACTATAAGAATGGCTCGAGGATAATGGAGGTTAGCAAGAATGGGATTGACATTACTTACCCAACCACTTTTAAGGGGAATTATTATGCAAGGTGTTCAAACATGATGCATGAATCGATCTTACGAATCTAAGTACAAAAGATTTATATAATCAAAAGTACTAGATTTTTAATACATAGGACAAACCTAATCATATTATCCGCTATGAACGTTCAAATAAGATAGGATTGAGGCTAGATCTGAGGTAAGAAGAAAGAAATTGAACTCTAAAATATCAACTTTACTTTCTTTGATCCAAATCAATTTGAAGGTTTTCCAAAGTAACCTACAATGATCTTAGATAGGAACTCGACCTTGCGCTCCTCTTCGGCTTGCTCACGTCGCTTGGGTTGGCCAGAATCGCCCGGCGCAACACATTCTTCCCCGTGACCGGCCGGAGCTCCGCCACCATCGACCTCACCATGGCCACGTCGTTCTAGCCTGTCTCTGCCTTCACCAAGCACACCGGCGTGATCGTGGTGAGCTCCTGAGCGTGATGCTCGCTTCGCTTTAGCCTCTACTGCATCGTAGCCGTGGATACACCGTGCGTCGACGTGCCCGCGCCGCCATGGCTGGCGTGGAGCTCCCTCCGGTGTGCCTGCTGCCGTTCTGAGGGCTGGGATGGATTCGCGGGGTGGCATAGATCGTGCTGGTGCAGTCCGTCTCGCCGGAGCATCACCGCCGGCGCGTTTAGGCCGACCGGTGATGGCAGCGCCGCCGTGTGCCTTGTCTGTGTCACTGATAGCAGGGCCGGGTCGTCAGTGAGAGAGAGAGAGAACGGTGAGGTTTTGATATTTTCTGAATTATAAATAGTGCAGCAAATTTGAGAATTTATAGGAAAATAATTACAGCTCTAGAAATTCTAAAATTGTATGTGTAGCTTCTGTACATGTTCTATTATGGTTTAAAAATATGAAACTTGAAATTTGACTAATTTTTTAATGTTTAATAAATCAGTCAATTAATTGATAAATGTAATTTCCATGATTTTTGTAGGCCACTGTGTAACTCCAAAAATTGTGAAATTTCTTTTGCTACACTAATTTGTCATGAGGAAGCTTACATAAAATTTTTAGGCCATTTGGAACAAGTTCATTTTTGGGCTTATTTCCAAATTAATTCAAAAATGGATGAAAGCAAACCCTAAGTGTTAGTTTAGGGTTTGATCTTGTTTTGGTCATGTTTTGTGACCATTAGGGTTTCAAGATCAGTTTGGTCAAGTCACTTGTGTGGTTCTCAATGGTAGAATAGCAAGTTGGTTTTGTTGGCTTGCAACTGTACCGTGAAGGAAAGTTGTATTCAAGGTGTTGTTATATTTCATGCACCATGAAAGCATCATGTTTACATTATCATCATGTTGAAGCATATGCTATTATTTCGTGTAGAATCTAAGAGTGAACCGATTTTAGTTGAGCAGTCATGGGATTCGATAATTGTGGTACTGATCCGGAACCTGAGATCATCAACGAAGGCAAGCCCTTGTTTATGCATTAAACCATTACCTTGTTTACTTTGAAAAGTTTATCACCTATGTTACTTATTGCATTAAGTTGATTAATTCAAATGTTACCTACTTGATGCATTGCCTACCTTGTTAATTGTTTACCATCCTTGAAGATGATTTTATTTACAAAGGCGTAGAATGCTTAGTATGCTTTATGGTAGGTTTTCAAAGTAAAAGTTTCGATACAATCAAAGATGGCATACTGGCCAAAGAAAGAAAGAAAGAAAGAAGATAGAATGAACTAGAGACTAGTCGGGTGACTTATCTTGAATGTTGGGTAATGTTGCCGACTATGTCGCTTAAAGGCCACTCATTATGGATCTTCTGAACGAGACACTTTGTAGTTCTGGTCACATACTCCGGTAAGCCTACTTCGGCTAATCCAATATTAAGACGAATGCCCACGCACTGGGAGTGGAGAGATGGTGGGAGTAGCGTGTACCCTCATGGCTGGAATGTGGCCGGATTTGAGGTGTGCTGTGCTCTCGGGTGGCGTGGAGACGGCTTAGTATAGGAGGATCCAGTAGCGAGGTTGATATATGCAAGATTAAGTTCTACATATGTCGTGTGATAAGGAATCCCTAGCTAGGACTTGAATCAATTCAAATTGCTGGTGCTCCGCGGATATGGAGACTCAATTCATTACAAAAGCAATGCATGACTGGTGAATTACTAAAACATGAGAAAAAGAATGGAATGAGAAAGATTGGAATATGGGATATGAACACTTAGTTTGAGATATTGAACTAAAAGGACTTAGGGGTAAAACTTGAAAATAGGATCAATAATAGTAAGCTTTTGGCAAAGAACTTCTGAATCTTGCTACATCCTTACCTTGCCCCAACACCTGCATCTCTAAAGTCCTTCACCCCTTTTTATGTCGGGTCAGTCTTGTTGAGTACTTTTGTACTCAGGGTTTGTTAACCCTTGTTGCAGGTGAGTCGCATGCGCAGGTTTGTTTTGGTCCATGCTGCATGATAGTGTTTGAAGTCGATGACAATGAGGAATGATGAATGGCCTTTGGACAAGGCACTAGTTTGTGTGAAATAAAATATGTTAATGTAATATTATCCCGCTACTATGGTTGTATGACACTTATGGTATTGTAAGTTTGAAACAACTGGTTGGTAATATTAAAACTTAAGTCTTCCGCTTTACAATCTCTGGTATGTATATTGATAAACTATTGTAATCTGCAATGTCTGGGATTGGGATCCTGTTCGGAGAGACCACCAATTATATGCCAAATTCAGTAAATGTGCATTTTGGTTAGAAGAAGTACAATTTTTGGGTCATGTGTTATCTGCTGAAGGTATAGCTGTTGATCCGAGCAAGGTAGAAAAAGTCCTTAACTGGAAAGCATCTACCACTGTTCATCAAGTTCGTAGTTTTCTGGGGTTGGCAGGGTATTATCGTCGGTTCATCCCTGACTTCTCTAGAATTGCAAAGCCAATTACAGGACTGCTGAAAAATCAAACTAAGTTTGTATGGTCAACAGAATGTGAGAAGGCCTTTCAGACATTGAAGAAGTTACTGACAACTGCACCAGTATTAGCACAACCTGATATCGAGAGGTCGTTTGATATCTATTGTGATGCATATGGAATTGGTATTGGCTGTGTTCTTATGCAAGAAGGCAGAGTCATAGCGTATGCTTCCAGACAACTCAAGAAGCGTGAAGAACATTATCCCACCCATGATCTTGAATTAGCCGCCGTTATTCATGCACTCAAGGTTTGGCGACATTATTTACTAGGCAATATCTGTCATATCTATACGGATCACAAAAGTTTGAAATACATCTTCACTCAGTCAGAGTTGAATATGAGGCAAAGAAGATGCTTAGAACTGATCAAAGATTATGACTTAGAAGTGCATTATCATCCGGGCAAGGCTAATGTGGTTGCCGATGCCCTGAGTCGCAAAAGTCATTGCCATTGTCTGATTGTGAAACCTATGCAACGAACATTGTGTCAAGAGATGGAGCATCTGAATTTACAAATCATAGAACAAGGTTCCTTGTCCAATATTGCAGTTGAGTCCACTATCAAAGATCAAATCATTGCTGCTCAACGGAAAAGTAAGGGTATAGCCCATATCAAAGATAAAGTCAGATCTGGAAAACCAACCTGTTTCAATATTGATGAATCCGATGTCATATGGTTCGAAGATAGATTGGTAGTACCCAAAAGTCCAGAGTTGCGAAAGAAGATTCTTGATGAAGCTCATTCTACAAGATACTCCATTCATCCGGGTAGCAACAAAATGTATCATGATCTAAGAAAGAGATATTGGTGGACCAAAATGAAAATAGAAATAGCTCAATATGTGGCCAAATGTGATACTTGTTAGAGAGTCAAAGCGGTTCATATGAAGACTGCAGGTCCATTACATTCATTGCCAGTTCCATCTTGGAAGTGGGAAGATATCTGTATGGATTTCATCGTGGGATTGCCTAGGACATCTGCAGGCTACAACTCAATATGGGTTATTGTTGATCGCCTAACCAAGATAGCTCATTTCTTACCAGTCAGAGATAAATATCGAGTGGAACAGTATGTAAAGCTTTATCTTGGTAGAATCTTCAGTCTGCATGGGGCAGCCAAGACCATTGTCTCTGACAGAGGGTCATTGTTCGTATCCAAGTTTTGGAAGAGTCTACATGAGTCTTTGGGAACCAAACTTATCCGTAGTTCTGCTTATCATTCGCAAACAGATGGACAGACTGAGAGGGTAAATCAAATTCTTGAAGATATGTTAAGAGCATGTCTCCTTTCCTATGGTGCTAAATGGGATGAATGCCTTCCCTTAGCTGAATTCTCATATAACAATAGTCATCAAGAGAGCATTAAAATGGCACCCTTCGAAGCATTGTATGGCCGTAGATGCCTGACACCTTTAAATTGGTCAGAAGCTGGAGAACGTTGGTTCTTTGGACCGAATGTGGTCAAGGAAGCTGAAGAGAAAGTTAAACTCATACAAGCTAATATGAAGGTAGCTCAATCCCGACAGAAAAGCTATGCTGATAAGAGGAGATGACCACTAGAATTTGAAGTGTGAGATCATGTCTACCTCAAGGTATCGCCGATGAAAGGAGTTCATCGTTTTGGGATTCGGGGAAAGTTGGCACCCCATTATGTCGGTCCTTTTCAAATCCAACAACGATGTGGACCGGTCGCCTATCGCATCAAGCTACCAGATCACATGTCAGCGGTGCATGATATCTTTCATGTATCCCAGTTAAAGAAGTGTCTTCAAGTACTTGACCAAGTGATTGACTTTGGTGATGTAGAACTAGAACCTGATTTGACTTATGCCGAGTACCCCATTAGAGTCTTAGATCAGAAAGATCGAGTCACTCGAAGACGTACAATCAAGTTCTACAAAGTACAATGGAATCAACACACTGAAGACGAAGCTACTTGGGAGTCCGAGGATTACTTAGAAGAAAACTTTCCTGACTTCTTCGCTTCTATCTAGTTGCAATACCTTGTCTATATTGTAACTTGTTTCGTTTGTCAACAGAATGGAAAGCCCCCTCACTAGCCTTTTTGAATAAAGTTATGATGTGTTAGCTTGACACATTTCCTTTTCCATTACTTAGCCTTAGGTTTTAAAACTCGGGACGAGATTTCTTTAAGGGGGAAGGGTTGTAACACCTCTGGTGTTTTGACCTAGCATTTAAAACTTGACATGTCATCATGTGCATTGCAAAGCATTCATAAAGTAGAAAATTTTGAATGCATTCACTAAATAAGCTTTATTTCATAATGATTGTTATTTTATGTGATGTGATTCAAAACTCTAAATAAAGATCATGACCACAAGGGTCAAATTTCATGTGATCATGTGAGACCATGTGTCAATTGACTCAAATAACCCTAATGGGCCATGTTACTGGTCAAAAATCAAAGTTAAGTTAAAAGGTATACAAATCAAATTTGAATTCAAATTCAAACCGTAAAAGAATTCAAATTCAAACCATAAAAGTCCTTTTTGCCCCTTTTGTCTAATTCAAAATCAATTTGGAATTTGGGGTTGTGACAAAAAGCAAAGTTGAAGCTTATTTAATAAGGATCAACTTTGGTATTCAAAGTTTTTAAAGTTTACATATAAAATTTGGAGTAATTTTGAAATGATTCAAATGCTCAAATGCACCCCAAATTCAAATTTCAAAATGGAAGCAGAATTTGAAAATATTCCTTGAAGCAAAGTTGTAGAGTTTGAAAAGTTGAGCAACTTTCATTTTTGGAGATTTTCAACTTCTTTAGAAAATTTGTGAGTAATTTGCAAAATAAACGCAATGGCAATTCTGTAAATACTTCAAAAATCAAAATCAAGCCGAGCGCCACCTCCCTGCTTGCTGCCGGCGCCACGTAGCTGCCGCCGCCGATCGATTTTTGCCGCTTTCTCGTGCCGTGACACGCAGCAGGCTCCGTGGCGAGCTCGTGCGTGAGCTGTAGACACCGGACGCATCCTTCCCGTCTATAAATAGGAGCACCGCCGCCGTCGTCCTCCGTTTTCCTCTCTGCTCTGCTCCGCCACCGATCAGCTCCGCTGCTCGCCGTAGCCACCGTCGAACCACGTCCGTTGGGCCTAGCTACACCAGCGTGATCGCCTCGACCTTGCGCTCCTCTTTGGCTTGCTCGCGTCGCTTGGGTTGGCCGGAATCACCCAGCGCAACACGTTCTTCCCCGTGACCGGCCGGAGCTCTGCCACCATCGACCTCACCGTGGCCACGTCGTTCCAGCCCGTCTCCGCCTTCGCCAAGCACACCGGCGTGATCGTGGTGAGCTCATGAGCGTGATGCTCGCTTCGCTTTAGCCTCTACTGCATCGTAGTCGTGGATACGCCGTGCGCCGTCGTGCCCGCGCCACCATAGCCGGCGTGGAGCTCCCTCCGGTGCGCCTGCTGCCATTCTGAGGGCTGGGATGGATTCGCGGGGTGGCATAGGTCGTGCTGGTGCAGTCCGTCTCGCCGGAGCATCACCGCCATCGTGTTTTGGCCGACCGGTGATGGCAGCGCCGCCGTGTGCCTTGTCTGTGTCACTGACAGCGGGGCAGGGTCATCAGTGAGAGAGAGAACAGTGAGGTTTTGATATTTTCTGAATTATGAATAGTGTAGCAACTTTGGGAATTTATAGGAAAATAATTACAGCTCTAGAAATTCTGAAAATTTATGTGCAGCTTCTGTACATGTTCTATTATGGTTTAAAAATATGAAATTTGAATAAATTTTTAATGTTTAATAATTCACTCAATTAATTGATAAATGTAATTTCCATGATTTTTGTAGGCCACTGTATAACTCCAAAAATTGTGAAATTTGTTTTGGTACACTAATTTTTCATGAGGAAGCTTACATAAAATTTTGAGGTCATTTGGAACAAGTTCATTTTTGGGCTTATTTCCAAATTAATTCAAAAATGGATGAAAGCAAACCCTAAGTGTTAGTTTTGGGTTTGATCTTGTTTTGGTCATGTTTTGTGACCAGTAGGGTTTCAAGATCAGTTTGGTCAAGTCACTTGTGTGGTTCTCAATGGTAGAATAGCAAGTTGGTTTTGTTGGCTTGCAACTGTACCGTGAAGGAAAGTTGTATTCAAGGTGTTGTTATATTTCATGCACCATGAAAGCATCATGTTTACATTATCATCATGTTGAAGCATATGCTATTATTTCGTGTAGAATCCGAGAGTGAACCGATTTTAGTTGAGCAAGTTGTGGAAGAATCCCCGGTTGTCACGGGATTCGATAATTGTGGTACTGATCTGGAACTTGAGATCGTCAACGAAGGCAAGCCCCGGTTTATGCAGTAAACCATTTCCTTGTTGACTTTAAAAAGTTTATCACCTATGTTACCTATTGCATTAAGTTGTTTATTTCAATGTTACCTACTTGATGCGTTGCCTACCTTGTTAATTGTTTACCATCCTTGAAGATGATTTCATTTACGAAGGCGTAGAATGCTTAGTATGCTTTATGGTAGGCTTTCAAAGTAAAAGTGTCGATACAATCAAAGATGGCATACTGGCCAAACAAAGAAAGAAGATAGAATGAACTAGAGACTAGTCGGGTGACTTATCTTGAATCTTGGGTAATGTTGCCGACTATGTCGCTTAAAGGCCACTCATTGTGGATCTTCTGAACGACTAGTACTAGTCACATACTCTGGTAAGCCTACTTCGGCTAATCCGATATTAAGACGAATGCCCACGCACTTTGAGTGGAGAGATGGCGGGAGTAGCGTGTACCCTCGTGGCTGGAATGTGGTCGGATTTGAGGTGTGCTGTGCTCTCGGGTGGCATGGAGACGGCTTAGTATTGGAGGATCCGGTAGCGAGGTTGATATATGCAAGATTAAGTTCTACATATGTCGTGTGATAAGGAATCCCCAGCTGGGACTTGAATCAATTCGAATTGCCGGTGCTCCACGGATATGGAGACTCGATTCATTACAGAAGCAATGCAGGACTGTGAATTACTAAAACATGAGAAAAAGAATGGAATGAGAAGGATTGGAATATGGGATATGAACACTTAGTTTGAGATATTGAACTAAAAGGACTTAGGGGTAAAACTTGAAAATAGGATCAATAATATTAAGCTTTTGGCAAAGAACTTTTGAATCTTGCTACATCCTTACCTTGCCCCAACACCTGCATCTCTAAAGTCCTTCACCCCTTTTTACATCGGGTCAGTCTTGTTGAGTACTTTTGTACTCAGGGTTTGTTAACCCTTGTTGCAGGTGAGTCGCATGCGCAGACTTGTTTTGGTCCCTACTGCATGATAGTGTTTGAAGTCGATGATAATAAGGAATGATGAATGGCCTTTGGACAAGGCACTAGTTTGTGTGAAATAAATAATGTTAATGTAATATTATCCCGCTACTATGGTTGTATGACACTTATGGTATTGTAAGTTTGAAACAACTGGTTTGTAATATTAAAACTTAAGTCTTCCGCTTTACAATCTCTGGTATGTATATTGAAAAACTGTTGTAATCTGCAATGTCTGTGATTGGGATCCTGTTCGGAAAAGATTCGTGGATGATTCGGGTTTCCCGAGGACACCCGACAGACCTGTTAAATTGTTGGGAACTTGTGTACGCTATCAAAGGTCTGTTGAGACAATGATAGGTGCACGTGGGCCCGATTTCTTAGGAGATTCTGCCACAGTTTAGGGTTTGATCTTGTTTTGGCCTTGTTTTGTGACCAGTAGGGTTTCAAGATCAGTTTGGTCAAGTCACTTGTGTGGTTCTCAATGGTAGAATAGCAAGTTGGTTTTGTTGGCTTGCAACTGTACCATGAAGGAAAGTTGTATTCAAGGTGTTGTTATATTTCATGCACCATGAAAGCATCATGTTTACATTATCATCATGTTGAAGCATATGCTATTATTTCGTGTAGAATCCGAGAGTGAACCGATTTTAGTTGAGCAAGTTGTGGAAGAATCCCCGGTTGTCACGGGATTCGATAATTGTGGTACTGATCCGGAACCTGAGATCATCAACGAAGGCAAGCCCCGGTTTATGCATTAAACCATTACCTTGTTTACTTTGAAAAGTTTATCACCTATGTTACTTATTGCATTAAGTTGATTAATTCAAATGTTACCTACTTGATGCATTGCCTACCTTGTTAATTGTTTACCATCCTTGAAGATGATTTCATTTACAAAGTTGTAGAATGCTTAGTATGCTTTATGTAGGTTTTCAAAGTAAAAGTTTCGATATGATCAACGATGGCATACTGGCCAAAGAAAGAAAGAAAGAAAGAAGATAGAATGAACTAGAGACCAGTCGGGTGACTTATCTTGAATGTTGGGTAATGTTGCCGACTATGTCGCTTAAAGGCCACTCATTATGGATCTTCTGAACGAGACACTTTGTAGTACTGGTCACATACTCTGGTAAGCCTACTTCTGCTAATCTGATATTAAGACGAATGCCCACGCACTGGGAGTGGAGAGATGGCGGGAGTAGCGTGTACCCTCGTGGCTGGAATGTGGCCGGATTTGAGGTGTGCTATGCTCTCTGGTGGCGTGGAGATGGCTTAGTATAGGAGGATCCGGTAGCGAGGTTGATATATGCAAGATTAAGTTCTACATATGTCGTGTGATAAGGAATCCCCAGCTGGGACTTGAATCAATTCGAATTGCCAGTGCTCCGCGGATATGGAGGCTCGATTCATTACAGAAGCAATGCAGGACTGGTGAATTACTAAAACATGAGAAAAAGAATGGAATGAGAAGGATTGGAATATGGGATATGAACACTTAGTTTGAGATATTGAACTAAAAGGACTTAGGGGTAAAACTTGAAAATAGGATCAACAATAGTAAGCTTTTGGCAAAGAACTTTTGAATCTTGCTACATCCTTACCTTGCCCCAACACCTGCATCTCTAAAGTCCTTCACCCCTTTTTACGTCGGGTCAGTCTTGTTGAGTACTTTTGTACTCAGGGTTTGTTAACCCTGTTGCAGGTGAGTCGCATGCGCAGGCTTGTTTTGGTCCCTGCTGCATGATAGTGTTTGAAGTCGATGACAATGAGGAATTATGAATGGCCTTTGGACAAGGCACTAGTTTGTGTGAAATAAATAATGTTAATGTAATATTATCCCGCTACTATGGTTGTATGACACTTATGGTATTATAAGTTTGAAACAACTAGTTTGTAATATTAAAACTTAAGTCTTCCACTTTACAATCTCTAGAATGTATATTGAAAAACTGTTGTAATCTGCAATGTCTGTGATTGGGATCCTATTCGGAAAAGATTTGTGGATGATTCAGGTTTCCCGAGGACACCCGACAGACCTGTTAAGTTGTTGGGAGCTTGTGTACGCTATCAAAGGTCTATTGAGACAACGATAGGTGCACGTGGTCCCGATTTCTTAGGAGGTTCTACCACAGCTGCTATGTGATACTTGTCAGAGAGTCAAAGCGGTTCATATGAAGATTGTAGGTCCATTACATTCATTGCCAGTTCCATCTTGGAAGTGGGAAGATATCTGTATGGATTTCATTGTGGGATTGCCTAGGACATCTGTAGGCTACAACTCAATATGGGTTATTGTTGATCGCCTAACCAAGATAGCTCATTTCTTACCAGTCAGAGATAAATATCGAGTGGAACAGTATGCAAAGCTTTATCTTGATAGAATCTTCAGTCTGCATGGGGCACCCAAGACCATTGTCTCTAACAGAGGGTCATTGTTCGTATCCAAGTTTTGGAAAAGTCTACATGAGTCTTTGGGAACCAAACTTATCCATAGTTCTGCTTATCATCCGCAAACAGATGGACAAACTGAGAGGGTAAATCAAATTCTTGAAGATATGTTAAGAGCATGTGTCCTTTCCTATGGTGCTAAATGGGATGAATGCATTCCCTTAGTTGAATTCTCATATAACAATAGCCATCAAGAGAGCATTAAAATGGCACCCTTCGAAGCATTGTATGGCCGTAGATGCCTGACACCTTTAAATTGGTCAGAAGCTAGAGAACATTGGTTCTTTGGACCGGATGTGGTCAAGGAAGCTGAAGAGAAAGTTAGACTCATACAAGCTAATATGAAGGTATCTCAATCCCGACAGAAAAGCTATGCTGATAAGAGGAGACAGCCGCTAGAATTCGAAGTGGGAGATCATGTCTACCACAAGGTATTGCCGATGAAAGGAGTTCATCATTTTGGGATTCGGGGAAAGTTGGCACCCCGTTATGTCGGTCCTTTTCAAATCCAACAACGATGTGGACCGGTCGCCTATCGCATCAAGCTACCAGATCACTTGTCAGCGGTGCATGATATCTTTCATGTATCCCAGTTAAAGAAGTGTCTTCAAGTACCTGACCAAGTGATTGACTTTGGTGATGTAGAACTAGAACCTGATTTGACTTATGCCGAGTACCCCATTAGAGTCTTAGATCAGAAAGATCGAGTCACTCGAAGACGTACAATCAAGTTCTACAAAGTACAATGGAATCAACACACTGAAGATGAAGCTACTTGGGAGTCCGAGGATTACTTAGAAGAAAAC
Source organism: Miscanthus floridulus (assembly GCF_019320115.1). Lineage (NCBI taxonomy): Eukaryota > Viridiplantae > Streptophyta > Magnoliopsida > Poales > Poaceae > Miscanthus > Miscanthus floridulus. Next base: position 141,230,977 of record NC_089588.1, read on the forward strand.
TTTCCTGACTTCTTCGCTTCTATCTAGTTGCAATACCTTGTCTATATTGTAACTTGTTTCGTTTGTCAACAGAATGGAAAGCCCCCTCACTAGCCTTTTTGAATAAAGTTATGATGTGTTAGCTTGACACATTTCCTTTTCCATTACTTAGCCTTAGGTTTTAAATCTCGGGACAAGATTTCTTTAAGGGGGAAGGGTTGTAACACCTCTGGTGTTTTGACCTAGCATTTAAAACTTGACATGTCATCATGTGCATTGCAAAGCATTCATAAAGTAGAAAATTTTGAATGCATTCACTAAATAAGCTTTATTTCATAATGATTGTTATTTTATGTGATTCAAAACTCTAAATAAAGATCATGACCACAAGGGTCAAATTTCATGTGATCATGTGAGACCATGTGTCAATTGACTCAAATAACCCTAATGGGCCATGTTACTGGTCAAAAATCAAAGTTAAGTTAAAAGGTATACAAATCAAATTTGAATTCAAATTCAAACCATAAAAGTCCTTTTTGCCCCTTTTGTCTAATTCAAAATCCATTTGGAATTTGGGGTTGTGACAAAAAGCAAAGTTGAAGCTTATTTAATAAGGATCAACTTTGGTATTCAAAGTTTTTAAAGTTTACATATAAAATTTGGAGTAATTTTGAAATGATTCAAATGCTCAAATGCACCCCAAATTCAAATTTCAAAATGGAGGCAGAATTTGAAAATATTCCTTGAAGCAAAGTTGTAGAGTTTGAAAAGTTGAGCAACTTTCATCTTTGGAGATTTTCAACTTCTTTAGAAAATTTGTGAGTAATTTGCAAAATAAACGCAGTGGCAATTCTGTAAATACTTCAAAAATCAAAATCAAGCCGAGAGCCACCTCCCTGCTTGCCGCCGGCGCCACGCAGCTGCCGCTGCCGATCGATTTTTGCCGCTTTCTCGCGCGGCGACACGCAGCAGGCTCCGTGGCGAGCTCGTGCGTGAGCTGTAGACACCGGATGCATCCTTCCCGTCTATAAATAGGAGCACCGCCACCGTCGTCCTCCGTTTTCCTCTTAGCTCTGCTCCGCCACCGATCAGCTCCGCCGCTCGCCGTAGCCGTCGTCGAACCGTGTCCATCGGGCCTAGCTACACCAGCGTGATCGCCTTGACCTTGCGCTCCTCTTCGGCTTGCTCGCATCGCTTGGGTTGGCCAGAATCGCCCAGCACAACACGTTCTTCCCCGTGACCGGCCGGAGCTCCGCCACCATCGACCTCACCGTGGCCACGTCGTTCCATCCCGTCTCCGCCTTCACCAAGCACACCGGCGTGATCGTGGTGAGCTCCTAAGCGTGATGCTCGCTTCGCTTTAGCCTCTACTGCATCATAGCCGTGGATACGCCGTGCGCCGACGTGCCCGCGCCGCCATGGCCGGCGTGGAGCTCCCTCCGGTGCACCTGCTATCGTTCTGAGGGCTGGGATGGATTCGCGGGGTGGCATAGGTCGTGCTGGTGCAGTCCGTCTCGCCGGAGCATCACCGTCGGCGCATTTTGGCCTACCGGTGATCGCAGCGCCGCCGTGTGCCTTGTCTGTGTCACTGACAGCAGGGCCCGGTCGTCAGTGAGAGAGAGAGAACAGTGAGGTTTTGATATTTTCTGAATTATGAATAGCTCAGCAACTTTGGGAATTTATAGGAAAATAATTACAGCTCTAGAAATTCTAAAAATTTTTGTGTAGCTTCTGTACGTGTTCTATTATGGTTTAAAAATATAAAACTTGAAATTTGAATAAATTTTTAATGTTTAATAATTCAGTCAATTAATTGATAAATGTAATTTCCATGATTTTTGTAGGCCACTGTATGACTCCAAAAATTGTGAAATTTGTTTTCGTACACTAATTTGTCATGAGGAAGCTTACATAAAATTTTGAGGTCATTTGGAACAAGTTCATTTTTGGGCTTATTTCCAAATTAATTCAAAAATGGATGAAAGCAAACCCTAAGTGTTAGTTTAGGGTTTGATCTTGTTTTGGTCATGTTTTGTGACCAGTAGGGTTTCAAGATCAGTTTGGTCAAGTCACTTGTGTGGTTCTCAATGGTAGAATAGCAAGTTGGTTTTGTTAGCTTGCAACTGTACCGTGAAGGAAAGTTGTATTCAAGGTGTTGTTATATTTCATGCACCATGAAAGCATCATGTTTACAGTATCATCATGTTGAAGCATATGCTATTATTTCATGTAGAATCCAAGAGTGAACCAATTTTAGTTGAGCAAGTTATGGAAGAATCCTCGGTTGTCATGGGATTCGATAATTGTGGTACTGATCCGGAACCTGAGATCATCAACGAAGGCAAGCCCCGGTTTATGCATTAAACCATTACCTTGTTTACTTTGAAAAGTTTATCACCTATGTTACTTATTGCATTAAGTTGATTAATTCAAATGTTACCTACTTGATGCATTGCCTACCTTGTTAATTGTTTACCATCCTTGAAGATGATTTCATTTACAAAGGCGTAGAATGCTTAGTATGCTTTATGGTAGGTTTTCAAAGTAAAAGTTTCGATACGATCAAAGATGGCATACTGGCCAAAGAAAGAAAGAAAGAAAGAAGATAGAATGAACTAGAGACTAGTCGGGTGACTTATCTTGAATGTTGGGTAACGTTGCCGACTATGTCGCTTAAAGGCAACTCATTGTTGATCTTCTGAACGAGACACTTTGTAGTACTGGTCACATACTCCGGTAAGCCTACTTCGGCTAATCCGATATTAAGACGAATGCCCACGCACTGGGAGTGGAGAGATGGAGGGAGTAGCGTGTACCCTCGTGGCTGGAATGTGGCCGGATTTGAGGTGTGCTGTGCTCTCGGGTGGCGTGGAGTTGGCTTAGTATAGGAGGATCCGGTAGCGAGGTTGATATATGCAAGATTAAGTTCTACATATGTCGTGTGATAAGGAATCCCCAGCTGGGACTTGAATCAATTCGAATTGCCGGTGCTCCGCGGATATGGAGACTCGATTCGTTACAGAAGCAATGCAGGACTGGTGAATTACTAAAACATGAGAAAAAGAATGGAATGAGAAGGATTGGAATATGGGATATGAACACTTAGTTTGAGATATTGAACTAAAAGGACTTAGGGGTAAAACTTGAAAATAGGATCAATAATAGTAAGCTTTTGGCAAAGAACTTTTGAATCTTGCTACATCCTTACCTTGCCCCAACACCTGCATCTCTAAAGTCCTTCACCCCTTTTTACGTCGGGTTAGTCTTATTGAGTACTTTTGTACTCAGGGTTTGTTAACCCTTGTTGCAGGTGAGTCGCATGCGCAGGCTTGTTTTGGTCCCTGCTGCATGACAGTGTTTGAAGTCGATGACAATGAGGAATGATGAATGGCCTTTGGACAAGGCAGTAGTTTGTGTGAAATAAATAATGTTAATGTAATATTATCCCGCTACTATGGTTGTATGACACTTATGGTATTGTAAGTTTGAAACAACTGGTTTGTAATATTAAAACTTAAGTCTTCCGCTTTACAATCTCTGGTATGTATATTGAAAAACTGTTGTAATCTGCAATGTCTGTGATTGGGATCCTGTTCGAAAAAGATTCGTGGATGATTATGGGTAGTTTGCTAGCGCTCAATGTAACTATATATGATCTACATAATGAATGATGGTTCTATGGAACAAAAAGGTAAAACTGGCTTTTAAACAACAGAATTATAGGGCGAAGGAGCTAATGATTTTCGATCATTGTGCTCTCGGCCCTCCATAAGGACTTATCTGTCGGCAAAAGCTGGGACTGATTGTGCAACCGTGAGAGTCACATGGCTCTGACTTTAGCTCAGTAATAGGACCTTTTCTACCTTGTTAGAGGTTACCTTGATGGCGCAAAAGGGGCTTGCCACATTGGGTATAGGGCTGCCTCTGTTCCTATGTGTATGGCCACGATGGATATATGCCATAGGAAAGTGAAGGTTCCTACATCTGCCTGCCAAGGAAACCTAGCGACCCTAACTTGTTAGAGAAACCTATGAAATGGCTTCATAGTGTACCCTGCCCGCTCACCTTGGCAGTGATATGGGAGTAATTAACCCGAGCATATGGGAATCACGACTCACGGTGAATGTGTACAACCTCTGCAGAGGGTTACAAACTGTTATAACAGCAGTGCTCATGAACACGAGCGGCCCAGAAAACTCACAGAATAATTGGTAACTCAATGTTGTTCATTTATGATGGTATACGATGATAATATGATGCAAAAGATTCTGATATCTGATTATGTGGGTTTAAATGGGAGCTTAAGCATAACTTGATAATACTTGATAATAAAATCTTGACTTATTAAAAGTGCTAACTGTAGTAAACTAGTGTCAACCTTTTTGAGCTTCATAACCCCATGTTAACTTGTTAAGTACGGGATGTACTTACGCTTGTTTACTTTCTATATTTGGATAAAAATCCTGGATGGGTAACAGATGACAATGTGTATGAGGAGTTTCGTGAGGATTATTAGGCTTGTGGTCAATCAGTTGACCGTCCCTGTGTTGGAGCTTCCACGAGAGAGTTATCCTTTTATTTTCCGCTGTGATGTATAAGACTATGTGATATTATTAATCGTGTTGTAAGATACACTGTGATGATACTTTTATATAATTTGTCAACTTGTGTGTGTGACTGATCCCTGGGCACATATGAGTATAGTGCATTCAATTTTATCCTTAAAATTGGGTGTGACAAATTGGTATCAGAGCCGTGTTGACTGTAGGACGCAAGCCTAGTTAGAAATGGTCGTTTTAGCATCTTTGCTTCACTGGATTTCTTGCTTACTGTCTCATTCTTGTTATTTTATTAAAATATTTATGCTTTTCATACCTTAATCTATTATATAAAAATTTTTTATTCTAATTCTATCTTACTCTAAATCTATAGATGTCTCGTAACCCGAAGACCGCTCGCCTCAGCACTGCAGGCTACCGCGCTATGTTCACCCCCCGTGCTCCTCAGGTGGAGAAGGAGATTGTGATCATCTCCGATGATGAGGTGGAACCCTTGGTCGAGGATGATGAGGAGTGGATGGGTACCCCGACTCCTACACCTACACCTGCACCTGCTCCTACTCCAGCTGCTGCACCTGTATATCCTGCTGTAGCTACCCTAGAGGAGTCGTCAGCTACTTCACCTACACCTGTGCCATCCCCAGCTGTCCCTGTGGTGGATGAGGAGATAGGCTGGAAGTGCAAGTACTACTTCAAGCTAGCCCCGGAGACGGCCTACTACCACACCCTCCTTACCCATGTGCTGGATGACTACTACCCCGACCTACACGCCTCCATCAACTACCACTGTGCAGAGTACCAGCATCCTTTGGAGGCAACCTTTTGGAAGGTGGAGCTGGTGGTCACCGCTTGGAACAACATCAAGAATGGACATGAGGTGGAGACTGTCCACCGTGCCACTTCCAGAAGGGCCCATGCATTGGATGGCATGGAAGATGCAGCGCAGGACGCCTACATCTACTACCATGGTCGTCGTTTTGAGGCCATGAAGGAGGATCATTTCAGGTTCCTTCCTCGCAATGACCATGAGGGTAACTGGCAGGTCCTGGCACCACCAGAAAGTGATCCAACTCTAGAGGCAACAGTGCATCATGTCCATGCCATGCAGGGGGTGGATGAAGAAGTCAAAGGAGAGTTGCGTGCATCACAGAGAGCCGAGAGACGTCTCCAGAAGCAAGTGGATGAGCTTCTTGCTCAACTTGGGATGCCACTGATCTACAAGAAGAAGCACCGGTCGTTCACCATGATTGACACCGCCCCATAGGTGTTAGGTTCCTTGTTAAAAGTTACTACGTTGTTAGTTCGAGTATCATGTCTAGTCTTGTTGTGTCTTTGTGAACTTTAGTGATCAGATGTCTTTAATTGTGAACTTGGTTGATTTGGAGTTTGGTTGTTTGGTGGAAGTTTGTGGGCATGTCCACAAATTCCATAGATTGGAACCTTAAGTTTAGATGAAATCTTAATGCAGATGGTTGCTTTATCTTATCAATGCATGGTATATCAGCCTGATGTTTTTTCTTGCACGCCAGGAGTGGTGCCGGGAGGTTCTACAGTGGTGGCGACCACTCCAGGACGGGTGCCGAGCACTCCCGTAGTGGAGCCAAGATGTCTTGCAGTGGTGCCAACCACTCCAAGACTGAGGCTGAGCACTCCTACAGTAGTGCCGAGCACTACAGGAGTTGTGACAAGCTATCCAGAAGTAGTGCCAAGCACTACATCCGAGGTGCCGAGCACTCCAGGTGCTCTGCCGAGCACTCCGGCGGAACAGGGAATTCCATCAACGCCGATCGAGTTTGCCTCACCTGCAAGTGACATCACTGAGTTCGTGGATGCCTTCCACGAAGGTGAGGAGGTGTGGTCCGTAGGCTGGACGACCTCATCGGTGGTACAGGGCCCTCAGGCCTGGCGGGTAGGCTGCTCAATGATCCAGAGCTGCTGCTCACCAGTGCTGAGGAACCACCCATGTTCACGCTAGCCGAGCGCGATGGAGATTGGCGACAGGTGATGCTGGAGGAGATGAAGGCGATCGAGGAAAACGAGACTTGGCAACTCGTTGATCCATCTTCAGGATGCCGTCTGATCAGCCTGAAGTGGGTGTACAAGGTCAAGTAGGACGAGCACGGCGCCATTGTCAAGCACAAGGCGTGCCTCGTGGCCCGAGGCTTTGTACAGCGTGAGGGCATCGACTTCGAGGAAGTCTTTGCGCTGGTAGCGTGCATGGAGTCTGTTTGTTTGCTACTAGCTTCTGCATCAGTAAAGGACTGGTGCGTCCATCACTTGGATGTTAAATCAGCCTTCCTCAATGGCGAGCTAGTGGAGACGGTCTTCGTCAGGCAACCTCTAGGTTTCGCCGTCAAGGGAGCGGAGCACAGGGTGCTCCGACTATGCAAGGTGCTCTACGGGCTGCGGCAGGCCCCGCGAGCGTGGAACGCCAAGCTTGATGCCACGCTGGCCGAGCTTGGGTTCACAAGGTGCGTAACCGAGCACGCGCTCTACACGCGGCGACGGGGGGAGGAGGAGCTCGTCATCGGCATGTATGTGGACGACTTGATCATCACTAGCGCGCGCACGGAGGACATCAATAGCTTCAAGCGCGAGATGGCGGCTCATTTTTGAATGAGCGATCTTGGGGCGCTCACCTACTACCTCGGCATTGAGGTGAGATAGGGGAGGGAGGCACTCACGCTCGGTCAGAGTGCGTACGCCTCGAAGCTGTTGGAGCAGAGCGGCATGGCTGAGTGCAAGCCATGCGTGACTCCGATGGAGGAGCGGCTGAAGCTGACAAAGGCTAGCATCGCGGTGAAGGTGGATGCAACACTCTACCGGAGCATTGTCGGCGGTCTGCGCTACCTAGTCCACATGAGGCCGGACATTGCGTTCGCCGTGGGCTACGTCGGTCACTTCATGGAGGATCCCAGAGAGGATCACTGGGCTGCAATGAAGCGGCTACTGCGCTACATCAAGGGGACGATGGATCAGGGGATCGTCTTTCCCAAGACTGGCGGAAGTAGGCTGCAGCTCACTGTCTTCAGCGATGTAGACATGGCGGGGGACATCGACGGACGACGGAGCACCTCTGTCGTGCTCGTCTTCCTCGGGTCGGCTCCAATCTCATGGATGTCGCTGAAACAAAAGCTGGTGGTGCTATCTACGTGTGAGGCAGAGTACGTAGCGGCGGCCACAATGGCGTGCCAAGTTGTGTGGCTGCGCCGGCTGCTGGGAGAGCTGACCAGCATGGAAGCTCACCCACCAGCACTGATGGTTGACAATCCGCCCACCATCGCCCTCACGAGGAATCTGGTTCTGCACTACCAGAGCAAACACATCGACGTGAAGTTCCACTTCCTCAGGGACTGTGTCAATGGAGGGTAGATCGTCATCGATTTCGTTGAAACTGGTCGGCAACTCGTGGACGTCCTCACCAAGCCGCTCGGACGTCTTCGACTCACGGAGCTGAAGGAGATAATCGGCATGGAGGGGGTACAAGGGTTAGCAGTAGGATTAGGGAAAGAATTGATAGATAATCTACTGCTTCCTTGTATGAATGCACGGTAGGGGAAGGCGGCGCCGCAATGGCTCCCTGCTGTGGTACTGTAGCCGCTGTAGAGGCAGACGCCGAACGTCTCACCTGCCGCACTGTAGCCGCTGTAGAGGCATCATTGTAAATGTAAGAGATCACAAGATATGTCAAAGTGAAACGGGAAAAAAAACTGAGAACCAAGTGTGTACAGATATTGACCAAAGTTTGAATGATGTTTTTGTATGCCACATGTATAACATACCAACGCTTAAAACAAACAACCACATACATCAGTTATTTATTACATATTATCGTGTTCTTTTGTCCAATGCAGGAGGTATGTAAATTTCTCAGTAACAAACTGGCACGCGGCATGGAGAAGAAGCACCGACACACATAACAAGCATCACATCTTGGCAAGGGGGCCAAGTGTCATTTATCAAGTCCACTTCTTTGTAGTAGTGAAACACTACGTCTTTATTGACTGAAGAACGCAAACCAGAGATATATATAATAATCCACGAGCAACAGCGATCAGTGAAAGGTGCATAATTGTCAAAGACCTGAAACAGTAAACAAAAATGGACGAAGAAACAAATGCATCAGGCATCAGAAATTTCTGGTTTTTTCTTGAAACGGAGAGTTGAACTAAGCTACCGCTATTGCTTCTGTTCTAAGATATATCACCCACATATACCTGTGATTTCATTCGGCAAGGCAGAATGAGCGCAGTTATTCCTGGGCTTCTCTGATCTCCTCAATCTCCAGATTCTCCTCAATACCTGGGATTCGCATAAGTGCTGACTGTAGCCTTCCTTGGGAGGACTTAAAGTCTCAGTGTAAGGTGCTGCAGGTTTGGCATTCTATTACACAGGTATTCAAGGTCGTCGTCCTCCAGTTTGCAGAGACTGATATCCAATGTGGAAACACTGGCCATGTGTTGTGTGACCCACTCCGGGACTCTCATGTGTCTGCGGACTATCTTGAGTCCTACGACAAGGAGAAGCTGATACGAATAATCATATAACATGATGGTTAGGTCCTCTCCAGGTTTTACTAGTGAAGACAAAATAGTTTCCTCATCCAGATGTCGCAAGACAGCCAAGTCATTGTTAGAAAGCTTCCCCGCCTTAGCAGGATACTTGTTACCAGCAAGCACACTGAACGAGTTTGTGAGCAACCAAGGCAGCTCCCTGACACTGGTGTGGCTCACATTCAGAGTCTTCATGTGCTGCAGTTTCCCAATTTCTCTCGGAAGCTCCCTGACCCTGGAGTGACTTACATCCAGAGTTTCTAAGCGCTGCAGCTTTCCAATTTCTCTCGGCAGCTCCCTAACCCTGGTGTAGCTCACATTCAGAGTCTTCAACTGTTGCAGTTTTCCAATCTCTCTCGGTAGCTCCTTCACGCTTGTGTTGCTCAAGTCCAGCGTCTCCAAACCACACAATTCCTGGATTTCCTTGGGTATCTCACTTACGTGGGTGCTGCTTACGTCCAGGGTCTCCGGACTCCGCAGTCTCCCTATTTGCGGCGGAAGTCCACTGATGGGCGTGGCCCTGAGACCCAGGTACCTCAACCGGAGCAGCCTACTGCAAATATCTGCCAGATCAATATCAGATAGAGGAAACCCGGTGCTTTCAATGCTCAGCACTCGCACATCTTCCAACTTTTCCCAGCGGACTAGACAACCACCAGCGTGCGGCCAGGGATAAGAAAAAACCACAAGGGAGCGTGTACGCAGTGCTCCATCCATTACTGAAACAACGCCATCCGGCCTTCCCAGGAAACCGACAGACAACCGACGGATCCGACGAGCATCCAAGATCGACGGACGACTGTCCTCCTCATGATATGCAGCAAAAGTAGCCTGTTTTGATTTGCATACTAGGAAGGCTCGCATCATGGGGTGCACACGGTAGTATTGCTTATTCTCTTCTGATGATTCTGGCTGCAAGAGACCCCTGGAGACAAGCTCGTCAAGGCAACCTTCTGCTGCTGCTGCTGCTGCTTCCTCCTCCCCTGCTTGGTGGTAAAGAAATCCTTCGGCCATCCATATCCTCACCAGACCATGCCTTTCAATCTTCAAGTAGCCAGTTGGGTACATGCTACATTACAACAGGCAAGTCTTGAGATGAAGAGGAAGGTCGTCATAACCAAGGCGTAGACTCTCTGCCAGCGGCTTCAACGACACATGATTATTACCACTACTCAGAAGCCCATCCAGCAGCACGTGCCATAGCAGCCTTTCAAGTCGGACAGTTTTTTCCGTAGAATAATGGCCCATGATATCATAAATTGCCTCGGTTCGAAAAATATTGTACCACTTCACGTCCATGCTGCTTGCCACTGCCCACGACAAACACTCTACTGCAAGGGGCATGCCACAGCACATCTCGGCAATCTTCTTGGGCAGGATCTTCGTGCCAAATACAATACTAGCTGGGGACCTGATCAGGGCTTTCTTCTTGTGATGTATGCTCAGGACTTTCTTAGTAAATACTCTCCTAGATAGCGTGGCAGCATCCTGATCATTGATACCACCGTATCGGTAGATACATGCATCACCATTGTCAAATTTAGTGAGACGACATTTTTCAGCTATAACATTGGCACGAGTTGTAGCGAGTGTTCTACGCCTCGGCACACCCTCGGGAAGAGCCCTTCTGATGATTTCCCAATCTTGCCAATGCCAGATATCATCAACTATCACCAAGTACCTATATAATAAAAGAAGTGGACACTTGTTTAAAATACGAGTATACATATATACAGTGAAAGAAATTAGCACTATTATTTATTTATGTATGTATGTATTTATTCATCAATTACTCTCTACATACGGTGAATTAATCAAATGGACTCTTTATTTATAAATTACTCCCTCTGCTCATAATTATTGCTCACTTGGCTTTATCCTAAGTCATACTTCTTTAAATAAACTTGCCAACTTCACACAAAAATGTACCAATATCTACAACATCAAATCTGTTTCGTTAAATTCTCCATGAAATATATTTCCAGAAGTGCAATTCATTTCAATATCAAATGTAATTTATTTACTTTATTTGCTTTTCCATAGCCAATCGAAGTTTTTCTCCTTGCACCACACATCAATCCATGTGTGGTTTATATCACATACTATACTTTGCTGACACCTACTTGTAATGTAAATCAATATGATCATTGCTTCCTACATGCGTACGTACCGGTTCTATATGATGACACATATATATATACCTTGACTTATTAGCCTTTTCTATATTAGCTATTGTACAATTCGGTAATTTACTATAATAGTTATGCTTGATACACATGAGTTAGGTTTTGGTATAGAATCATTGCTTCCAAATCATAAGTCATTTTCGCTTAGTGCTACAAGCCAAACTTTTTAAATTTTGACAAGGATCACGGACAAATATATTAACATCTACAATATCAAAAAATAAACTATCAAAACATATTTCCTCGGGATGTAGCGTCTGCTATCACCACGCTAGCGCCCCTACTCCCACTCAGCAACCACCCATCAGTTCCTTTTCCCTTTCCCATTTTCTTCTCTTCTTCCCCTCGTCTGTGCTAGCAACAGCCGGCAAACTTCGCCAAGCCTTCCCATGTAAGGATCATGTGCCCTATGCATAGTCATGTTTGGTTATGGTAATTATAGATGGCAACACAAGCACTATGACTAACATGTGCGCTGAGAAATCTATGAGTTACAAATGTGTTTCATAGTTTGTTACAAGGAAATCTATCTGATCTTATCAGATCAACATGAATATCTTGGTTTCCAAGGCTACATTGCCAGTGGCTTGTTTCCCAAGACCTAGATATTACCCCATCCAGGTTGGGCTTCTCTTTTAGCAAGTTCAGCTCATCCCGTCCCATTGGACTCTTCTCTAGATGGTGAGGTACTCATGATCCATAACACCGATAGTAGGCCCCGAAGGATTTTTAGACGAGCTAGTCGATAGCTCTGTCCATCGGTTACTACACTAAAAATGGTCTTCAGTCCTCCAGATAAAGTGCATAAAGAAGTCTTACTAAAGATAAGAATGTGGTGGAGCGATGAATCCGAGCTGCCTCATTTTCATTTCCTTTACTATTCCGCTTGTGATGCCATGGAGTATGAATCTCATAGTCCGATCCACCTACAGCTGGTTCGTTAGTCGCCTATAAAACAGGATGTGGTGGAAGCTTTCGCAGAGCATACCACATCTTCTTCCCTGATATTCTTAATTAGATTTAGCAAATGCCTAGATCAACCACCATGCCACCATCCCCAATGCCTACAGACGCTGCAGCAATGTTGGGAGAAGGCTCTTCGGGTAAGTCATGCTCAGAAGAATGCTTGTAAAGCAAGATGACGGCCTACAATGGGAGTCCTCGGATGCCTACTGTGGATGAGGGGATCACTATCAAAGTCTCTCCGATTTCCCATTGCTGCCTCTTCGAAGGTGTTGGGTTTGGTTGAAAACTCACTACTACAGAAAAGGTTTGTAGCAACGGCTCAATTTTTTTGTAGGGCAGCTGGGATGGAGGCACCCCTACAGTGGGCGTGCTCGGGACCCACGAGACCAGCCGCCCCTACAAATGGCACAGTAGGAGCGGCTGGTGATATGAGCCGCCTCTACAAATGGGTTGATTTGTAGGGGCGGCTCACTCACCAGCAGCCCCCGGTGTTGCGATTTGTAGGGGCGGCTCAATCAATAGCCGCCCCTACAAATATTGCACGTACAAAAGGCTGCAGCCCCTACAAAAGTAGTCAGCGACGCATTTTAATAAAACACGTCTGTAGCCTGAGCCATCGGACCCAAAAAAATTATGAAGATGGGTTATGTTCGGACTCAAGTCCGAAACCGGTCGTCCCATCCCCTCGGTACTGCGTCCAACGTGCTCAGCGCTCCTCTCCTCTCTCCCCCTCTCTTCTCCCATTTCACCTCAGTCTCTCCGACCCCCTCTGCCGCCGGATCCTGCACCCACACATCACGCTCCCACCCTCCACCTTCACTGCCCGCCTGGTCACCACTGGTGCGCTCCGCCGATGCCGACGCGGCACATCCACCTTATCGTTTGCAGCTTTGTGTTGGCACCAAATTCGTTAGGGTTTGGGGTTCCCGGCTTGCCGTAGGCAGCACCAAGTCTCATCCGTCGCACCACCCCGCCTAGCCCCATCCATCGCCGTCCTTCACCCTCCGCCAAGTCATGGCGTTGAGCGGCCATTAGGGGTACCGGATCCGTCTCATCTTCGAGTACCTCTACCTCGCCGGCACCATTGTGCATGGAGAATCTAGGTGAGGTTGTCCTCCCTATCACCCCTAATCCCCATGCTGCTACCTAGCGTTGCTGCTACTGTGCATCTGGAGTTCGGCCGCTGGAAATCCTCTGCTGGTTGCTCTGTGCTGCTGCTACGTGCTTGCTGCTCTGTGCTGCCACTGCGTGTAATCTAGGTGTTTTATGAAATCTCAATGCAAGCTAACTGTTGTTTTGCAATTGACTGCTATGTGCTAGCCTCTGTTGGATGGTGTTGTGATTAAATGCATCGTCATACAAGAATATGTAATGCACTTCCCACCTGGCCTTTGTCTGTTTTTTGTACAGTTGTTTTTGTAAGAGTTAGGCAGTAGAGAGATGATGGAAGTGGCGAGAGAACAGAAGAAACATTTAACTGGTGTTGAGATTTTCTTAAGAAACATTTAACTGGTGTTGAGATTTTCTTAACTAAACCGTAGAGGACAAAATGGTTGGGAGTTGGGACATTTACTTGCATCGGATTCAAATTACTATCCTTTGCTGTAAGATCATATAACCTACAATCTGAACTTAGCGCTCCTACATGACAGAAATACTACATAATTAATCACTCTTTGGACGATGCATAGGTTCAGTCTACAAATTAGCACTAGCATGTGTGACTGTGTTACAGGAAAAAAGCCCCCCAAATTTCTATTTCAGCTTTAAAAAGTCTGATAATATTAGTTACCTAGTTCCAGCATCTATTACTTGCCTTAGACACTAGTGACGGTTGCCTGAAACTGGGTCATGCTTGAGTGAGTTTGATTCAGGGTATTTTTGGCCTGAGCTAGTTCACTTCTTTAGTAGTTGCTTTTGTTAGGACAATGGTCTGGACATCTTACAGAGTAGAAAAGTAGCTCAATTCTCTCACATGCCTTCTCACATACCTAAATTTTTAGCATGTTTATGATTCTGGAGCTCTCTGTACATCCTTGGACCAATAATGCTAGCCTGTTTCTTGGTGTTCCTTCTGATTTTTATTTCATCATGTTAAATTTTTTAAAGGCATTAAAACTGTACTTCAAATTCAGGCATTGATGCAGTTTTAAAACGTGGCTCCTCTTAAAGGGCTGTACTAAAAGCTTCAGATAATGTTGTACAATCGTGCTGGCATCTCAGTAATTGATTTATGTAATTCTAGCAAAATTAACTGTTGTGTCAGATTTTTTATTTTCAGAATCACCGATTCATCACGTTAAATTTTTGAAAGGCGTTAAAACTGTACTTCGAATTCAGGCATTGATGCAGTTTTAAAACGTGGCTCCTTTTAAAGGGCTGTACTGAAAGTTTCGGTCAATGTTGTAGAATCGTACTGGCATCTCAGTAATTGATTTATGTAATTCTAGCAAAATTAACTGTTCTGTCGGATTTTTTATTTTCAGAATCACCAATATATAATGTGAAATGTGTTAAGGTATGCTGCAAGTTATAAAGCTTTTTAGAGAATTGATTTCCTCTATGACTTCTAGTGTTATTTTTTCTGGAATGTGGAAACCTTCTATTTTCTGTTGCAGGGATACTACATCAAAGTTTATGCATTTATGGCATTCTTTCCGTGTGCCATTTATAGGATAGAACAATAATAGTACTTACTCCACTAGCACTACTGTATGTGCAACTGCAACTACATTGAAATAGAAAAGATTGTTGTTTGCCTGCTACTGCTGCTGATTTACTCTATCGTGTAAAATTGCATTCCCCATGTTAACTTAGTTTAACATGGAACTGTATACCATGCATTTATGTTACGGAGTATTTATATCAGCCTGATGTTTTTTCTTGCACCAAATCTTTTATTTTAGTGCTCAATTTAAACACCAATGTTGCATCTGAACCAACTCAAAATGAGGTCACTGAAATGCGCTGGATTGATTGTTTAGGTACGGTTGAAAGCTACAGCTTAGGTGTATATTGCATTCTATTTATATAGTACATCATAGCTAAGGTCGATTGTTGTACATTTGGATATTGTTCTAATTTTCTGTAAGAGATAACTGAACTTCTATTACTACATTAGTTGAATACACACCATTTTTTCATCTCTTCTCTTTGCAGGATATCATCTCGTCGAGGGGATTGGATTTTCTACTGATCTGAGGGCATGTGCCAATTGAATCATGTTAAGGTTATAAGGTTAGTTTCAGTCAGACTGTCACATACTTAATGGCCTAGTCTCTTTTGTTTTCATATGATTTAGTAGAGCTCTTGTTAATGCAGCAGTAGAAATCATATGAAAGCAGTCATATGAATTAGACTTGTGAATTCTGTCTAATTAATGATGGATTGTATATATTCTTGTGAATTAACTTTACTAACAAGTAAAGTTAATCAGTTAATTATATTTTTGCAGGTGTGCATGAGCTGTCCAGTGTGCATGAGCCCAGTTACTTCATATCGATTCTCAAGACGTATACATATCGACAATCCTCATTAGCTTATATGTTTGTATGCATACTTGTAACATTCACTTAGGTAGAAATCCTCAGTACCAACACCTTGTGCTCTTGTGCTTGTGGTTAGATTTGAATTATATATGTTCTGGTCAGATTTGAATTATATATGCATATAAATATATATATGTTCTAGTCGAATTTGAATTGTAAATTTGAATTTTTTTTTTGCGGAAAAATGTACTATATGGGCGGTTCTAGACTGAACCGTCCCTACAAACAGGTATTATAGGGGTAGTTGGTACTACGGCCGCCCCTACAAATCGATTTGTAGGGGCGGCTGATGACACCAGCCGTCTCTACAAATCAATTTGTAGGGGCGGGTATAAATGCATGATTTGTAGAGACGGTATGGTAGGGGCGGCTGGCCGAGCCGCCTCTACAAACCATCGCCAGCCGCCCCTACAAATGCTTATTGTAGTAGTGACTATAAAAGATCATCGCCTCCCTTCCCTGGAGGAGGGCCAAGGGCATGCGCTACTAGGCCTGACAATCAGCCTTGTTGATATCAGAAGAAGACTTGTTAGCGTGCCCCGGGATTCGTGGCCCGATGACCTGGTGGGGATCTAGGTCTATTTGCTTGTATATGTGAATTTTCCCCCAGTTTCTCTGGTCAAACGGCCTCTGTCAGCACCCACCTTGTATATGCAAATTTGTCTCTAGGTGCTTGTGACAAGGCGCAACATAGCTCGAACACAAATTCATCTTATATTTAGAGGGTTGTTCGTCCTTTGTTCTCTCACTACCACTCTATCCGCTACTACTTCTCTACCTCCATGCCGTTGTCCAGCAGGGCACATGGACCCCGGTGGATCAGTCGTTCTCACGGCCTCATGGCTGCTCAGCCTATTAGCCCAACCATCCCCGTCTCTTGCCATTTGCCGACAACCGTGTGCAAGTAATCAAGCTGGCATCCACGAATCCACCTGCCTACTATAATGGTCTAATCTTCATGTTTTTGTGTATTGATTTGTTTCATATATTTTACTTACTAATCTGTTTGTTTGTATACTCCTTTTATTTTTACCTGTTGCTTGCAGCGCTCTTCATGATTTTTATGTATCGAATTGTTTTCTTCTATATAAGCTGATTCCTTTTTCACCACTGCCATACGAGTCACTAAATCAGCCACTACAGGCTTACGTACTTTTGCAGTTGCTTAGATATTATGACTTACTTTTAGAGTTCCTAATGCTCAATTCTTTCCTTTGATTATCCTAGCCTTTGATTACCTTGATAACGTGATTAGTTGTTACCAGTAGTGCCCAATCGAAATTTTCAACAGCAAATATGGTGGTCATAGCTAATGCTTTGTCAATATTATTTTTATTTTATTCTTTCGTTATACCAAAGTTATGGAACACGTCTAACCCCGAGAGAGCCGCCGGCCTCGGAAGGCCCTTGCCCCGGCCATGTCATCCTTTTTAGTGTGTGCAGTCTGATCTTCATCGTGTGGATCATCTACTTTCCCGCCTTTTCCTCAGGACATTCGCGCGCTTCTCATGTCTGAGTGTCTGACACCTCTAGCGTTGTCTACAATTGGCGAGAGCACCTGTAGTCCTGTACAGCGCAACGAGCTTTCTCTCTCGGACCAAGGATAGGAGCTTGTTTACTTCTCCCTCCCTTTACCCTTCTCCCTCCCCCTCTCTCTCTCTCTTCCTCTCTCTCAAGCATTAGCGGAGGCAACGACGTGGGCGTCCTGGCGCGGCAGCCCCTGCTCTGGTGGCCCAAGGCGGGAGGCCCATGGCACGGCGGCCTCGGTCGCGGGCTCCCGGGTATGGGCGGATCCCGGCGTGGGAGTCCTATCGCGTGTCTGCCCCGACGCCCCTCGGCTCGGCAGCGCACTGGTGGGATCGACGGTCAAGCGTTTGCGGCCCGAGCAAGGGCACCCCTAGTGCGGTCAGCCCAGGCGTGGGCGCCCCTCGGCCACGGCACACCGGCCCTGGCGGGGCTCAGCGGTCTTGCGCAGGCAGCTCAGGGGATAGCGTCCCCCAGCGTGGCATTGCACCGGGGCGGGCAGGCCCCGGGTGTGACTATAGGCGCTGGGCGAGGGTGGCCCCTGGCCCAGCAGCGCACCAACGAGGGCGTGGGTGCAGCGCGTGGCAAGGGGCGCACCGGCGTGGGTGGCCTCTGGCACTCCGGCGGTGGGTGCCTGCGAGCATGCATGGAAGGGAGGGGCTGGTTCTGCCGACATAGACTCAGGTAGATACCCAAGCGCGCGTAGATCTAGGCGTGGTAGATGGCCATGGACAACCACGACGCCATCTGCATGGGTCCGGCGGTCCCTTGCGCTAGGCGCATGAACCACGTGAAGCGGGCATGGCCGTCCTTGGAGCCGCCAGCATCTCATCACCTAGGCTCTTCTCTCCAAGGTAATACGGACGGCGGCGCACCTCCGTCCATGTCCTATTTTTTTCTTGGACGGTCTTGCCTTTTGCCTGGTGCTTTTTGCAGGCCAGGTCTGGTCTCCTTCTTGCCAAAAGATTCACTTTCCCTCTACTCCTGGGGGCTGCTCGAAGCTTAGATGTTGCACTCTGTGCTTGTGGGTTTTTCGGTGCAGAGTTTGTCTACTCGTGTGGATCTGACTCTGCGTGCAATCTTCGTCTGTTCTTGCTTCTTTTGTTTCATTCTGTGTGTTGTGTGTGTTTTCAATTTTTCTCTTTGCTGGTAGTGGCCTTTGCAATTTTAGTGAATGTATCTGAGTTCTAAATAGGTTTCCCTTTTGTCATTTGCCTTTTTTGTATTTTCCCCAGTTTCTATTCCATGGTTCCTGATGTTTCTTTTCTCTGTGCTTTGTGATGCAAGGTACTCAACGAAGGGTACTAGTTGTTTCTAGGAAATCAACTTGAGTGGATCGGCTAGATTCAAAAGTGAACCGGTAAGTTCCTTTGCTTCCAGTTGCATTGTGTTTCTTTTTTGCTAAGGTGTTAACATCCCCTATGATAGCTATCAAAGCAGATGTCATTCTTATAACCAGTTTTTATTTCTTAAGAGCAACCACAATGTTGCAGAAAAGTAGACCATAGGCATTAGAATATTGTCTACCAGCTAGCTGAAACATTGTAGAGGTGGTCTATAGAGTAGTCCATAACTAAAGGTATCCATAGTCTTATGGGCTGCCCATAAGGAATAAACAAATAATTCTTCTCTCTGCTCACTCTCTCCCATGCCTCTCTCATATGGACTACCCAGGCCATATACATTGTGGTAGCAACAATAACTATAGCCCACTGACGCAAAAGCTGTCCATATACACTGTGGTTGCTAATAAGAACCCAAGGTTATTATGATAGCTATCTTCTGGTTCACCAGTTCAAAGCAGATGTCGTATATTTGAAGAAAAAAAAACACCACTTCCTGCATTGCTGTGAGGATTAGATTATTTTTTTGGTCTACAATGACTTTATGATCAATTTTAGTTCCATAATTTGTTATTGCCTTTGAGTAAGGTTGCAGCTAGAGCCTGTGTGCACTGATATTTTTTTGGTTCTATAGAAATTGGCCAATAAAACACATGAAGATACACCAATCTCAGGTCTGAAAGCAGGCTTGTTGATTGCCAATCCATGCAGGTATGGATGTTGCCATATTTAGGTTCTACATGTTTACATGCTTTAGTTCCAGATATTTTGTGGTTTCCAGGTTTTGATCTATCAATTCATCCCTAGCAATGTGCACATTGTGTGAAATCTAATCACCTATGTGGTTTATTCTGTGCTGCCTGAGCCCCATCAGTTAAGCAGCCAGTAGCATAAGAGTGGTCCAGCATGCAGGTCCATATCAGCAAGGCAGGCTGGCAATAGCAGCAAGGAGGTGCTGGGTAGTCATAGTGAAGCAATACGTCACCTGCATTGTTTCTTCAGATAAACAAGATTCAAACTTCTAAACGAGTGGGTTCAGTAACGCAATCACAATTCTAAGTTTAGAGCATTTTCTGTATTTCATATATGATGATTTACATACATGAAAATATTCAGATGGTTGTGGACAGAGTTGAAGGACTGCACAACGTTGCTTATTCTCCCAGAATAAGAAAATAAAGATTATTCCATGTTATTGGTTTCTAGTTTTGAATCGTTGTTACGTGTGCCTTCAACATGCATAAGAGGTTCAATATTTATGGGCATGGGCTAATGCTTTCTACTTACAGTTCATGTGTGCCTCAGTGCTGATAAAAAGCTTCCTATTGAGAATCTGATGCTGTTTAGATTAGTGGTAATTGGGTTAAGGAACCTGCTCAGTTATCTCACCTATACATGTTTGGATGATTCCACTTCGCTGTGAATGACCGCAATATATTCAGTTAATAACCGTGGTGGATTCCAAAATGTCTGGCTGAGAGTATCTTGATACTATGTGGTTTGGAAATACACTACTGGAAACAGGGACTTTGCCGAGTGCCAAAGGCCTAAAAACACTCGGCAAAGGCTTTGCCGAGCGCTGCACTCGGCATAGGCCACTCGGAGAAAAAAAAGTCGGCAAAGCCTTCTTTGCCGAGTGTCATTTGTCGGGCACTCGGCAAAGCCTTTGCCGAGTGTCGACCGGACACTCGGCAAAGAAAAGTAGCCGTTAACGGTGCGCTATCATGACGGTTGCTTTGCCAAGTGTCTCAAGGACGACACTCGGCAAAGAATTTATATAATTTTTTTCCCGAAATTGTTTGCCGAGTGTCGGCTCTCGGCAAAGAATTTTTTTATTTTTTTTAAAAAAGTCTCTTTGCCGAGTGTCTATGGTGACACTCGGCAAAGCCTTCCCCTTTGCCGAGTGCTGTGGCCTGACACTCGGCAAAGAGCCCAGCTTTGCCGAGTGTCCTTGCCATTACACTCGGCAAAGCTGGGAAATCTGGTGTTTTCCTCTAGTTTTTGCCAGCTCTACCGAGTGCAGTGGGCATTGCACTCAGCAAAGAGGCCTTTGCCTAGTGTGACACTCAGCAAAGCGTCTATAATTGCCTATTTTTTTCTTGTTTTTACATTCCAACACTTCCATCACACATTCAAACAGAAAATTTCACAGATATTCATCACATTCTTCAAATCCATGACATTCATCACACATCCATCCCATTATCACACATTCATCACTTACATATCACAAACACCATTTAGAAGTCACAAACATAAGTGTCTGAATATATCACATCGAAATTCACAAGTTCAAAAGTTGTTCATCATCTAACATCCAGTTTATTACCACAATTCCATGAACATGGACAAGTTCAAACTCATTACCAAATACGCCTTTGATCGGGCGGTAACTGATACGGATCCTGAGGATTAGGCGGATTATTGGAACCCGCCGACTGAGGCTGCACAAAGGAGTATATATTCTATGTGTTAGACATGTACTTGGCTAGCTAATTAGAAATTACTTGCATGTAAGAGACTGCAATTAACTTTCATACTCACAGGTGTAGGTCCATCCCAGGGTGAGGCTGCAGGTGGAGGTGGTGGAGCGAGCAGCTCAGGTGGCACAGCAAGACCCGTATGTTGCCCAAGGCTTTGAAGAAAGCCCATGATGCTCGACAACCGAGTCTCATAGGTCTCCGTGATGCCCGTCAACCTACTCTCATAGGTCTGACGCTGGGACATAAGCTGCGCCTATAGCTCTTGACGCTGCCGAGCTTCTTCTTCGAGCCCAGCCTGCAACATTTCACTCCAATGTTTCAGTAATGCATAGCTAATTACGGTGTGTAAAAGTCAATATACGACGAGTCAAACTGAAATTACCTCGAGGACATCGACCCATTGCTGTGCAATGGTCGGCCGTGTGCGTATGGCCGGGCTCTCGCTCGTGCTCCGGGCTCGGATCGTGGAGAGGTCAGGGACAGCGGTCGAGTCGATTGTGCCATCGGCAATCCACATGCGGCCGTGCTTCTTCCCTCCTCCCAACCTCATGACGAGGTCCGTATCAATCTCCTACGTGCACGGGTCGAAGTCTGGCCCATGGACTGACCTTGCCGCCGACGTGTACTCACTGATGCGGGTGTGGACGCTCGGGTTCATGTACTCCTAGGGCCCGTCCTCCAGGCTGAAGGAGACGTCGGACGTCGCCTTTCCCTTGTGGGACATGCACCATGCCTGGAACTCCAAGCACTCCTGGCCTTGATGTGCCGCCCTCTACGAGAAAGACATCAAGAAGATTACAAATCAGTCATAATTGAGCATCAGAATAGATAAATGAATTCGTGTACCCATGCGTCTCTGTATCCGGCGAGGTTGCGGCTGCCTTGATGGTGTGCTGGTCCTTGCATCTCCAAACGCCGTTCCCTTGCAGCGTTGTGCATCGAGGCATACCCCTCCGTAAACCAGTTGTCCATGATCTTCTCCCACGCCTCAGGATACGATCCGCACCACCAGGGAATCATCTGCATGTCATCCGGTAATTGACATATAAGATGATCGAATTAAACCTACTTATTCTCAAAACGAATCAATCTAGATGTTCTCATGTACCTCAATGTACTGCTCCCGGGTCAGGTCCATGGTTCTGGCGTCGGCCTTTTTGACCCTCTGTCCAAGCTTCGACCCGTAGTAAGTGACAACGGCCTGGATCTTCGCCTCGTGAATCATGTCGACGACGAGCTTTTTGCAGGCTTTGGTCGCCACCTGATCCTTCCTGCCCTCAAATCCCTCCTCGCATTTGAAATAAGCCTGCAGACAAACACGATATTTGAATGGATATTTTTTAAAGAAAAAGTTCAATGAAAGAAGCAATGCTATGCGAGGAGACTTACCCAGAACTCCCCAATGACCCGTGCTGCCTTGTTGGGGTATGGCTCCGTATGAGCGACGATGGCGTAGTGGTCAAACGAACAGGCCGCCAACGTGTTGTTCTTGTACGTGACGACGCCGGGGTAGTGTTGCCTGCACAGAAGACCCAGGATGCCATTGGGGGTGCATGCACCAGCACCGGACACAACCACCCAGTTCCTGCACATGTGATTAAGAAAAATTAGTAGTTCATCTTTGTTTGAACTTATCATATGAAGTAGGGGCAAATAAAATGTCAAGTTTACTTACTTTTGCCCTTTAGGGCGAATCACTGGGCGGCGGTGAGGAAGCGGAAAAGCAGGGAGGCTCGCGGGACCTCGCAGGTACACCCTCGGAGCAGAGGAAGAGGAACCCATGCCTCCCGCCAATGCCTCCTGCTCGTCGAAGGGCGCCTCCTCCTCGTCGCCCTCGGGGGGCGTCTGTGAAACCTCCTCCTCCTCCTCCTCCTCATGCGCCCTCTCCATGGGTGTCACCGGCTCCGCCTCCTCCGACACCTGGAGACGTGCCGGGGGCCTCCTGCTCCTCGGGTTCCTCCTCCTCCTCGTGTCCGACCCCTCGGCCTCCTCCCCCGCTTGGTAAAGCGACCTGACGGGCCTGTGACGCCCACCCGCCATCTTTGTTGATTCACCTGAAAAAAAAGAAAAGTATTACATGTATTAGCAATAATATTCATGCTTACAAAACACTTAATTAGAAATAGATGCAAAATGATAATCAACTTTAGTATTACATTTATTAGAAATAATCATCATTATTTGGATTAGCTGGATCATAGGCCTCATCATCGCTATCAACATTGTCCAAATCATCAACACTAATTGAAGGAGGAATGTTGTCTTCATTGTCATTGCCTAAACGTAATCGCTCAAGCATTTGTAGGTCATCCACATTTTGGACCTCATCTCCAGCATCCTCATCATCAACCCTTTCATTGTCTACTTCCATTTCTATCGCTTCGGTTAAGTCTATCACAAAGCTTCCTTGTAGCCCCTCCTCTTGAAAGAACTCTCCCTCATATGTGCTTGGATTGAAGTTGTAATCTTCATCATTTGGGGCAGGTAGTTTACCATGTGGTGATACCTTGTGCACAATAGCCCAACACTTAAGCTCTTCGTCTTGGCACGTGTATGGCATATAATACACCTGGTAGGCCTGTTGAGCCACAATATAGACATCTTTTCCTGGGTAGACGGAATCTGGTTGAATCTCCACTAGCCCAAGATTAGGGGTCCGTCTAGTTGCTCCAGGATCAAACCAGTGGCATTTGAATATGACAGGATTAAGAGCTTTGGAACCATGAAATGAAAGTTCATAGATTTCCTCAATTCTTCCATAATATTGGACCTCATCAGTGCCTGGTGTTAAAACTCCGCTATTTGTGGTCTTTCGATTGGGCCGACTCTGCTCATAGCATGTTGTTTGAAAGCGATATCCATTCACGTCGTAGCCGTTAAATGACTTGATCCTAATGGCACAGCCGTTTGCAACCTGTCTTAACTCGTCACTTATAGTAACATCAGTTTGGGCCTTCCGTTTGAACCAAGAAATGAAATCGGGCCTCCCTGGTCGCGCACCCTTTGAAAGAAGGGTATCAGTTTCCTGCAGGGTTGGATCCCTTCGTCCTTGCCAGGTTTGACAAGTGAATTCCCTGTACCAAAGAGAAATAAGGGGTTTGGATGCGAAATAGTGTGACGGCGTATCGAAACAAGGGGGTTGAGAACTTACCTAATGAACGGCTGCACCTCGACAAGGTTGGTCAACACATACAGCATGATACTGCGCCACTCTTCATTTTTCAATTGCTTAGAGGTCGATGCACTTGCGCTTCCGAGCTGCCCTTAGAAAAGGCTGAGCTTCGATTCATTTTCGCCAGCATTGTAACGAGGGGGTGGATTATGCACACTAGGAAGGAGGTTCGGTTTGTAGTATTTCTGTGTGAAGGTTCCCACCTCCTCCCTAACGGTTTCCTCTGCAATGGAAGCCTCGATTTTGGCCTTATTTCTACATTTTGTTCGAACAGTCTTCAGACATCTCTCGATTGGATAGCACCACCGGACCTGCACGGGCCCCCCCATATGTGCCTCATAGGGGAGGTGCACAATCAAATGCTGCATCGGCAAGAAGAAGCCGGGTGGAAAGATCTTCTCCAACTTACAGACCAACACAGGTGCCGCTTTTTCCAAGTCACGAACGACGGACCGGTCAAGCTGCTTTGCACAAAGCTGGTGAAAGAAATAGCTCAACTCTGCAAGCACTTGCCATATATGATCAGGGACATAGCCTCGAACCATCGCTGGAAGAAGCCGCTCAATCCAGATGTGGAAGTCATGACTCTTCATCCCGTTAACTCGCAGAGTGCCTAAGTTGACTCCCCTCCTCAGATTCGCTGCATACCCATCAGGGAACATTAGCGTTTGGATCCATTGAAGTACTTCCCTCCTCTGATCCCTGGTCAAGACGAAATCGACCTTAGGCCGCCTCCATGTCTTGTTGCCTCTAGGAGGCTGCATCTCTTGCTTTGGTCTATCACATAACGTTGCCAGGTCCACTCTAGCCTTAGTGTTGTCCTTAGACTTTTCAGTGTCCATGAGTGTTCCCCAAAGTGCCTCGGCGACATTCTTCTCGGTGTGCATTACATCGATGTTATGTGGTAGAAGAAGGTCATCGAAATAGGGGAGCCTCGTCAATCCTGACTTATGTGTCCACATATGTTGCTCACCATATCCCACAAACCCACCATCTGGAGTGGACATGAGAGCATCTATCTGCGCATGAACCTCGGCACCAGTCATCATCCGCAGTGGAGGGTCTGTCACTATGACACCTTTCGTAAAGTTCTTGATGTCTTGTCTGAATGGATGCTCAGAAGGGAGGAATTGCCGATGTGCGTCGAACAACGAATACCTGCCACCCTTCCGTAACCAGATGAACCTCAAAGCTTCCTTGCATACTGGGCATGGGAACTTCCCGTGAACACACCAACCGCTGAATAACCATACACGAGGAAGTCATGCATGGAGTACTGGTACCAAACGTGCATTTTGAAGCTTGTCTTTGTAGCTCTGTCGTATGTCCATACCCCTACCTCCCAAGCATGGATCAATTCATCAATCACCGGCTCCATGAACACACCCATATTACTCCTCGGGTGTCCAGGAATTATCAACGACAAGAATATGTTATGTCATTCAAAGGAGACACCGGGGGGGGGGGAGATTGAGGGGGATAACGAACACGGGCCAACATGTGTATGGGGCAGCCATCATTCCATAAGGATTGAACCTGTCTGTTGCCAACGCAACACGTACATTACGAGCCTCTCCAGCTTTTTCACGATATATGTCATCGAAGTGTTTCCATGCTTCACCATCGGCTGGATGCACCATCTTCTCCGGACTGTACTGTTTTCTATTTTTGTGCCATGTCATCTGTTTCGCGGATTCCTCGTTCATGAATAGCCGTTGGATCCTCGATAGGAACGAAAGGCGTCGTATGATCTTCACTGGGATTGTCGTCTGACTCTTCTAACCATCACCAGAGTCTGTCTCTAGGTACCTAGACGATTCACACTTTGGACAGTACTTTGCGTCCATATGTTCTTTCCAGAATAGGATGCACCCCTTTGGACAAGCATGTATCTGCTCATACGGCATCTTAAGTGCCCGAAGGAGCTTCTGTGAATCGTACATGCTCTTTTGGCAGAATGTGGCCCTCCGGAAGCAGGGTGCCAATCACGATCAACATCTTATCGAAGCCGTCTCGACTGATGTTTAACTCGGACTTCAACGCCATCAAGCGTCCGATGGCGTCAAGTTCAGACATCGAGGACCCATCGTAAAGGGGCTTCTGAGCAGAGTTCATCATCTCGTAGAAAGCCTTTGTGGCTGCCTCCATCTCCTCCTTCTCGCGTTCGTCAACGCCGAGTGCTTGGTGAACATCATCTAACAAGTCTGGTACACCGGCATCATCATCAAAAGCTTCGACGCGTGGTCTCACCACCTCCTCTCTCGTACGATGGGCTTCACCATGGTAGATCCACCGGGTGTAGCCCGGCATATATCCATTCTTCACAAGATGTTTACCCATGTCGACCCTATTTATCCTTCTCCTGTTTGCACATTTGGAGCAGGGACACGGCTCTAGCAGATGTGATGACAAAGCCTTGACAAATGCCTTGTTCAAAAAAGCCTCGGTCTTGCGAAACCATTCATCTGTGTACTCCATGTGACTTTTCCAGCCCGTGTACATCCATTGACGGTCATCCATCCTCTAAAATGCCAGTGAGTAATGCAACCATCAACTACATCTACACGACTTTCATACTGTCTAATAGGTGAGGATAGGTCCTCATCCCACCCGCGGATGCGTAGATGAGGTTAGTTACCATGGTCTGCTCCTATCCCAGACATAATTTCGGCAGCACCTCCCCGTTGTTCTCCCGATACACGTCTTGGCAGGGAGAGTGTGTATCCGGAGAACAACGGGGATGTAATACCGAAACCTTGTCTCGGATCGGAGCGGACCATGGAAACTAAACTCATCTACGCATCTGCGGGCTGTCCAAATAACATGGACAATCTGAAAAAGATACGGCCGTAGATATGCAAAGATATGCATACCACCAACCTTATCTCTTTCAGACGGGAGACGCCTAACTTGGTTACGCGATCTATGACCAAGGTACGCAAAAGAGGGGTTATACCTAGGGTGTCGGTGGAGTTAGGCTAGCGGGGTGGTGGCGAGTCGGTGCAGTGGCGAGGCGAGGCGGTGCAGGCAGACCCGCAACACCGAGGAAGATGATCGGTGTAGCCAAGGTGCTCCGGCTCTGCTCAGACAGTTCCTTCACCTGCATGAAAACAAATAGATTTGGGTCAATTCTAAATTTTGGCAGCACCTCCCCTACACGGGGAGGTTTCCAAAATCTGCAAAAAACAACGGCACGAAGGCTGACAATCACAACGGCTCCAAGGCCGACAATCACAACGGCTCGAAGGCCGATAATCACAACGGCTCGAAGGTCGACAATCACAACGGCTCAAAGGCCGACAATCACAATGGCACATCATTATACCTTGGCGGCAGAGGCGTCGACGAGACGGGAACACGGGGAAGATGGCGCTGGGAACGGAACGGGAAGGCAACCTCCTCTTCCCTCTCCTCCCGGCCTCCTCCTTCTTCTCCTCCCTTTCTCCTCCTCTTTCCTCTCCTCCCAGGCTCCTCCTCCTTCTACTCTTCTTCCTCTCCTTCTTCTTCCTCTCCTTCCTCTTCTTCCTCCTTCCTCCTTCCTCTCCTTCCTCCTTCCTCTCCCCCTTCTTCCTCCTTCTACACCAGTTGTTCGGTGGGGCGTGGCGGGGCGGGGAGCGGCGGGGCAGCAGCAGGCAGGGCCGGGTGCGGCGCTCTTCGCCGGTCGCGGCGGCGGGAAGCGGGGCCGGACGCGGCGCGGCGCAAATCGGCGGCGGGGAGGGTCGGGGCGGGGCTTGATGCCGGCGTCGGGGCAGCGCGCGTGTGCAGCGGCGGCGCGGGGTGGGGCGCTGGGGCAAGCGCGCGCGGGCGGCGGGGTAGCGCGGGGTGGGGCGCCGGGGCAGCGCACGCGGGCAGCGCGTGCGGGCGGCGCGGGCGCGGGCGGCGGCGCAGGTGCGGCGGCGGCGGTGGCGCGTAGGCGGCGGGGAGCGGTTGTGCGGGGCCCATTTTGATGTTAGGTCCTTTGTCGAGTGCCACGGGCCGGCACTCGGCAAAGGTTTTTTATTTATTTTTTATTTTTTTTCTTTGCCAAGTGCCCTGTCTCTGGCACTCAGCAAAGACCCCCTTTGCCGAGTGCCAGGTCTGGCACTCGGCAAAGAATTTTTTTTATTTTTGCTCCCAGATTTTTTCTTTAGGGTTGCTACAGTGCTTTAAAGTACATGTTAAAATTTGGTTGAATTTTGTGACTTTTTACTATATTTTTAGAATTATTTTTGTTTTGTTGATTTATTTCGCAAAAAGCAAGTTTGAACTGCAGGTGCATCGAATAATGAAATCTAATCACCTATGTTGTTTATTCTGTGCTGCCTGAGCCCCATCAGTTAAGCAGCCAGTAGCATAAGAGTGGTCCAGCATGCAGGTCCATATCAGCAAGGCAGGCTGGCAATAGCAGCAAGGAGGTGCTGGGTAGTCATAGTGAAGCAATACGTCACCTGCATTGTTTCTTCAGATAAACAAGATTCAAACTTCTAAACGAGTGGGTTCAGTAACGCAATCACAATTCTAAGTTTAGAGCATTTTCTGTATTTCATATATGATGATTTACATACATGAAAATATTCAGATGGTTGTGGATAGAGTTGAAGGACTGCACAACGTTGCTTATTCTCCCAAAATAAGAAAATAAAGATTATTTCATGTTATTGGTTTCTAGTTTTGAATCGTTGTTAGGTGTGCCTTCAACATGCATAAGAGGTTCAATATTTATGGGCATGGGCTAAATGCTTTCTACTTACAGTTCATGTGTGCCTCCGTGCTGATAAAAAGCTTCCTATTGAGAATCTGATGCTGTTTAGATTAGTGGTAATTGGGTTAAGGAACCCGCTCAGTTATTTCACCTATACATGTTTGGATGATTCCACTTCGCTGTGAATGACCGCAATATATTCAGTTAATAAACGTGGTGGATTCCAAAATGTCTGGCTGAGAGTATCTTGATACTATGTGGTTTGGAAATAGAATCCAATGTGTGCTTGATACATGGTGTGTACAGACTGCAGTTGCATTTTCTGAATATATGTGTGTGCTTAGGAGCCATTGTTGCTGATTTTCAGGCCACTGTGAGGAAGGGGTCATTAGTTGCTGCTTGCTGGGTTTTGAAGCTATTGCTGCTCTCTCTTCTATGCATATGCAGCAGTAGCACCTTGCCAGTGTAAGTTGTCTTCATCTTGCATACGACCATTTACTTTCGGCATGGTTGTTTACTTTAGAAGTAGTAAACTTAAAGAACCAAGGAATGACATAAAGATAAAACAGTTATTTGTAGGACATACATTTCCCACTCAGATAACCTAAAGAATGCGAAGAATTACAATCTATCTCCAGGTCCATGTGATTTGAAACATGATTTTTATTGTTGCTTGAGGCAGTGCGTTAAACAGCTTGGAAGTGCATAGTGGAGTGAAAATGATGGCCTGTCTATTCTAGAATTTCTTTTGTGTGCTTTGTAGGTCTCATGATTGATTTTTTCCATGGGCACAATGGCCATGGCTAGACTATCAATTTAGACTTACCATTATGCAGGTTGTCACACACTACAATTTTTCCACGTTGGACAGATCCTGATAGAGATTTTTTTCCCCTTACTAGATCACCCCTGTGCAACTCCTGCAAGAGCAGTTAGTTCCTTTTGTTGCACTTGATGTTAGAAGGTAAGGTGCATCTTGCAATAACCTGAATTTCATAGAAACTTTGGCCAGCTATTCAGGAACTAAGCGTTTGTTCTGAATTAATGTTTAGCCATGAAGTGTGGCTGCATGAACCTATGCAAATTTAAGTCTGCAAGTTACTGTGTACAGTTTACGTCATGTACAAATGGTTGATACCGTATTCTAGGCCAATGTGGGACTGCAGTTGGAATGTATTAAATCCGCAAAATAAAACAAACTTTCAGGCAGGCTCTTCCAGGAATTCAGGAAAATGCTGGCAAGACCAGCAGTGTGATGGTTGCATGTCTTAACCTTCCTTTGCAACCAAATCGTCCGTGTTCAATTTATCCACCTTAGTGGTTAGGTCATCCAAATTCTCCTTTTCCTTATGCACTTATTCTTTTTCAGCGATCGGGTTGCAGTTGGGCATGTGATTGATGAGCTTCCAGTGTATTTTGATGATGCTAGAAGCAGAGAGGTAGGAGATAGTTGGGTTATATTTTAATATCACATTTAGCTTGTTGAGAGTACTGTTCTGAATTGAATTTTAATAGGTACTGCACAAAGTTGGAGTTGAAAGAGCTTGTGCTGCTGCAATTACCTACAGAGCTGTCTGGGCATTGAATAATTATTTCCCAAATGTGAAGACATTTGTTAGAGCACATGATGTTGATCATGGTGTTAATTTGGAGAAAGCTGATGCAAGGGCGGTACGTGGATGTTACAGAGTATTCTTGGCGACAATGGGTTCCTGATGCAACTTTTATTGACCATATGCACTTACAATTTTTATTTACAAAGAGACTTCTATTGCTTTTATCATAATGGGACCAAGTATGCATCTAATGTACCGTGTAACTTTTGTTACTATGCTATTGTGCACTATCAGTAGATACTTTGTTTCACATGTAGTACTTATAGTAACATATTTTCTGATGGAATTGTGTGAACAATTTGAAGGTTGTCTGTTAGCACCGGAGTTACTGCACAGGTAATACAAGTGGAAGACAGGAGGCCGACGTTTGGGATCCCGGCAGTGGCGAGGTTGTGATGCCGTCCTGTTGGCCGGCGTCAGTGGACAGTGCGTGGGAGAGAGAGCCAGAGCACAAGTGAGCGGGAGAGATTGTAATCAATCTCCAGCTGATCTTCTTATTTCCCAACTAATGAGTACATATAGCTCAAACGATTAACACTCAGCCACTAACACTGAACTGACACAAGCTAAACATAGAAAGGCAAGTCCTGCGGGTGATCCATGGTGACCATGCATGGTGACCAGTCGTGACCGCGCCTGCTGGCGTGGTCTCAGCTGATCGCGAGAGTTGGCAGGCGCACGGGCTGCATGCCGCGTTCCTAGCCACGAGTGCGCTTCCTCCTATGGTAGGTCTGTCCGAGCATTACATGTTAGACAATCTACTGCTTGCTTGTATGAACGCATGGCAGGGGAAGGCGGCGCCGCAATGGCTCCCTGCTGCGGTACTGTAGCCATTGTAGAGGCAGGCGCTGAACAGCTCACCTACCGCACTGTAGCCACATGCAGAGGCAGGCGTCAGAGTCAGCCCTGCTGTGTTATCTAGTCACTGTTACAGCAGGGTAGCTGTACTAGGACTAGATAGGGTAGAGATGTATATATAGTTTGCCACTGCAACTCAACAAAGAGAGTTTAGATTTGCCATCTGCTATATAGGGCACCGGCCAACACTGGTGTCTCTGCTGTGTGTGTGCTCTGTTCTCCCCTCTTCTTCTACCTCTAGTCATAGTGTGTGGTCGGACAATGCTTGTTCATGGTCGGCATAGCTAGTGTGTGTGCTCGCAACACTAGCGGGTGTTCAGCAAGACTGGTGAGTGGTCGACTCACCTAAGCCGATGTTCCTGTGGGCTAACAAGTGGTATCGGAGCCCTGTACAAGTGCCATCGCCGGACTAACCGCGGGTGATGACGAACGGTTCGGAGATGGGCGACAGTAGTGGCACTGCTGTGGCTGCACAGCCATGACAGGAGGTCGTTGTTCGCACGGTGCGGGAGGTCAGCGGCACCAGTTGGCCGACGCTGACTCGCACCAACTATGGAGAGTGGTCGGTGACCATAAAGGTCAAGCTTAGAGCCCGATAGCTCTGGAATGTTGTTGACAAGGGCACCGACAATGAAGAAGATGACATGTCAGCGTTGGAAGCTATCCTCGTTGCTATACCGGCGGAGTACAGGGAGCCGTTGGGGGCGAAGAGCTCTGCTAAGGAGGCGTGGAAGGCCATTGCCGCGATGCGCGTCGGTTCCTACCGCGCAAAGAAGGCAACGGCCCAGCTTCTGAAGTAGGAGTACGCCAACCTCAAGTTCAAGGATGGTGAATCGGTGGAGGACTTCTCCCTCCGCCTGCAGACGCTCATCAGCAAGCTGAAGAGCCACGGTGTCACCATCGACGAAGAGGAGGCATTCTCCAAGTACCTCCACTTCGTGCCAGCAAAGTACATCCAGATCGTTCTCTCCATAGAGACGATGCTGGACTTGTCCACCCTCACCATTGAGGATGTGACAGGCCATCTGCGGGCGGTGGACAAGCGCCTGGAGCAGGCGACAACAACAAAGGATAGCGGCAAGCTGCTGCTGACAGAGGAGGAGTGGGATGCTCGGAGGAACTCTAGGGTAGCCTCCTCCAGCCGCGGTGGCGATGGCAAGCGCCGTGGCAAGGCTTCTTCAGAGAAGAAGAAGGTCGACCACAACGCCTACCGGCGCTACGGGAAGACCGGCCATTGGGCATGGGAGTGCCCGAATCAGAAGCAGGAGAAGGAGGCTGAGGCTCATCTAGCGTAAGCTGATGATCAGGATGAGGCCACTATTCTAATGGCGACGTTCTATGCACTGCGGACGAAGGACCTGGGAAGGCCCTGAAGGCTGTCAACCTCGACGAACCACGCGCCCAAGTCCACCTCAGATGTGTGGGCATCGACCAAGAGCAGCGGTGGTACCTGGACTCTGGTGCCAGCAACCACATGATGGGCTCCAAGGAAGCCTTCTCCGAGCTCGACGACGATGTTACCGGTACGGTGAAGTTTGGAGACGGCTCAAGGGTGGCTATCCGAGGGCGCGGCACCATCATCTTCAGATGCTAGAATGGGGAGCATCGCGCACTAACGGATGTATATTACATCGCGCAGCTGCATTCCAGCATCATCAGCATTGGCCAGCTAGATGAGCGTAGGAGCGAGGTACTGATCAAGGACGGTGTCCTTAGGATCAGGGACTGGGAGTAGAGACTTCTTGCCAAGGTAAAGAGGTCCTAGAACCAGTTGTACCTGCTCGACCTGAAGGTAGAGCAGTTGGTGTGCCTAGCGGCAAGTCACACCGAGGAGCCGTGGCTATGGCATGCCCGGTTCGGACATCTCAGCTTCAACGCGCTTGGTCGGCTGGAGAACATGGTCCGAGGGCTACCCCACATCAAGCACGGAGGTGAGCTGTGTGATAGCTGGCTGGCCGAGAAGCAGAGGAGGCTACCATTCCCAAAGGTGGTTAAGTATCGCATGTCGGATGCTCTCGAGCTCATCCACGGCGACCTCTACGGGCCGATCACGCTAGCCACAAACTGTGGTCGGCGGTACTTCCTCCTGCTTGTGGATGATTGCAGTCGCTACATGTGGCTGCAACTCCTGACAAGCAAGGAAGAAGCGGCGGTGGCGATCAAGAAGTTCAAGATGCGCGTGGAGGCCAAGAGTGGCAAGAAGCTCCGCACGCTGAGGACTGATCGCGGTGGCGAATTCACTTCGGTGGAGTTCGCTGCGTACTGCGCGGATCAGGGTGTGGTACGACACCACACCGCGCCGTACTCGCCACAACAGAATGGCTTAGTGGAGCGGCGGGACAAGACGGTGGTCGACATGGCTTGTGGCAGAACCGCCTAATATAATGTCTCACAGGAGTGCTTGTCTTCCATCAGACACTAAGCACTCGAGGGAGAACACTAGATTACTCGGTTCCGTCGGACACACCCCAGGGGAGAACCCGAAAATCCACATTTTTCCATCAGGATCACAAATGAGAGAATAAAGCTTACATCATTCGTAACCATTTCTTACCTCACTGTTAATACAACATCAGAGTATAATATTTATTAATATAATAGCGAAATAAAATCATGTTATCAGAGTTATAAATAATTTAATTGAACAGCGGAATAGAAACATGTGAACAGAGTTACAGCGGAAATAAACATCTATTAATGACATGATGAAGTATTGATATATAGACTACGGCAATAGATTATGAAACTTTCATTTATAAAAGCATTTGGTGAGAGTTATAAATAGCAACTACGATCGCAGCGTAAAGGAAATCCTCTCTGAGCCCACCAGGAGGAATCCACACACAAAGGTCAGCTCAAGCGTCCACCTGTTACCTGCAACAGGGGGAATAAAACCCTGAGTACTCAATTGTACTCAGCAAGACTAACCCGATAGGAGAAAAGAAAAGACTCCAAGAATATGCAAGGCTATCTGGTTTGTGGGTTGCATTTGCAGAAGCATTACTAAGCGTGCGTCCTTATATTTGATTTTTATTAATAGCCGCATTGGTTCATTAACTAACCCTTCTAAGTAAGCACCTGTGCTACTTTCAAGCAAGTGGTAAGCAATCAGATTTCCTTTGTCCATCTTCCATCTTTCATCTTTCAGTTCTTACTACGATGCTAAACCGTAGACAAGCCGTACCGGATAGTCCGGCGATTCGCGAATCAATGCCCCCAGCTGGGTACCCCGAAAACACACGCCCCGCTTGTACCCCGGGCACAAGCAGGACCAACCCATCACTCTCCTGTCCCGGGTGTCCAGGTCCCCGTCCAAACTGGGACTCCAAGCCCCCGCCTCTGAGTCCCGGACTCAGTGCGGTGCAAGGACCTCCTCCACCAAAAACAAACACTGACAGTCGGTCCGGAAAGAGCCGGATCCGCGACAAGAGAGCAACAAGTCTTCCAAGCGCCCATACACAAGTATGTGCTCGAGATAATAAGTCTGTGACCTGCCTAGAGTCATATGCACGATCGGTCCTTAACTGACCAGACAGGGAGAAACGGTGTAACCAAGCTGTGACCCGCCTCCGCGGCGACACAACTTCTTACACCCACCAATACCCAAACCATATCCCTGCCCGGTCATCATTTTCCTTTCCAACATTTATTATTTTCCAAGTGATAGTAAGCCAATAATATATTTCCTATCTCTCGCGAGTGACAGGCAATCACTCGACTTCTACCGGAGTCCTGTAGCATAGCATTCTACACGATACTGTCATACTAGTAAGACTCATAGGAATAAAGATATATATGCAAGTGGGTTTCATTCAACTCCTTAAACTTAATGCACAAATATTAATTAAACTGCAGAAAGTAGGGGTTGTGCATCGTGGCTTGCCTGGGTAAGATATATTAAAAAGTTAGTAGCTGCATCTTCAGATCATCCACATCATCCTTCAATCGATCCTTTGATCCATCATCGTACCTATATGATATGCATGCGATGCAATGCAAAGATATAATTAATCAACTGAAATTGTGACTCGTAAAATACGACTTACGCCCCTCGAGTTAACGGGCTAGTTCTAACGACGACCGTACTTAGGCTACATCTACCCGTTGTCGGATAAGGCGTTATTTCCCAACAACTATTTTAGTTATATAAACCAACGGTGTTTCTTTATTCGCAATAGGACATTATTATTTATCTAGCAACTAATTATTCTAGAGCTACAAAAATTACAGTGAGCAGCTAATATTGCTAGAAACCTACGATAAAGATTTCATATTCAACAATATCGCCGATTTATCCCAACAATTCATATAAGTTATATTTTTACAATATTAAGTATCCCAATTTAATTATATAGCTCCTAAAAATATCATCAAACTATGTGAACGAATTACACTAATAGGTATATCCTGATTTTAGGAACTCAACAAAACTGGTTTCACTATTTTTAGACACCTACACAATTGTATGTTGATTTTACAAATCTGATTCATCATTCAATTAGAAAATAACATAAAAATAGCAGAGGGCTGGTGGCACAACTGGCCCAGCAGCTGCGCGCGCGGCCTGTCAGCCAGGCGCGGCCCAGCGGGGCGCGCAGCCAGTGGCCCAATCAAATCGGCCCGGCGCGACGACAGCGAAATAGCCCAGCGCGGCCAGCCCAGGCACGGCGTGGGGCAGCGGCCCAGCCAAGCCAAACGAGGGCGCGCGGCCCAGAAGGCACCAGGCCAGCCCAGTAGGCTGATGCCGCTGCAAAATTGCAAAATGACCCCTGCACTTTCTCTAAATCGGATCGCGGTACAACGCACTATTTACGTGAGTGACGTAGTTTGCAATAAGAACCATGTATAACACTGCTTCTTGGACCCATACCCTTCCTCGTCTCCAAAACAGAGCCCCAGTCGGGGCAGCATTCCACCGGCCACAAGAGGACTCGCCGGCGGCGAGGTGGTGGCAGAGCTTGGCGCGGACGGACCGGCGAGGCACGACGGAGCCGTGCACGGCTCGGCGAGCGGGAGGAGCACGGCAGCGCTCCAGGGCGTGGTAGTCGCGGCTGGTGAGGCGGCTCGGGCATGGAAGGAGACGCGCCGGAGAAGCCACCGGTTCGGCACGAGACGCTGCACCGTGATGCAGCCAAGGCGCGATTGGAGACGGCGCTGCGGCTACGGAGGAACAGGAGCAGCCGCGGAGGGGAACGGCGCGGGATTCTCATGCGCACGCGTACCCGCGAGGGGGCCGGACGACGGCGGCATGAGGCGCGGCCTCACGACAGCGCTGGCATGGGCGACTACAGGCGCAGCCATGGAGGGACGCTGCGACTGCGGAGCTGCGGGGAAGGCGCGAGGAGGTGCGCGGACCGGCGGAGCTCCGGGTATGGGCGGCTGCGGGCACCCGGGAGGAGCAGCGCCCAGGCTCTGGTCCAGCGCGGCAAGGGGCGCGGGTGTGCTCGCGCGGAGGAGAACCGGCACCAACGGCGCAGCCATGGCAGGAGCGCTTGGAGCAGCGGAGCAGCGCTTCAGCACACGGGCGCATGGAAGGGAGAGCAGGGGAGGCGGCGAAGCCGAGTGCGATGGGAGGCGCGGCGACTGCGGACGCCGCCCAGGCGGATGCTCGGCTCAGAAAAGCAACGGAGACAGAGGCAGAGCACTCACTTGAATGCGAAGCCAGGGC
Organism: Miscanthus floridulus; assembly: GCF_019320115.1. Lineage (NCBI taxonomy): Eukaryota > Viridiplantae > Streptophyta > Magnoliopsida > Poales > Poaceae > Miscanthus > Miscanthus floridulus. Next base: position 141,268,113 of record NC_089588.1, read on the forward strand.
AGCGCAGAGATAAAGCCGATACAGACAAAGTAGGCAAGGACGAGCAGAGTAAATGAGAACTGGTGCGAGCACGCCAGCACGACGAGGAGACAAGGTATGACGATGCAGCGTGACCGACAGAGGCAGACGTGCTAGCGCAGGCACGTCGGTTGCTGGCTCGAACGAGCAAATCAGAGACAGACAAGACCGAGGCAAGACTGGTGCAGACAGAGGCCAAGCCAAGGAGACATGGAATACAAACGCGTGAGAGAGAGCGAGGAAGCAACGTCGGTCAACTTCTACAGAGAGGATAGATTTTTACCGCCAAAAGGGAAACTCTCGTCATCGTCGGTTGACATCCCAATTTATTTCTATGCACTGCGTAATTTAACTCAAGTGTTAATTTGAGTCCACGAAACTAAGCCACGCAGGATTCCCTTATCGCCTCTAGTATGTTAAATTAATAAAAGTCGATTTTTATGCTTAGTCTAACAGAACAGACCCTCCGTCATTTACTTGCTAAAAATCACTATCGGCCACTCCTAAAATATTTATATTCACTGCGTAAATTAACTTCAACGTTTACATGGGATTCGCTTATCGCATCAAGTACCTTTTAAAAAAAATTCTGAGAAACTCGTTGCGAAAATTTTTGGCTTAGGTCTAAATCGCGGTGCTAAAAAGGATCGTAACACCGGGGTGTTACAACCAACCCCCCTTAAAAAGAATCTCGTCCCGAGATTCGAAACTGGAAGCAGAAAAGGGGAAACACGGTTACATTCCATAGATCAGGGACTACACGAAAGATTACACGACTTCGAATACTAAGCCACACGGAGATCTAGGGATACATGGTTAAGAGCAACTTGATACAACCAAGACCTACTCCCAAAGTCGGGATAGACGAGGACAATGGAGAAACAACAAGATAATGATTATCCAAAACATGGCGTAGCACCAACAAATCCAGAAACAGTCGACTGAGAAGTAAAACATCGTGAACCCTAAGATTGACTACCCAAAAGGGAACTCGAACTTCTTCGACGAACCGGATCCTTCCTTCTTCTTTGATCACACCATCACCTCAGACAGACGAACATAGCTTCACAACATCGACTGGATTTCGTAGTTCTGCTCCAAAGGTGAGGGGAAATGGGGATGAAGGAGAAAAGCAAGGACCAAGGGTATTTATAGAGGCAAACGAAGAGGGGAAAAGCAACACATCGACGGCGGATACGGCGGGGCTGGAATACACAGACGGTGTATGCTGCGGAGATAAGATCGAAAAAAAAACATGATGCGCTTCCTGTGCGAGCGGCGGAGGGGAAAATAAAGGAGTAGAGGGGGGTCCGCTCGACGAGGCAGGCGTGCGGGCGGTCGTGTCACCAAAAGAAGAAGAAAAGAAAGGGAAATGGGGGGGGGTCCGGTACAGGGACGAGGCGTGAGAGTCGGGAGCCGACCGGATGCTGAAAAAGGAGCAACGCACAGTGCACAAAGATGGTGTGCACTGCACGATGCCGCGGTCACGTGAAAACGGGATGATAATGGACCCGACATCGACGGCGTTCGCAGGGCACGCAGCGAAATAACCCGGCATGCGTAGCATGGTCAGCTAAGCACAGGGCTTGGGACAAAACGTCCACTCTGACTTTTGCAACTACTCCCGACTATCCACTGCTGACCTTCCTTGACCACATCCGTCTTTTCTGTAAACCCAGATCATGTCATACTTCCTTTCTCCAAACCATCTCCTTTTTACCTTGAAAGACACTTTTGCATCCCCATTATGGATTTCCCGTTTGAACACCCGAACATTTTCAAGGAGAAAACTTTAAAACAAAACAGTACGGCAGTGTAACTTGGTAAAGGTACTTGGTTAACAACCTCGATACCAGCGCGTGCCGAGCAGCGTCACATGTGGCAGCTGTTCCACATGGAGCCCTCGGTTTCGTCGCGGCACCATAAGCTTTTAACCAGGCAACTATTACCAACTTACACGCCCAGAAGGCAGTGGGGTCATAGACCATAGAGTAAGGGGTATCGCAAGGGAAAATTCAACAACAAAGGTTTCCCTCCACAACAAGGGACAAGGAATTCAAATCCAACGACGGATTTATTTTAACAAGATTCAAGTGTTCTGTTGGGACATCCACAATTAGTCGATACAGTGTCCAATAACACCCAATCACGGCTGATCTGCTGGTATCGGAATGACAACTTCTCTTGTAACCCGCTTAATATCGCCCTTGAAAACTTGGAGCACGCCGAACGAGGCTTTAAAGTAAATGAACGCAATAAATACAGCGAAATAATTAAAATGCACGTTCCAACGGTCTGATACAGGTACATCATATAGGCATTCATACTCCCATTCACGACATAGCATTCACCTACGATCGGACGATCCCAACAACTACGGACGACAACAACGGCAAGAGCAAAATACAGGGGGACAGCAACGAAAAACACTACTACTACGGGCACAATGTCCCAAGGCAACTAGTCTACATCTTCTTGTGGCAATGGCTGAGTGAGAGGAATCAAGGGCTCTGCTTCTAACACTTCCGACGGTGGAGGTGCTGGCGGTTCTGCATCACCGGTTCTTCTTCTCTCTGGCGGGTGGAGAGGGATCCCTTCCAAGATCGGGGCATCCTGCCTTCCATCAACCAGCGACCTCCGCCTGGCCCTAGTGAACAGATAGGCCTCACCCAGCTGATGGACATGCCGATCTTCAGCCTCCTTCAGAGATTCCTCCATGGTAGCCTCTCGGCTCTCAGCAGCTGCAGCGCTGGCATGCGCTTCGGCGAGCTGCACCTGGAGCATTCGGTTGAAGATCTCGGCTTCCTCGGCGCGCCGAAGGCACGCCCTCAGCTCCAAGGCTTGCCGGTCATACTGCTCATCTAGAGCGAGTAGGTATGTGGTCAAGTGCACCACGGTGGGACTGTCCTCTTGCGCATCCCGCCCTTGCAAAGCCTCCATACGAGCCCTCCATGCCCGTCGGTTCCTATCCAAAGGTGGAAAGAACCGCATGGGGGTACGGGCAATGGGCTCCTCATAGATCTGGCAGAGGTACGGTAAGGCTTTGCGGGCCACAACCTGGTAGGTGTCGGTGAAGCTAAACCCGGTTGCGGTCACACTCCAGGCTTCGGTGAGGTCGGGGAACTCCTCACTCTTCCCGATGTAGACGGTAACCTCACACCGCTCAGTGCCATGCTCCTCATACTCACGGCCCTCATACTCGGGGTGATCATTGACTCCGAGCTTTTGCAGGGTGGCATGCAGGATTTTGGGAAACCCCTCAACATTCAGGCAGTAGGTGCTAACCCAGGCTCCTGCCATCTCTGGCGGTGGTTGCAAGGAAGGCTGAGCGAAAAGCTAGCTCAAAGAAGAAGCTAAGCGAGCTAAAGTGCGCTGAGTGGTGGTACCAATGACTAAGCTAGGCTCTACTTATAAAGGCGGGGCATTCAGTGGTCCTGGCGCGGTTCACCAGGGTTCCCGCGCGATATCACTATGGCGGATCGACCAAATTCCACGAGTTCGAGGCGAGCGACGTGCGATGCCATTACTGACTAGTACGACTGCAGGGCAAGGGTCCGACAAGAGCGCAGAAAGGGGTATGGGGAGACGTGGGTCACGACCGGCGTGAACCACGGGCTAACGCGAAACACGAAGCCACAGTTCAGACCTAACTCTAGAACAGGACGAGTCAGTCGTGCACAATACGACACGCGTGACACCTATGGATAGCGTATCTACAAGTAATACGAGTACTACAATGCATAGGCAAGATATGCATGAATGCACGTCCTATACGTCCTTTCACTGTTGCCACATATAGGGCAACCGTTCTCAAAGTTTTGGCACATCGTTCTCTCCCTGTAACTAGCCGATACTATCGGACTATGCTCGAGTCAGTGTACCTACAGAAACTTGATTAACCCTATCTAAGTCAGCTGAGTGCCATCTATCCTGGATACATAACCATAGTAATAGGGCTACTTATATAACTTCGCATATAAACGTCCTAACTTTTTGCAACAATGGGTTGTCAAATTTTAGTTTACAAAAGGTTTTGGAAGCTTCATTTCCTCATTTATGCTCTGATACCACCTGTGGCAGAACCGCCTAATATAATGTCTCACAGGAGTGCTTGTCTTCCATCAGACACTAAGCACTCGAGGGAGAACACTAGATTACTCGGTTCCGTCGGACACACCCCAGGGGAGAACCCGAAAATCCACATTTTTCCATCAGGATCACAAATGAGAGAATAAAGCTTACATCATTCGTAACCATTTCTTACCTCACTGTTAATACAACATCAGAGTATAATATTTATTAATATAATAGCGAAATAAAATCATGTTATCAGAGTTATAAATAATTTAATTGAACAGCGGAATAGAAACATGTGAACAGAGTTACAGCGGAAATAAACATCTATTAATGACATGATGAAGTATTGATATATAGACTACGGCAATAGATTATGAAACTTTCATTTATAAAAGCATTTGGTGAGAGTTATAAATAGCAACTACGATCGCAGCATAAAGGAAATCCTCTCTGAGCCCACCAGGAGGAATCCACACACAAAGGTCAGCTCAAGCGTCCACCTGTTACCTGCAACAGGGGGAATAAAACCCTGAGTACTCAATTGTACTCAGCAAGACTAACCCGATAGGAGAAAAGAAAAGACTCCAAGAATATGCAAGGCTATCTGGTTTGTGGGTTGCATTTGCAGAAGCATTACTAAGCGTGCGTCCTTATATTTGATTTTTATTAATAGCCGCATTGGTTCATTAACTAACCCTTCTAAGTAAGCACCTGTGCTACTTTCAAGCAAGTGGTAAGCAATCAGATTTCCTTTGTCCATCTTCCATCTTTCATCTTTCAGTTCTTACTACGATGCTAAACCGTAGACAAGCCGTACCGGATAGTCCGGCGATTCGCGAATCAATGCCCCCAGCTGGGTACCCCGAAAACACACGCCCCGCTTGTACCCCGGGCACAAGCAGGACCAACCCATCACTCTCCTGTCCCGGGTGTCCAGGTCCCCGTCCAAACTGGGACTCCAAGCCCCCGCCTCTGAGTCCCGGACTCAGTGCGGTGCAAGGACCTCCTCCACCAAAAACAAACACTGACAGTCGGTCCGGAAAGAGCCGGATCCGCGACAAGAGAGCAACAAGTCTTCCAAGCGCCCATACACAAGTATGTGCTCGAGATAATAAGTCTGTGACCTGCCTAGAGTCATATGCACGATCGGTCCTTAACTGACCAGACAGGGAGAAACGGTGTAACCAAGCTGTGACCCGCCTCCGCGGCGACACAACTTCTTACACCCACCAATACCCAAACCATATCCCTGCCCGGTCATCATTTTCCTTTCCAACATTTATTATTTTCCAAGTGATAGTAAGCCAATAATATATTTCCTATCTCTCGCGAGTGACAGGCAATCACTCGACTTCTACCGGAGTCCTGTAGCATAGCATTCTACACGATACTGTCATACTAGTAAGACTCATAGGAATAAAGATATATATGCAAGTGGGTTTCATTCAACTCCTTAAACTTAATGCACAAATATTAATTAAACTGCAGAAAGTAGGGGTTGTGCATCGGGGCTTGCCTGGGTAAGATATATTAAAAAGTTAGTAGCTGCATCTTCAGATCATCCACATCATCCTTCAATCGATCCTTTGATCCATCATCGTACCTATATGATATGCATGCGATGCAATGCAAAGATATAATTAATCAACTGAAATTGTGACTCGTAAAATACGACTTACGCCCCTCGAGTTAACGGGCTAGTTCTAACGACGACCGTACTTAGGCTACATCTACCCGTTGTCGGATAAGGCGTTATTTCCCAACAACTATTTTAGTTATATAAACCAACGGTGTTTCTTTATTCGCAATAGGACATTATTATTTATCTAGCAACTAATTATTCTAGAGCTACAAAAATTACAGTGAGCAGCTAATATTGCTAGAAACCTACGATAAAGATTTCATATTCAACAATATCGCCGATTTATCCCAACAATTCATATAAGTTATATTTTTACAATATTAAGTATCCCAATTTAATTATATAGCTCCTAAAAATATCATCAAACTATGTGAACGAATTACACTAATAGGTATATCCTGATTTTAGGAACTCAACAAAACTGGTTTCACTATTTTTAGACACCTACACAATTGTATGTTGATTTTACAAATCTGATTCATCATTCAATTAGAAAATAACATAAAAATAGCAGAGGGCTGGTGGCACAACTGGCCCAGCAGCTGCGCGCGCGGCCTGTCAGCCAGGCGCGGCCCAGCGGGGCGCGCAGCCAGTGGCCCAATCAAATCGGCCCGGCGCGACGACAGCGAAATAGCCCAGCGCGGCCAGCCCAGGCACGGCGTGGGGCAGCAGCCCAGCCAAGCCAAACGAGGGCGCGCGGCCCAGAAGGCACCAGGCCAGCTCAGTAGGCTGATGCCGCTGCAAAATTGCAAAATGACCCCTGCACTTTCTCTAAATCGGATCGCGGTACAACGCACTATTTACGTGAGTGACGTAGTTTGCAATAAGAACCATGTATAACACTGCTTCTTGGACCCATACCCTTCCTCGTCTCCAAAACAGAGCCCCAGTCGGGGCAGCATTCCACCGGCCACAAGAGGACTCGCCGGCGGCGAGGTGGTGGCAGAGCTTGGCGCGGACGGACCGGCGAGGCACGACGGAGCCGTGCACGGCTCGGCGAGCGGGAGGAGCACGGCAGCGCTCCAGGGCGTGGTAGTCGCGGCTGGTGAGGCGGCTCGGGCATGGAAGGAGACGAGCCGGAGAAGCCACCGGTTCGGCACGAGACGCTGCACCGTGATGCAGCCAAGGCGCGATTGGAGACGGCGCTGCGGCTACGGAGGAACGGGAGCAGCCGCGGAGGGGAACGGCGCGGGATTCTCATGCGCACGCGTACCCGCGAGGGGGCCGGACAACGGCGGCATGAGGCGCGGCCTCACGACAGCGCTGGCATGGGCGACTGCAGGCGCAGCCATGGAGGGACGCTGCGACTGCGGAGCTGCGGGGAAGGCGCGAGGAGGTGCGCGGACCGGCGGAGCTCCGGGTATGGGCGGCTGCGGGCACCCGGGAGGAGCAGCGCCCAGGCTCTGGTCCAGCGCGGCAAGGGGCGCGGGTGTGCTCGCGCGGAGGAGAACCGGCACCAACGGCGCAGCCATGGCAGGAGCGCTTGGAGCAGCGGAGCAGCGCTTCAGCACACGGGCGCATGGAAGGGAGAGCAGGGGAGGCGGCGAAGCCGAGTGCGATGGGAGGCGCGGTGACTGCGGACGCCGCCCAGGCGGATGCTCGGCTCAGAAAAGCAACGGAGACAGAGGCAGAGCACTCACTTGAATGCGAAGCCAGGGCAGCGCAGAGATAAAGCCGATACAGACAAAGTAGGCAAGGACGAGCAGAGTAAATGAGAACTGGTGCGAGCACGCCAGCACGACGAGGAGACAAGGTATGACGATGCAGCGTGACCGACAGAGGCAGACGTGCTAGCGCAGGCACGTCGGTTGCTGGCTCGAACGAGCAAATCAGAGACAGACAAGACCGAGGCAAGACTGGTGCAGACAGAGGCCAAGCCAAGGAGACATGGAATACAAACGCGTGAGAGAGAGCGAGGAAGCAACGTCGGTCAACTTCTACAGAGAGGATAGATTTTTACCGCCAAAAGGGAAACTCTCGTCATCGTCGGTTGACATCCCAATTTATTTCTATGCACTGCGTAATTTAACTCAAGTGTTAATTTGAGTCCACGAAACTAAGCCACGCAGGATTCCCTTATCGCCTCTAGTATGTTAAATTAATAAAAGTCGATTTTTATGCTTAGTCTAACAGAACAGACCCTCCGTCATTTACTTGCTAAAAATCACTATCGGCCACTCCTAAAATATTTATATTCACTGCGTAAATTAACTTCAACGTTTACATGGGATTCGCTTATCGCATCAAGTACCTTTTAAAAAAAATTCTGAGAAACTCGTTGTGAAAATTTTTGGCTTAGGTCTAAATCGCGGTGCTAAAAAGGATCGTAACACCGGGGTGTTACATGGCTCGATCCCTGATGAAGGCCAAGGGAATGCCGACAAGGTTCTGAGTGAGGCGGTGACCACGGTGGTGTTCATCCCCACCCACGCTCCCACCAAGGCCCTGAAGGGCAAGACGCTGTTCGAAGCTTGGTATGGGCAGAAGCCGAGCATGTCCTTGCTCCGAACATTCGGCTGCATCGGCCACGTTGGCAAGACGAAGCTGATCCTCAGCAAGCTAGAGGACAGGAGCACACCGATGGTGTTCCTGGGCTACGCGGAGCGTACCAAGGCATACCGGCTCTACGACCCATGCAGAGACAAGGTGCTTGTCTCACGCGATGTTGTGTTCGATGAGAAGGCGGCTTGGAACTGGACCAGTCCGAGCACGAGGGAAGCTGGTGGCTTCACCAGCACCTTCGTCGTCGAGCACTTGGTCATCCACGGGAGTGGAGACGCTGGGGAAGAGGTGCCGAGCACTCCGCAAGGGGTGCCGAGCACTCCAGCGACAGAGCCGAGCACTCTTGGGGCAGTGCCGATAACTTTGGGAGGGATGCCGAGCACTCAGGGAGGAGTGCCACGCACTCCTGGAGGGATGCCGAGCACGCCAGGAGTGGTGCCGGGAGGTTCTACAGTGGTGGCGACCACTCCAGGACGGGTGCCGAGCACTCCCGTAGTGGAGCCAAGACGTCTTGCAGTGGTGCCAACCACTCCAAGACTGAGGCTGAGCACTCCTACAGTAGTGCCGAGCACTACAGGAGTTGTGACGAGCTATCCAGAAGTAGTGCCAAGCACTACATCCGAGGTGCCGAGCACTCCAGGTGCTCTGCCGAGCACTCCGGCGGAACAGGGAATTCCATCAACGCCGATCGAGTTCGCCTCACCTGCAAGTGACATCACTGAGTTCGTGGATGCCTTCCACGAAGGTGAGGAGGTGTGGTCCGTAGGCTGGACGACCTCATCGGTGGTACAGGGCCCTCAGGCCTGGCGGGTAGGCTGCTCAATGATCCAGAGCTGCTGCTCACCAGTGCTGAGGAACCACCCATGTTCACGCTGGCCGAGCGCGATGGAGATTGGCGACAGGTGATGCTGGAGGAGATGAAGGCGATCGAGGAAAACGAGACTTGGCAACTCGTTGATCCATCTTCAGGATGCCGTCTGATCAGCCTGAAGTGGGTGTACAAGGTCAAGTGGGACGAGCACGGCGCCATTGTCAAGCACAAGGCGTGCCTCGTGGCCCGAGGCTTTGTACAGCGTGAGGGCATCGACTTCGAGGAAGTGTTTGCGCTGGTAGCGCGCATGGAGTCTGTTTGTTTGCTACTAGCTTCTGCATCAGTAAAGGACTGGTGCGTCCATCACTTGGATGTTAAATCAGCCTTCCTCAACGGCGAGCTAGTGGAGACGGTCTTCGTCAGGCAACCTCTAGGTTTCCCCGTCAAGGGAGCGGAGCACAGGGTGCTCCGACTATGCAAGGTGCTCTACGGGCTGCGGCAGGCCCCGCGAGCGTGGAACGCCAAGCTTGATGCCACGCTGGCCGAGCTTGGGTTCACAAGGTGCGCAACCGAGCACGCGCTCTACACGCGGCGACGGGGGGAGGAGGAGCTCGTCATCGGCATGTATGTGGACGACTTGATCATCACTAGCGCGCGCACGGAGGACATCAATAGCTTCAAGCGCGAGATGGCGGCTCATTTTTGAATGAGCGATCTCGGGGCGCTCACCTACTACCTCGGCATTGAGGTGAGATAGGGGAGGGAGGCACTCACGCTCGGTCAGAGTGCGTATGCCTCGAAGCTGTTGGAGCGGAGCAGCATGGCTGAGTGCAAGCCATGCGTGACTCCGATGGAGGAGCGGCTGAAGCTGACAAAGGCTAGCATCGCGGTGAAGGTGGATGCAACACTCTACCGGAGCATTGTCGGCGGTCTGCGCTACCTAGTCCACATGAGGCCGGACATTGCGTTCGCCGTGGGCTACGTCGGTCACTTCATGGAGGATCCCAGAGAGGATCACTGGGCTGCAATGAAGCGGCTACTGCGCTACATCAAGGGGACGATGGATCAGGGGATCGTCTTTCCCAAGACCGGCGGAAGTAGGCTGCAGCTCACTGTCTTCAGCGATGTAGACATGGCGGGGGACATCGACGGATGACGGAGCACCTCTGTCGTGCTCGTCTTCCTCGGGTCGGCTCCAATCTCATGGATGTCGCTGAAACAAAAGGTGGTGGCGCTATCTACGTGTGAGGCAGAGTACATAGCGGCGGCCACAATGGCGTGCCAAGTTGTGTGGCTGCGCCGGCTGCTGGGAGAGCTGACCAGCATGGAAGCTCACCCACCAGCACTGATGGTTGACAATCCGCCCACAATCGCCCTCACGAGGAATCTGGTTCTGCACTACCAGAGCAAACACATCGACGTGAAGTTCCACTTCCTCAGGGACTGTGTCGATGGAGGGTAGATCGTCATCGAGTTCGTTGAAACTAGTCGGCAACTCGTGGACGTCCTCACCAAGCCGCTCGGACGTCTTCGACTCACGGAGCTGAAGGAGATAATCGGCATGGAGGGGGTACAAGGGTTATCAGTAGGATTAGGGAAAGAATTGATAGATAATCTACTGCTTCCTTGTATGAATGCACGGCAGGGGAAGGCGGCGCCGCAATGGCTCCCTGCTGTGGTACTGTAGCCGCTGTAGAGGCAGACGCCGAACGTCTCACCTGCCGCACTGTAGCCGCTGTAGAGGCATCATTGTAAATGTAAGAGATCACAAGATATGTCAAAGTGAAACGGGAAAAAAAACTGAGAACCAAGTGTGTACAGATATTGACCAAAGTTTGAATGATGTTTTTGTATGCCACATGTACAACATACCAACGCTTAAAACAAACAACCACATACATCAGTTATTTATTACATATTATCGTGTTCTTTTGTCCAATGCAGGAGGTATGTAAATTTCTCAGTAACAAACTGGCACGCGGCATGGAGAAGAAGCACCGACACACATAACAAGCATCACATCTTGGCAAGGGGGCCAAGTGTCATTTATCAAGTCCACTTCTTTGTAGTAGTGAAACACTACGTCTTTATTGACTGAAGAACGCAAACCAGAGATATATATAATAATCCACGAGCAACAGCGATCAGTGAAAGGTGCATAATTGTCAAAGACCTGAAACAGTAAACAAAAATGGACGAAGAAACAAATGCATCAGGCATCAGAAATTTCTGGTTTTTTCTTGAAACGGAGAGTTGAACTAAGCTACCGCTATTGCTTCTGTTCTAAGATATATCACCCACATATTCCTGTGATTTCATTCGGCAAGGCAGAATGAGCGCAGTTATTCCTGGGCTTCTCTGATCTCCTCAATCTCCAGATTCTCCTCAATACCTGGGATTCGCATAAGTGCTGACTGTAGCCTTCCTTGGGAGGACTTAAAGTCTCAGTGTAAGGTGCTGCAGGTTTGGCATTCTATTACACAGGTATTCAAGGTCGTCGTCCTCCAGTTTGCAGAGACTGATATCCAATGTGGAAACACTGGCCATGTGTTGTGTGACCCACTCCGGGACTCTCATGTGTCTGCGGACTATCTTGAGTCCTACGACAAGGAGAAGCTGATACGAATAATCATATAACATGATGGTTAGGTCCTCTCCAGGTTTTACTAGTGAAGACAAAATAGTTTCCTCATCCAGATGTCGCAAGACAGCCAAGTCATTGTTAGAAAGCTTCCCCGCCTTAGCAGGATACTTGTTACCAGCAAGCACACTGAACGAGTTTGTGAGCAACCAAGGCAGCTCCCTGACACTGGTGTGGCTCACATTCAGAGTCTTCATGTGCTGCAGTTTCCCAATTTCTCTCGGAAGCTCCCTGACCCTGGAGTGACTTACATCCAGAGTTTCTAAGCGCTGCAGCTTTCCAATTTCTCTCGGCAGCTCCCTAACCCTGGTGTAGCTCACATTCAGAGTCTTCAACTGTTGCAGTTTTCCAATCTCTCTCCGTAGCTCCTTCACGCTTGTGTTGCTCAAGTCCAGCGTCTCCAAACCACACAATTCCTGGATTTCCTTGGGTATCTCACTTACGTGGGTGCTGCTTACGTCCAGGGTCTCCAGACTCCGCAGTCTCCCTATTTGCGGCGGAAGTCCACTGATGGGCGTGGCCCTGAGACCCAGGTACCTCAACCGGAGCAGCCTACTGCAAATATCTGCCAGATCAATATCAGATAGAGGAAACCCGGTGCTTTCAATGCTCAGCACTCGCACATCTTCCAACTTTTCCCAGCGGACTAGACAACCACCAGCGTGCGGCCAGGGATAAGAAAAAACCACAAGGGAGCGTGTACGCAGTGCTCCATCCATTACTGAAACAACGCCATCCGGCCTTCCCAGGAAACCGACAGACAACCGACGGATCCGACGAGCATCCAAGATCGACGGACGACTGTCCTCCTCATGATATGCAGCAAAAGTAGCCTGTTTTGATTTGCATACTAGGAAGGCTCGCATCATGGGGTGCACACTGTAGTATTGCTTATTCTCTTCTGATGATTCTGGCTGCAAGAGACCCCTGGAGACAAGCTCGTCAAGGCAACCTTCTGCTGGTGCTGCTGCTGCTTCCTCCTCCCCTGCTTGGTGGTAAAGAAATCCTTCGGCCATGATGCGACTGAAGATACACTGTGATGATACTTTTATATAATTTGTCAACTTGTGTGTGTGACTGATCCCTGTGCACACATGAGTATAGTGCATTCAATTTTATCCTTAAAATTAGGTGTGACATCTTTCGGCCATCCATATCCTCACCAGACCATGCCTTTCAATCTTCAAGTAGCCAGTTGGGTACATGCTACAGTACAACAGGCAAGTCTTGAGATGAAGAGGAAGGTCGTCATAACCAAGGCGTAGACTCTCTGCCAGCGGCTTCAACGACACATGATTATTACCACTACTCAGAAGCCCATCCAGCAGCACGTGCCATAGCAGCCTTTCAAGTCGGACAGTTTTTTCCGTAGAATAATGGCCCATGATATCATAAATTGCCTCGGTTCGAAAAATATTGTACCACTTCACGTCCATGCTGCTTGCCACTGCCCACGACAAACACTCTACTGCAAGGGGCATGCCACAGCACATCTCGGCAATCTTCTTGGGCAGGATCTTCGTGCCAAATACAATACTAGCTGGGGACCTGATCAGGGCTTTCTTCTTGTGATGTATGCTCAGGACTTTCTTAGTAAATACTCTCCTAGATAGCGTGGCAGCATCCTGATCATTGATACCACCGTATCGGTAGATACATGCATCACCATTGTCAAATTTAGTGAGACGACATTTTTCAGCTATAACATTGGCACGAGTTGTAGCGAGTGTTCTACGCCTCGGCACACCCTCGGGAAGAGCCCTTCTGATGATTTCCCAATCTTGCCAATGCCAGATATCATCAACTATCACCAAGTACCTATATAATAAAAGAAGTGGACACTTGTTTAAAATACGAGTATACATATATACAGTGAAAGAAATTAGCACTATTATTTATTTATGTATGTATGTATTTATTCATCAATTACTCTCTACATACGGTGAATTAATCAAATGGACTCTTTATTTATAAATTACTCCCTCTGCTCATAATTATTGCTCACTTGGCTTTATCCTAAGTCATACTTCTTTAAATAAACTTGCCAACTTCACACAAAAATGTACCAATATCTACAACATCAAATCTGTTTCGTTAAATTCTCCATGAAATATATTTCCAGAAGTGCAATTCATTTCAATATCAAATGTAATTTATTTACTTTATTTGCTTTTCCATAGCCATTCGAAGTTTTTCTCCTTGCACCACACATAAATCCATGTGTGGTTTATATCACATACTATACTTTGTTGACACCTACTTGTAATGTAAATCAATATGATCATTGCTTCCTACATGCGTACGTACCGGTTCTATATGATGACACATATATATATACCTTGACTTATTAGCCTTTTCTATATTAGCTATTGTACAATTCGGTAATTTACTATAATAGTTATGCTTGATACACATGAGTTAGGTTTTGGTATAGAATCATTGCTTCCAAATCATAAGTCATTTTTGCTTAGTGCTACAAGCCAAACTTTTTAAATTTTGACAAGGATCATGGACAAATATATTAACATCTACAATATCAAAAAATAAACTATCAAAACATATTTCCTGGTGATGTAGCCTCTGCTATCACCACGCTAGCGCCCCTACTCCCACTCAGCAACCACCCATCAGTTCCTTTTCCCTTTCCCATTTTCTCCTCTTCTTCCCCTCGTCTGTGCTAGCAACAGCCGGCAAACTTCGCCAAGCCTTCCCATGTAAGGATCATGTGCCCTATGCATAGTCATGTTTGGTTATGGTAATTATAGATGACAACACAAGCACTATGACTAACATGTGCGCTGAGAAATCTATGAGTTACAAATGTGTTTCATAGTTTGTTACAAGGAAATCCATCTGATCTTATCAGATCAACATGAATATCTTGGTTTCCAAGGCTACATTGCCGGTAGCTTGTTTCCCAAGACCTAGATATTACCCCATCCAGGTTGGGCTTCTCTTTTAGCAAACTCAGCTCATCCCGTCCCGTTGGACTCTTCTCTAGATGGTGAGGTACTCATGATCCATAACACCGATAGTAGGCCTTGAAGGATTTTTAGACAAGCTAGTCGATAGCTCTGTCCATCGGTTACTACACTAAAAACGGTCTTCAGTCCTCTAGATAAAGTGCATAAAGAAGTCTTACTAAAGATAAGAATGTGGTGGAGCGATGAATCCGAGCTGCCTCATTTTCATTTCCTTTACTATTCCGCTTGTGATGCCATGGAGTATGAATCTCATAGTCAGGTCCACCTACAGCTGGTTCGTTAGTCGCCTATAAAACAGGATGTGGTGGAAGCTTTCTCAGAGCACACCACATCTTCTTAACTGATATTCTTAATTAGATTGAGCAAATACCTAGATCAACCACCATGCCACCATCCCCAATGCCTACAGACGCTGCAGCAATGTTGGGAGAAGGCTCTTCGGGTAAGTCATGCTCAGAAGAATGCTTGTAAAGCAAGATGACGGCCTACAATGGGAGTCCTCAGATGCCTACTGTGGATGAGGGGATCACTATCAAAGTCTCCCTGATTTCCCATTGCTGCCTCTTCGAAGGTGTTGGGTTTGGTTGAAAACTCACTACTACAGAAAAGGTTTCTAGCAACGGCTCAATTTTTTTTGTAGGGGCGGCTGGGGATGGAGGCGCTCCTACAGTGGGCATGCTCGGGACCCACGAGACCAGCCGCCCCTACAAATGGGTTGATTTGTAGGGGCGGCTCACTCACCAGCAGCCTCCGATGTTGCGATTTGTAGGGGCGGCTCAATCAACAGCCGCACCTACAAATGCTGCACGTACAAAAGGCTGCAGCCCTACAAAAGTAGTCAGCGACGCATTTTAATAAAACACGTCTATAGCCTGAGCCATCGGACCCGAAAAAATTATGAAGATGGGTTAAGTTCGGACTCAAGTACTGCGTCCAACGTGCTCAGCGCTCCTCTCCTCTCTCCCCCTCTCTTCACCCATTTCACCTCAGTCTCTCTGACCCCCTCTGCCGTCGGATCCCGCACCCACGCATCACGCTCCCACCCTCCACCTTCGCTGCCCGCCTAGTCGCCACTGGTGCGCTCCACCGATGCCGACGCGGCTCGTCCACCTTATCGTCTGCAGCTCTGTGTTGGCACCAAATTCATTAGGGTTTGGGGTTCCCGGCTTGCCGCAGGCAGCACCAAGTCTCATCCGTCGCACCACCCCGCCTTGCCCATCCATCGCCGTCCTTCACCCTCCGCCAAGTCGTGGCATTGAGCGGCCATTAGGGGTACCGGATCCGCCTCATCTTCGAGTACCTCTACCTCGCCGGCGCCGTCGTGCATGGAGAATCCAGGTGAGGTTGTCCTCCCTATAATCCCCAATCCCCATGCTGCGACCTAGCGTTGCTGCTACTGTGCATCTGGAGTTCGGACGCTGGAAATCCTCTACTGGTTGCTCTGTGCTGCTGCTACATGCTTGCTGCTCTGTGCTGCCACTCCGTGTAATCTAGGTGTTTTATGAAATGTCAATGCAAGCTAACTGTTGTTTTGCAATTGACTGCTATGTGCTAGCCTCTGGTGGATGGTGTTGTGATTAAATGCATCGTCATACAAGAATATGTAATGCACTTCCCACCTGGCCCTTGTCTGTTTTTTGTACAGTTGTTTTTGTAAGAGTTAGGCAGTAGAGAGATGATGGAAGTGGCGAGAGAACAGAAGAAACATTTAACTGGTGTTGAGATTTTCTTAAGAAACATTTAACTGGTGTTGAGATTTTCTTAACTAAACCGTAGAGGACAAAATGGTTGGGAGTTGGGACATTTACTTGCATCGGATTCAAATTACTATCCTTTGTTGTAAGATCATATAACCTACAATCTGAACTTAGCGCTCCTACATGACAGAAATACTACATAATTAATCACTCTTTGGACGATGTATAGGTTCAGTCTGCAAATTAGCACTAGCATGTGTGACTGTGTTACAGGAAAAAAAGCCCCCCAAATTTCTATTTCAGCTTTAAAAAGTCTGATAATATTAGTTACCTAGTTCCAACATCTATTCCTTGCCTTAGACACTAGTGATGGTTGCCTGAAACTGGGTCATGCTTGAGTGAGTTTGATTCAGGGTATTTTTGGCCTGAGCTAGTTCACTTCTTTAGTAGTTGCTTTTGTTAGGACAATGGTCTGGACATCTTACAGAGTAGAAAATTAGCTCAATTCTCTCACATGCCTTCTAACATACCTAAATTTTTAGCATGTTTATGATTCTGGAGCTCTCTGTACATCCTTGGACCAATAATGCCAGCCTGTTTCTTGGTGTTCCTTATGATTTTTATTTCATCATGTTAAATTTTTTAAAGGCGTAAAAACTGTACTTCGAATTCAGGCATTGATGCGGTTTTAAAACGTGACTCCTCTTAAAGGGCTGTACTAAAAGCTTCAGTTAATGTTGTACAATCATGCTAGCATCTCAGTAATTGATTTATGTAATTCTAGCAAAATTAACTGTTCTGTCAGATTTTTTATTTTTAGATTCATCACGTTAAATTTTTTAAAGGCGTTAAAACTGTACTTCGAATTCAGGCATTGATGCAGTTTTTAAACGTGGCTCCTCATAAAGGGTTGTACTGAAAGTTTCAGTTAATGTTGTAGAATCGTACTAGCATCTCAGTAATTGATTTATGTAATTCTAGCAAAATTAACCGTTTTGTTGGATTTTTTATTTTCAGAAATGTGAAATGTGTTAAGGTATGCTGCAAGTTATAATGCTTTTTAGAGAATTGATTTCCTCTATGACTTCTAGTGTTATTTTTTCTGGAAAGTGGAAACCTTCTATTTTCTGTTGCAGGGATACTACATCAAAGTTTATGCATTTATGGCATTCTTTCCGTGTGCCATTTATAGGATAGAACAATAATAGTACTTACTCCACTAGCACTACTATAAGTGCAACTGCAACAACATTGAAATAGAAAAGATTGTTGTTTGCCTGCTACTGCTGCTCATTTACTCTATCGTGTAAAATTGCATTCCGCATGTTAACTTAGTTTTACATGGAACTGTATACCATGCATTTATGTTACGGGGTATTTATATCAGCCTGATGTTTTTTCTTGCACCAAATCTTTTATTTTAGTGCTCAATTTAAACACCAATGTTGCATCTGAACCAACTCAAAATGAGGTCACTGAAATGCGCTGGATTGATTATTTAGGTACAGTTGAAAGCTACAGCTTAGGTGTATATTGCATTCTATTTATATAGTACATCATAGCTAAGGTCGGTTGTTGTACATTTGGATATTGTTCTAATTTTCTGTAAGAGATAACTGAACTTCTATTACTACATTAGTTGAATACACACCATTTTTTCATCTCTTCTCTTTGCAGGATATCATCTCGTCGAGGGGATTGGATTTTCTACTGATCTGAGGGCATGTGCCAATTGAATCATGTTAAGGTTATAAGGTTAGTTTCAGTCAGACTGTCACATACTTAATGGCCCAGTCTCTTTTGTTTTCATATGATTTAGTAGAGCTCTTGTTAATGCAGCAGTTGAAATCATATGAAAGCAGTCATATGAATTAGACTTGTGAATTATGTCTAATTAATGATGGATTGTATATATTCTTGTGAATTAACTTTACTAACAAGTAAAGTTAATCAGTTAATTATATTTTTGCATTTGTGCATGAGATGTCCAGTGTGCCTGAGCCCAGTTACTTCATATCGATTCTCAAGACGTATACATATCGACAATCCTCATTAGCTTATATGTTTGTATACATACTTGTAATGTTCACTTAGGTAGAAATCCTCAGTACCATGTAACACCCGGTTTTAAGAACAAAACCAGATACACACCATATGTGAGCCCAGGAAGTCAAATCTCACATATAGCTACAAATAAGGGTAATATCAATAGACAATGCTTAAATACATAACATATTAGTATAAAGAATATAACCTCAGAGTATAGATAGCGGAAAGACAACTTCGATCTTCAGGCAAAGACTCTAATTCCACAGGGACAACTGACTGGTTGATCACAAGCCTAATTCCTCTAAACTCTAGCAATCTGGTACCCATCCGGGATTTTTCCAAAGATTTAAAAAGTAAAACAAGCGTAAGTACATGTCGTACTCAACAAATATAACATGGGGTTCATGAGGCTCAAAAGGCTGACACTGGTTTAACTGCGATTAGCTTTTAATGAGTCATCTTTTAGCAATTGGGTGGCAACAAGTTTATTCACAAGCCCATACACACATGACCAGGTAAACATGAGTAATGAATAGCATAAACAATTAACCATTAATGAGCATCTTTATCATCAGTATCATCAGTGTTCATCATCTATTCTGTAAATGTTCCAAGGCCGCTCGTGACCGTGAGCACGGCTGATATACCAGTTTTACACTCTGCAGAGGTTGTACACTTTCACTGTGAGTCGTGATTTACCCTTTCGCCCGAGGTGATCAGCCTCTTGACCCACTACCAAGGAAGGTCGGCATGGTTCACTATGAAGCCTTTCAAAGGTTCGTCTAACAAGTTAGGGCCATTAGATTCACTCGGCAAACAGATGTAGAGCCCCCCTTCCCGATGGCACATTGACACGCAGCCTATACACATGGGGACAGAGGCCGCACTATACCCGATTCGGCAAGCCATTCTTACGCCAATAAAGGTAACCTCTAACAAGCTAGAAAAGGTCCTCATACTGAGCTAAAGCCAGAGCCATATAGCCCTCACAGCTGTACTGTAAGTCCCGGATGATCACTTACAGATAAGTCCTTAGGGAGAGGAATCTAGAGCACCATAAAAACAGCCCAATGCTCTAGCCCCCTGATTCCATGTTGCTAAAAAGCATCTTTTAATGTTTATTGCATATACCATTAGTCAAGTTACAAGATCATGGTTGTGGTTGAACACTAGCATCAAGCTACCCAATGCATATCCCAAAGGTGTCAAGGTACAAGTCCAAAAGACTAGGATGTCCTTAGTGGTAGTCAAGGTAGACACATGCAATATGAATTAAGTGATTAAAGGTGTATAGGACAACAAGGAAGATCCCATGCTATACTTGCCTTAAAACACCGATCTTCGGTAAGCTTTAATCTTCAACGTTCTTCTTCTTCTTCTTCTTGATTCAACACGTAAATCTCACCGACTGGACGTAATCATAAAGCACCACACAAGCATCCATACAAATCATACACGAAGCAAACAATAGAACTAAATCAGAATAGTACACCATACATAAAATCAAGATAAAAAGTTTGTGAAACAAATCTACGTCTCGCTACGAACACACAGACGCGAAGAGCACGCTAATCGAAGCTACGGTTGAAAAGATACAACTACCGAAAGATTTACTTTATACGCGGAAAAGAAAACTATAGGCTTCATTTATTTAACTATATAAAGTCTTATATAAATTGGATTAAATCAAATTTAGATTTGAATTATAAAACTAGAGTAAAACGAATCATATTTTATTTACAAAACCCAGTTGCATAATTATTAATCAAGATATGATTTAAACCATGAAATTCTAGTATTAGTGACATGACAAACATTGTTACTAACGCGTAGATCTTGTCGCTATGAATCTAACACAGCTTGAATGGGTCAAAACGGATCTAAAACGCAAAAGATATGAAATAAACAAGATTTCCTTTATTAAAATAATAGATTAAATCTAATCACGAATTTTAAAAGTTGAAAACACATCTAACAGTAGTATGAACATGTAGGTTATGAAATTACGAACCTAACGCAAGTTGAATGAACCAAATCGCAATTAAAACGAAGAAACTGTAGAGATTAAAAAGATGTATTACGTGAACTAGTATTTTACAATTCAGAATAAACAAAAAGGATCAATGATTGCATATGGATGAAATAAGCACGGCGTCATTAGCATATTAATTTGATGAATAAAATATTTACGTAGGAGGTTGACGACCAGGAGCTGCACACTACTGGAGACGGCCTCTTTGCCGAGGGCCTGAGGCCCTCGGTAAAGGCCCATTAACCCTCGGCAAAGGCTTTGCCGAGGGCAGCCCTCGGCAAAGAGCTCTCGGGGAATTTTGAGTCGGCGAAGAGGGTCTTTGCCGAGGGCCCTTTATCGGGCACTCGGCAAAGCCTTTGCCGAGGGCTGGAGCGGCACTCGGCAAAGAAAAGCAGCCGTCACGGTACCGGCGCCTGGGACGGAGTCTTTGCCGAGGGCCGTCTCCGGGGGCCCTCGGCAAAGAATTATTCTTTTTTTTTTGAAAAATCTTTGCCGAGGGCCTCCAACCATGCCCTCGGCAAAGAAATGTTGCAGAATTTTTCCAAAAAATCTTTGCCGAGGGCAATGGGACGGCCCTCGGCAAAGAATTATTCTTTTTTTTTGAAAAAATCTTTGCCGAGGGCTTCCCCGCAGGCCCTCGGCAAAGAAATTTTTTTTTTTTTTAAAAAGTCTTTGCCGAGGGCCTCCAACCATGGCCCTCGGCAAAGAAATGTTGCAGAATTTTTCCAAAAAATCTTTGCCGAGGGCAATGGGACGGCCCTCGGCAAAGAATTATTCTTTTTTTTTTGAAAAAGTCTTTGCCGAGGGCCTCCAACCATGGCCCTCGGCAAAGAAATGTTGCAAAATTTTTCCAAAAAATCTTTGCCGAGGGCTTCCCCGCAGGCCCTCGGCAAAGAATTATTCTTTTTTTTTGAAAAAATCTTTGCCGAGGGCTTCCCCGCAGGCCCTCGGCAAAGAAATTTTAATTTTTTTTAAAAAGTCTTTGCCGAGGGCCTCCAACCATGGCCCTCGGCAACGAAATGTTCCAGAATTTTTTCAATAAATCTTTGCCGAGGGCAATGGGACGGCCCTCGGCAAAGGACCCTTCTTTGCCGAGGGCCTTGGTCATTGCCCTCAGCAAAGAGGCATAAATTTAATTTTTTTTTTGTTTTTTGCATTCCATCGACACAAGCATTTCATATATATACATATATATATAAACCATCACATATATATATCACACAGAACCCATTTTCTCACAATATATCACAACCATAATTGTGAACCACAAATCACAATATATTACAATGACAAGTCACATGTTCATCATCATTCACATGTTTATTACGACAAGTTCATGAAATCCAAGCACAAGTCAGAACCATAAACCACAAATATTACAATAAAGTCCAACCACATCACCTAGCACTAGTCCTCATCAAGGTAGCCTATGAGACGGTGGTGAAGGAAAGGCGGGATCACCCGGTGACGCACTACCGGGATGATTGGAACCCGCGGACGGAGGCTGCACAAAGGAGCAGAGATTGCATGTGTGAGTAATCCGGGAAAACAGTTTTGGAACTTAGAGATTGCATCTAGTAATCTAGGAATACAAAAAGATTAGACTCAATTGAAAAAAGGTAAAGAGCATTTCCTCTCTGCATTTCATGATCCTGCATCCAAAGTTCCAAACATCCCAAAAAGGTAAAGAGCATAAGCTCACATTGTCATGAAAGAATGCCCACTTTCCTCAATGCACAGTTTCAATCGTAGGAGTTTCACTTATTCTTGAGGTTAATATATATACAGGTGGTAGTTTATGACTAGATACAAATGATAAGATCCATCACATCATCCATTGATGGTCATTCAGATGATCTGAAATCAGTTTCACTTGTTATTGTTCTCGAGGAAAAATCAAACATCTAAAGATTTCACATATGGGACATTTTATTTCATGTTCACAATAGAAGCATGCATCTGATTTTGAGGCCAAATGAACTTCTGCTGTGTGGCGGAGAAGCTCAAGTGGGTTCATCAGCAGGAGGTAAAATTTCAAGCGGAGAATGTAACAAACAGCTATAAGTCCATATAAGAATAACAAACATTAGGAAATTAAGCAATACCTCCTCTCCAAAAGAATCAAGGTATAGAGACGGCCAAAAGGCCAGACGAGCAGATCGCTGCAACAGGATTGTTGTTTTCTGCGCAGAAGACCATCAAAATTGAAGCATATTCACATAAGAAAGAACAGAGGACGTTATACTGGACAAAATAGTATCATGTGTAATGAGCTAGGGTGGTTCTTTGTTATTTGGGGTTTCTCATGCCCCTTTTCTTCTTAATATAAAAGATATGCAGCTCTCCTGCATGTTCAAGGGAAAAAAAGTAATGAGCTAGTACGTACCCTCACTAGAAGAAATATGCCAATACCAGCACCACATTGCAATGCATGATTCTGGCATTTACCAGTCCTACAAACAAATAAAATTAGGACAGGCGTTTGATAAATTATGGCACAACACAAGGTAATAGGAACTTTTACAAGCAAAGTTCTATCACCTGCAGCATGCATGGTTTCCAACTAGGCGAACATAGTTTGCCACAAAGCAAACACAGTGCCGGTTCATCAGGCACTGAGCCACAATCAGGGCATTGCATCTTGACATATCTAGATGGAAAAATAATAAGCCATCAGTTCCAGGAAAAAAGGCGGAGCTCGCATAAAATCTCATCCCAGCTTAGAAGAACCAGACCAAACCTTTCTAGGAGAACCTGGTATACATCTGGTAGTTGCATCAGCCTAAATGGAACTGCAGGGGTAGAAAAGAGAGTGCCTCTATATTTACGGGGATTGTAATCTTCACAGAAATGCTGAGACCATTTTAAGGCCGGGGGCAGGGCCGGCCGGGAGTGTAAATTGAAAATTGTGGGCGGATTCAGTACAATAAAAAGAACCATAACCTATCTTCATTCCTATTTAGCGCCAAAGTCATCATTTTCTCACACTATATCCTCAGCATTACAATTTTCAAAAATAGTGTGTGACTACAATCGTATCACCAAATAGGGAACTTAAAAAATCCAAAAATAAATTCTGAATCCAAACAATTTTTGCAAGATTATATTATTTTGGTTCCTCGTGGTAAGGTAAGTCAAAATTTTAGGTTTATCCTCTGCATGAAAATAGTGAACACAGCACTCTTAATATAAACATCATACACATGGTAGCACAAAACATGAGAGCAACAATAGGAAAGTGAAAAAAAAGGCTGCTTAACCTTTTCCGGATCAAGAACCATAAGGCAAAAGGCATCTACTAGGCCAGCTAATTGATCGAGATGAACGCCCTTAACGTGCTCGTCATCTAGAACTGGAATGCCTGGCTGTGGTCCTAAGTACTGCAATCTCGACTTCACTGAACTTGAAAACCATGCTTTCTCCCTGTGCTGTGAAAGAAGTGACAACCATTGTTTACCACGGATTGAACAGAAAACTCTATTTTACATGAGAATACAACAAGGTAAGCGATAGGGCTATTCGAAGCAGCATATACAAAAATTTTGACAGGTTGTTGAGGTGACAAGAACATATGGTTGAACCTAATAAATGAGCAAAACCCAGGTATGAACTTGAAGTAAAGCTATACTAAGCTAAACTACTAGAAACAAAGTTCTCAGTGATCTGATGAAATTTAGCACCACAAGTTAGTGTGATGATTTCGTCACAATATTAGCAGCTAAAAGAATACTAAAGGGGAAAACCAAATAACAAAAGGATGCACTACAGCCTACAGGCAAATAAATGTAACCCCCTTTTTAAGCAATCAACGAATAACAATCCCTGTCCTGACACCTAAAACAGTATGTCACGGGGGTGATCAGGAAACACCAAAAGCTCCTAGCAGCATACAGAAAATGAAAGACCTACGCACTGTTTACATGTTGCTTGGGCATTTTGTTAGAATTTTAGAACCAAGAGAATCACAGAAGTTCAACTCAGCCAGTGGATATTATCCTTGTTTTAATTTAACTGGACTTGCATTAAATATTCCCATCAATCATGCTACACGTAAATTTGGGGTCATTTAAAGACTCCTTTTCTGGTAGATCTATCCAAAGACAAAACACAGCCCAACCTTCCATGTTCCCAGTGGTTTGCTCGATGACTCAACTTTTCTTTATATATAATATATATCGAATAAGGCATCCCATAATCAAATTATTCACAATTAACACCATCAATTAAACTTTCTTTTTTGGAGAAATCTACAGCAGAAGCCACGAACTGTAATGATACAGGTTTGAAGATGCACTCCTAAGACTTCTCCGGATCTTCTATGATGATTAGTTAGGATCTCTAATCATTTGAGGGCAGTCCACCCAATTTTTAGCGCTAGATCTCAAACCTGCTTTTTGGTAAAAACTCTCCGTAAGGTAGCACAAGTTTCTACTTGCAGAAAGTGATGGGTGCTATGACTCCACAACCGTTTCGGGGAATCAACGACTAGACAGTAGCTACGCCCCCTCATTGTCACCATCTCAGTAACCCCAATTCGATCTTACTTCCTCCAGCACCCAGATCGGAGCTAACAAGAGCAAGAGAATCGAGGAGTACGAGTAACTGCAGGAGTGGGCAACGAGGCGGAGTCCATCCGTGGAGAAGCCGGTGCACCTGTCGAGCTTGAGCTCCTGCAGCATGTGGCCCCTGGCACGGACGAGCTCAGCGAGGTCGTTGTCCGTGACGACCATGCGGCGGAGGTGGAGCGCCTTGAGGCACTCGAGCGGCGCGGCGAGCTCGGTGACCCAGGGGCGGGCGTAGGCGCCCCAGTCGTCGGGTATGAGGCCATACATGGCCGCGCGGGGCTTCCCGTTCACGGCCAGCGACTCGAGCCGCGGGAACTGCGCGAGCAGGCGCGCCGGGGCGGCGCGGAGGTCGGGCGGTGCGGTGGTGGGGCGGCGGGGCGTGGGGCGGCGGCGGGGCGAGCAGCGGCGGCGGCACGCAGCAGTGGCGTATGAAATGTGGGCGGCAATTTTGGGCCAGGCCGCTGGCCGATTTAGGGTTGGGCCCTTTGCCGAGGGCCCAGATGCAGGGCCCTTGGCAAAGATTTTTTGTTTTTTTTTTAAAATTTTCTTTGCCGAGGGTCATTGGCCAGGCTCTCGGCAAAGATCCCCTTTGCCGAGAGCCAGGCTAGGCCCTCGGCAAAGATTTTTTATTTTTTTTGTTTTTTGAACCTAGTTTTTTTTGGTGCTATAATACATTATTTAAAACTCAATTTTAAAATTTGGGTCAATTTTGACTTTGTTTGATATATTTTCCTAATTTATTTCTTTTCCTTGATTTTTTTCAAATATTTCAAATTTGAACTGCTGGTGGATGGAATAATGCAATTTAGTGATTCGAAAAATGTTATTCATGGTATTTGGTGTATGTTGAGTCCCTATCCACGAACTCACATCAAATTTCGGGCATCTTCTTCACGTAACATGACGAGGAACTTGTCGGAAAACTATTTTTAAATTATATAAAATCCATACGAAGTTCAAAAATCACGAAACTTGTCGAGGTGTCATGTTATCGCATGTGTAGGCTATGGTAAAAAATTGAGAAGGTTTCGAGCGAGTTGCGACGTCGGATGCCTGAAACCCAGACATCTCCACATGTGAGATGTCTGGGTTTTTGGCATCCGATGTCCCCACTTGCTCGAAACCTTCTCAATTTTTTACCACAGCCTACACATGCGATAACATGACATCTCGCCAAGTTTCGTGATTTTCGGACTTCGTATGGATTTTATATAATTTTAAAACACTTTTTCGGCAAGTCGGTCGTCATGTTATGTGAAGAAGATGCGCGAAATTTGATGCGAGTTCGTGGATAGGGACTCAACATGCACCAATTAACATGAATAACATTTTTTAAAACACTACATTGCAATATTCCATGCACCTGCAGTTCAAATTTGACATATTCAAAAAAAATCAAAGAATCGAAATAAATTAAGGAAATATACAAAAAAAGTCAAAATTGGTTCAAATTTTAAAATTGAGTTCAAAACAATGTATTGTAGCACCACAAAAAAACTGGCCTAAAAAAACAAAAAAAAATCTTTGCCGAGGGCCTAGCCTGGCCCTCGGCAAAGGGCTTCTTTGCCGAGGGCCTCGCCTCGGGCCCTCGGCAAAGACGATTTATAAAAAAAAATTTTGGCCGAAAAACTGGTTCCAAAAAAATCTTTGTCGAGGGCCTGGTCTAGGGCCCTCGGCAAAGACTTTTTTTTTAAAAAAAAATTTGCCAAAAAAAAAACCTTTGCCGAGGGCCTAACGGGTGGCCCTCGGCAAAGTTTGACGGGAATGGCCGCCGTGACCCAACGGGCCTAATTTGCCGAGGGCATCTTTGCCGAGGGCCGCGGCCCTCGGCAAAGATTTGATTTGCCGTGGGCCTGTCTTTGCCGAGGGTCGAACCCTCGGCAAAGGCCTCTTTGTCGAGGGCTGTTCTTTACCGAGGGCTCCTGTGGCTGGCCCTCGGCAAAGAGTGTCTTTGCCGAGTGCCCGAGATTTGGCCCTCGGCAAATCCTCAGGCCCTCGGCAAAGCACGCGTTTCCAGTAGTGGCATGCTGTAACAGAGAGCACGCCGAGCTTTGATAGCCAGGACAGCGAACCTGCAGATGGTGGCCGGTGATGATGGACAGCGGCGAACTACTCGTGGAGTTGTCCGGCTTCTGGAGAGCCCGCCTGCAGCGCCGGTGGCGCAGACTTGCTCGTCTCAGGCGACGGCGACGGCAGCGGCGAGAGAAAGAGGAGAAAAATATAATTTACTACACGAGGGATTTTTCAAACTAGGGGCTCCCCATACGGTAGTTTTGGTGTGCTTTGCCCAAGGGGTTGGTAGATATATATAGGAAGAAAAACTCTCTACATCCACGTCAACTAGCGATATAGTACTAATTGACGTTGCACCATCCGCCTGCACTGATGGGCCTAAATAATCATTAAAGCTCATTAGTAAATAAATGCATGGGCCTTTAGGATTTATTAGGAATATTGCACATGGGCTTTGAGCGTTGGTGGGAAAACATGATATTTTATTATTTTCGGAATTAATTAGTTCCATGGATAAAATAATTCTAGAAAAGTCCAGAATTGATATTTAAGCCACGAAAAATACTCCGTGACCTCCAAAAATTTGGGGAAAATTCTCAGAGACACTTTGGAACATGATGAACCCAAATAAAGTATTTGGAGCTCATAAAAAGATTGTTGGAAACTTGGAACATAAAGATTAAGGTGAAGGAGGTAGGAATTAAATTCTAGAAAGAAGCTGGAAAATTCCTAGAGATAGATATTCGTCTCCTAAACGTATAAAAAACACACATTTTGCACATAGAAACATGAGGTGCGACCGGCATGAATGCAACAAACACGTTTCTACCTTATGATAAATTTTAAATTAATGAAAATTTTTATTTTCCTATGTTTTCATGTGCACAAAAAATCACAAATAAATCATTTTAACTCTATTTTCAAAAGTGGCAAATTTTGGGGTGTTACAATTCTACCCCCCTTAAGATGAATCTCGTCCCTGAGATTCAGAAGACGTCGACTAAGAGATAGGGATACTCCATCTTTGGATTCTTCTTTACTTCATCGTGTAGCTCCATCGTCTTGATAAGAATTCCCACTTAACTTTGCATACCGGTTGACCTTACTCCAAGTAACTTGCCAAACTGATTCCAAGATTTTAACAGGCACCTTGAACAACTCTCAGGTAGCTCCAATCACTAGGCCACCTTTCTTTTTCAGTTCGTAATATCAATTCTCTTTCTTAAATATCCACCTTCCAACAAAGCCTGACAAATCTCTTGATCAGAAGGAAATTCTACTACCAATCTTCAAAACATTAATGATTCCAATCAAGTTGCTTGAACTTGGAATACAATTCTTAGTCCTTGGTGTCACCCGAACCTTCTTAGCATGACTCTCCGTTGCTAAGGGCATCAGCTGCGACTTTTACTTCTCTAGGTGATAGCACTTTTCCAAGTCATAAGCAATTTCATTCCAACAAAGACATCACAAGCTCAAGACCAACTTGGTGAAGATGTCCTGTAGATTCTTGTGATCCCCTTAGATACCACTTTTACTTCTAAAAAGACAGTACTTCCATGCTCCACAATGGATAACTCTAGATGCATGTTAGGTAGTTCAACTCACGCTTCCTTAGTTGACTTAATGAACAAGCCACTATTTTTCTTCTGGTTTAAGGACACATCCCACACCTTGACAAGGTGCATCCTTGTAGATATGAAGCTCTCGTTCGGATCTGGCAAAGGTAATACTTAGGTTTTACTTCAACCTCTTCTTGGACTCCTTCAAACACTTAGCTGAAGTTTCTTGATCCAAACTAACATAAAACCTCTTCCAGTAGCATTATCAATATCTTGATGATCTTGGTTAAACCTCCCTTGAACCTTTAATCAAACCTCATTGAGACTCTGAACTTCTTTCACATCTTTGGGTACCACCACACTTCCACTGCGCAAACTAGAACATAGGGTACTTCATCTTGTAAATTCTTCAACTTGGCTACCCCCCTTAAGAAAAGATAAACTAGGGAACACGAAGCACAACTTGCAAATTCTTTTAGATGAGCCATCTAATATCAAGATGTTCTGTCATCTCATTGATACCCGTGTATATAGGCGAGAACAAGAAATCCAAAATTCCTCGCGAGCAGAAAAACAGCAGCGTACTAAAACAGCTGTAACTCATATTCTGTTAATCCAATGATATTTTAGCTTATACCACTGGAAAGCTTATAAAATTCTCCACAACTTCCTTATAGAACACTTTTCCAAATTCTGCAGTTTAGGTGGTCCAAAACAGTGCACAACAGAACTGTTCTGGGTTCCAAACAGCACAGATGCATCGGCTTGTGATTTTCGTATCTCTACAACCAAAATAGCTATCAGGATGATTCTTACGCTCAGAGAAAGATATTGATGTCTACTATTGTCCAGAATTTTCTCATGATTTTTGGTTGTCCAAGAATAGAGATATAAGCCGAAGAGTGCAGACTACTCTAAAAAGACAGGATAGAGGAATCAGAAGAATACCATAACCCAACTGTTTATTTCACTAATCCTTATACCTTAGGCCTATAAATTAAATGAAATTATGGGAACATCCAACAAGATCATTGCAATCATTACAAAGATACGAAACAATCATAAGCATAATGACAATTCAACAAGCAATAACGATGCACAATTCAATCATTGACTCAACTTGCGACACTATCGTCCTCATTATGCTAGGGGTAACAATCCTAAGACTCTTCTTCAGATTACGCAAGAAGCTGATGAGGAACAGTTCTAAAAGCATATCAAACCAAGGAGTGAAGATGAGAACCAAAACTTTAAAATAAGCATCAAGGAGGAGATAAATATCAAGGATAGATATATAGTAGAGAGGTAAATATCAAGATTTATAGAACAGGGATTTTATAACAATTTCAAAACCTTAAGATGGCCAATTTCTAACTAGGCTTGCGTCCTACAGTCAGCATTGCTTTGATACCACTTTGTAACACCCGGTTTTAAGAATAAAACCAGATACACACCATATGTGAGCCCAGGAAGTCAAATCTCACATATAGCTACAAATAAGGGTAATATCAATAGACAATGCTTAAATACATAACATATTAGTATAAAGAATATAACCTCAGAGTATAGATAGCGGAAAGACAACTCCGATCTTCAGGCGAAGACTCTAATTCCACAGGGACAACTGACTGTTTGATCACAAGCCTAATTCCTCCAAACTCTAGCAATCTGGTACCCATCCGGAATTTTCCAAAGATTTAAAAAGTAAAACAAGCGTAAGTACATGTCGTACTCAACAAATATAACATGGGGTTCATGAGGCTCAAAAGGCTGACACTGGTTTAACTGCGATTAGCTTTTAATGAGTCATCTTTTAGCAATTGGGTGGCAACAAGTTTATTCACAAGCCCATACACACATGACCAGGTAAACATGAGTAATGAATAGCATAAACAATTAACCATTAATGAGCATCTTTATCATCAGTATCATCAGTGTTCATCATCTATTCCGTAAATGTTCCAAGGCCGCTCGTGACCGTGAGCACGGCTGATATACCAGTTTTACACTATGTAGAGGTTGTACACTTTCACTGTGAGTCGTGATTTACCCTTTCGCCCGAGGTGATCAGCCTCTTGACCCACTACCAAGGAAGGTCGGCAGGGTTCACTAGGAAGCCTTTCAAAGGTTCGTCTAACAAGTTAGGGCCATTAGATTCACTCGGCAAACAGATGTAGAGCCCCCCTTCCCGATGGCACATTGACACGTAGCCTATACACATGGGGACAGAGGCCGCACTATACCTGATTCGGTAAGCCATTCTTACGCCAATAAAGGTAACCTCTAACAAGCTAGAAAAGGTCCTCATACTGAGCTAAAGCCAGAGCCATATAGCCCTCACAGCTGTACTATAAGTCCCGGATGATCACTTACAGATAAGTCCTTAGGGAGAGGAATCTAGAGCACCATCAAAACAGCCCAATGCTCTAGCCCCCTGATTCCATGTTGCTAAAAAGCATCTTTTAATGTTTATTGCATATACCATTAGTCAAGTTACAAGATCATGGTTGTGGTTGAGCACTAGCATCAAGCTACCCAATGCATATCCCAAAGGTGTCAAGGTACAAGTCCAAAAGACTAGGATGTCCTTAGTGGTAGTCAAGGTAGACGCATGCAATATGAATTAAGTGATTAAAGGTGTATAGGACAACAAGGAAGATCCCATGCTATACTTGCCTTAAAACACCGATCTTCGGTAAGCTTTAATCTTCAACGTTCTTCTTCTTCTTCTTCTTCTTGATTCAACACATAAATCTCACCGACTGGACGTAATCATAAAGCACCACACAAGCATCCATACAAATCATACACGAAGCAAACAATAGAACTAAATCAGAACAGTACACCAAACATAAAATCAAGATAAAAAGTTTGTGAAACAAATCTACGTCTCGCTACGAACACACAGACGCGAAGAGCACGCTAATCGAAGCTACGGTTGAAAAGATACAACTACCGAAAGATTTACTTTATACGCGGAAAAGAAAACTATAGGCTTCATTTATTTAACTATATAAAGTCTTATATAAATTGGATTAAATCAAATTTAGATTTGAATTATAAAACTAAAGTAAAACGAATCATATTTTATTTACAAAACCCAGTTGCATAATTATTAATCAAGATATGATTTAAACCATAAAATTCTAGTATTAGTGACATGACAAACATTGTTACTAACGCGTAGATCTTGTCGCTATGAATCTAACGCAGCTTGAATGGGTCAAAACGGATCTAAAACGCAAAAGATATGAAATAAACAAGATTTCCTTTATTAAAATAATAGATTAAACCTAATCACGAATTTTAAAAGTTGAAAACACATCTAACAGTAGTATGAACATGTAGGTTATGAAATTACGAACCTAGCGCAAGTTGAATGAACCAAATCGCAATTAAAACGAAGAAACTGTAGAGATTAAAAAGATGTATTACGTGAACTAGTATTTTACAATTCAGAATAAACAAAAAGGATCAATGATTGCATATGGATGAAATAAGCACGGCGTCATTAGCATATTAATTTGATGAATAAAATATTTACGTAGGAGGTTGACGACCAGGAGCTGCATGCTGTAACAGAGAGCACGCCGAGCTTTGATAGCCAGGACAGCGAACCTGCAGATGGTGGCCGGTGATGATGGACAGCGGCGAACTACTCGTGGAGTTGTCCGGCTTCTGGAGAGCCTGCCTGCAGCGCCGGTGGCGCAGACTTGCTCGTCTCAGGCGACGGCGACGGCAGCGGCGACAACGACGGCAACGGCGACGGCGAGAGAAAGTGGAGAAAAATATAATTTACTACACAAGGGATTTCCCAAACTAGGGGCTCTCAATACGGTAGTTTTTGTGTGCTTTGTCCAAGGGGTTGGTAGATATATATAGGAAGAAAAACTCCCCACATCCACGTCAACTAGCGATATGGTACTAATTGACGTTGCACCATCCGCCTGCACTGATGGGCCTAAATAATCATTAAAGCCCATTAGTAAATAAATGCATGGGCCTTTAGGATTTATTAGGAATATTGCACATGGGCTTTGAGCATTGGTGGGAAAACATGATATTTTATTATTTTAGGAATTAATTAATTCCATGGATAAAAGCATTCTAGAAAAGTCCAGAATTGATATTTAAGCCACGAAAAATACTCCGTGACCTCTAAAAATTTGGGGAAAATTCTCAGAGACACTTTGGAACATGATGAACCCAAATAAAGTATTTGGAGCTCATAAAAAGATTGTTGGAAACTTGGAACATAAAGATTAAGGTGGAGGAGGTAGGAATTAAATTCCAGAAAGAAGCTGGAAAATTCCTAGAGATAGATATTCGTCTCCTAAACCTATAAAAAACACACATTTTGCACATAGAAACACGAGGTGCGACCGGCATGAATGCAACAAACACGTTTGTACCTTATGATAAATTTTAAATTAATGAAAATTTTTATTTTCCTATGTTTTCATGTGCACAAAAATTCACAAATAAATCATTTTAACTCTATTTTCAAAAGTGACAAATTTTGGGGTGTTACATACCAACACCTTGTGCTCTTGTGCTTGTGGTTAGATTTGAATTATATATGTTCTGGTCAGATTTGAATTATATATGCATATAAATATATATATGTTCTAGTCGAATTTGAATTGTAAATTTGAATTTTTTTTGCGGAAAAATGTACTATATGGGCGGTTCTAGACTGAACCGTCCATACAAACAGGTATTATAGGGGTAGCTGGTACTACGGCCGTCCCTACAAATCGATTTGTAGGGGGCGACTGATAACACCAGCCGCCTCTACAAATGGATCTGTAGGGGCGGGTACAAATGCATGATTTGTAGAGACGGTATGATAGGGGCGGCTGGCCGAGCCATCTCTACAAACCATCGCCAACCGCCCCTACAAATGCTTAATGTAGTAGTGACTTTCAAAGATCATCGCCTCCCTTCCCTGGAGGAGGGCCAAGGGCGTGCGCTGCTAGGCCTGACAATCAGCCTTGTTGATATCAGAAGAAGACTTGTTAGCGTGCCCCGGGATTCGTGGCCCGATGACCTGGTGGGGATCTAGGTCTATTTGCTTGTATATGTGAATTTTCCCCCAGTTTCTCTGGTCAAACGGCCTCTGTCAGCACCCACCTTGTATATGCAAATTTGTCTCTAGGTGCTTGTGACAAGGCGCAACATAGCTCGAACACAAATTCATCTTATATTTAGAGGGTTGTTCGTCCTTTGTTCTCTCACTACCACTCTATCCGCTACTACTTCTCTACCTCCATGCCGTTGTCCAGCAGGGCACATGGACCCCGGTGGATCAGTCGTTCTCACGGCCTCATGGCTGCTCAGCCTATTAGCCCAACCATCCCCGTCTCTTGCCATTTGCCGACAACCGTGTGCAAGTAATCAAGCTGGCATCCACGAATCCACCTGCCTACTATAATGGTCTAATCTTCATGTTTTTGTGTATTGAATTGTTTCATATATTTTACTTACTAATCTGTTTGTTTGTATACTCCTTTTATTTTTACCTGTTGCTTGCAGCGCTCTTCATGATTTTTATGTATCGAATTGTTTTCTTCTATATAAGCTGATTCATTTTTCACCACTGCCATACGAGTCACTAAATCAGCCACTACAGGCTTACGTACTTTTGCAGTTGCTTAGATAATATGACTTACTTTTAGAGTTCCTAATGCTCAATTCTTTTCTTTGATTATTCTAGCCTTTGATTACCTTGATAACGTGATTAGTTGTTACCAATAGTGCCCAATCGAAATTTTCAACAGCAAATATGGTGGTCATAGCTAATGCTTTGTCAATATTATTTTTATTTTATTCTTTCGTTATACCAAAGTTATGGAACACGTCTAACCCCAAGAGAGCCGCCGGCCTCGGAAGGCCCTTGCCCCGGCCACGTCATCCTTTTTAGTGTGTGCAGTTTGATCAGGACATTCGCGCGCTTCTCACGTCTGAGTGTCTGACACCTCTAGCGTTGTCTACAATTGGCCAGAGCACCTGTAGTCCTGTACAGCGCAACGAGCTTTCTCTCTCGGACCAAGGATAGGAGCTTGTTTACTTCTCCCTCCCTTTACCCTTCTCCCTCCCCCCCTCTCTCTCTCTTCCTCTCTCTCAAGCATTAGCGGA
Source organism: Miscanthus floridulus (assembly GCF_019320115.1). Classification (NCBI taxonomy): domain Eukaryota; kingdom Viridiplantae; phylum Streptophyta; class Magnoliopsida; order Poales; family Poaceae; genus Miscanthus; species Miscanthus floridulus. The sequence goes on from NC_089588.1 coordinate 141,302,844, forward strand.
GGCAACGACGTGGGCGTCCTGGCGCGGCAGCCCCTGCTCGGGTGGCCCAAGGCGGGAGGCCCACGGCACGGCGGCCTCGGTCGCGGGCTCCCGGGTATGGGCGGATCCCGGAGTGGGAGTCCTATCGCGTGGCTGCCCCGACGCCCCTCGGCTCGGCAGCGCACTGGTGGGATCGACGGTCAAGCGTTTGCGGTGGGTCCAGGCGTGGGCGCCCCTCGGCCACGGCACACCGGCCCTGGCGGGGCTCGGCGGTCTTGCGCAGGCGGCTCAGGGGAGAGCGTCCCACAGTGTGGCATTGCACCGGCGCGGGCAGGCCCTGGGTGTGACTGTAGGCGCTGGGCGAGGGTGGCCCCTGGCCCAGCAGCGCACCAGCGAGGGCGTGGGTGCAGCGCGTGGCAAGGGGCGCACCGGCGTGGGTGGCCTCTAGCACTCCGGCGGTGGGTGCCTGCGAGCATGCATGGAAGGGAGGGGCTGGTTCTGCCGACATAGACTCAGGTACATACCCAAGCGCGCGTAGATCTAGGCGTGGTAGATGACCACGGACAACCACGACGCCATCTGCATGGGTCCGGCGGTCGCTTGCGCTAGGCGCATGAACCACGTGAAGCGGGCATGGCCGTCCTTGGAGCCGCCACCATCTCATCACCAAGGCTCTTCTCTCCAAGGTGATACGGACGGCGGCGCACCTCCGTCCATGTCCTATTTTTTTCATGGACGGTCTTGCCTTTTGCCTGGTGCTTTTTCAGGCCAGGTCTGGTCTCCTTCTTGCCAAAAGATTCACTTTCCCTCTACTCCTGGGGGTTGCTCGAAGCTTAGATGTTGCACTCTGTGCTTGTGGATTTTTCGGTGAAGAGTTTGTCTACTCGTGTGGATCTGACTCTGCGTGCAATCTTCTTCTGTTCTTGCTTCTTTTGTTTCATTCTGTGTTTGTGTGTGTTTTCAATTTTTCTCTTTGCTGGTAGTGGCCTTTGCAATTTTAGTGAATGTATCTGAGTTCTAAATAGGTTTCCCTTTTGTCATTTGCCTTTTTTGTATTTTCCCCAGTTTCTATTCCATGGTTCCTAATGTTTCTTTTCTCTGTGCTGTGTGATGCAAGGTACTCAACGAAGGGTACTAGTTGTTTCTAGGAAATCAACTTGAGTGGATCGGCTAGATTCGAAAGTGAACCGGTAAGTTCCTTTGCTTCCAGTTGCATTGTGTTTCTTTTTTGCTAAGGTATTAATGTCCCCTATGATAGCTATCAAAGCAGATGGCATTCTTATAACCAGTTTTTATTTCTTAAGAGCAACCACAATGTTGCAGAAAAGTAGACCATAGGCATTAGAATATTGTCTACCAGCTAGCTGAAACATTGTAGAGGTGGTCTATAGAGTAGTCCATAAGGTATCCATAGTCTTATGGGCTGCCCATAAGGAATAAACAAATAATTCTTCTCTCTGCTCACTCTCTCCCATGCCTCTCTCATATGGACTACCCAGACCATATACATTGTGGTAGCAACAATAACTATAGCCCCCTGACGCAAAAGCTGTCCATATACACTGTGGTTGCTAATAAGAACCCAAGGTTATTATGATAGCTATCTTCTGGTTCACCAATTCAAAGCAGATGTCGTATATTTGAAGAAAAAAAACACCACTTCCTGCATTGCTGTGAGGATTAGATTCTTTTATTGGTCTACAATGACTTTATGATCAATTTTAGTTCCATAATTTGTTATTGCCTTTGGGTAAGGTTGCAGCTAGAGCCTGTGTGCACTGATATTTTTTTGGTTCTATAGAAATTGGCCAATAAAACACATGAAGATACACCAATCTCAGGTCTGAAAGCAGGCTTGTTGATTGCCAATCCATGCAGGTATCACTACTGGATTCAGGTTCTTTGCCGAGTGCCTGAGGCACTCGGCAAAGGCTAGATTGCACTCGGCAAAGCCTTTGCCGAGTGCGGCACTCGGCAAAGCACACACGGCAAAAAATTGATCGGCAAAACATTCTTTGCCGAGTGTCTATTATCGGGCACTCGGCAAAGAAAAGCGACCGTCACGGCGCCGGTCCCGTTGACGGTCACTTTGCCGAGTGTCAACCCTGCAGGCACTCGGCAAATATTTTTTTAATTTTTTTTTAAATTTCTTTGCCGAGGGCCAACCCGTGGGGCGCTCGGCAAAGATTTTTTATTTTTTTTAAAAAAAAAATCTTTGCCGAGCGCCAACCCGGAAGGCACTCGGCAAAGAGCTTTTATTTTTTTTGAAAATTTTCTTTGCCGAGTGCCAACACGCCAGGCACTCGGCAAAGTTTAAATTTTTTTTTTAATTTCTTTGCCGAGTGTTATAGTCACAGCACTCGGCAAAGCTGGAAAATCTGTTTTCTGGTCGCCCATTTTGCCAGCTTTGTCGAGTGTTGTGACCATTGCGCTCGGCAAAGGGGTCCTTTGCCGAGTGCAACACTCGGCAAAGTGACCCAAAACGGCAAATTTTATTTTTTTTTACATTCCATCATGACAAATACATTCATACAAACATATATCACATATATATCTCATTCATCACATATATATCTCATCCATCGCATATATATCTCATCCATCACATATATATCTCATACATCGCATATATATCTCATCCATCACATATATATCATCCATCCACACATCCATCCGCCCATATCACATCCATCACAATATATAATAATAAGTGCTCAAGTCCATCCAAATAAGTCCACAAGTCCATCAAAGTCCACAAGTGCATCACAAGTATATCACAAGTCCATCACCAAGTGAACAACAAATGTAAAAAATACAACATGCACTCATCTCGGCCACTGCGACTGTGGTGAAGGCCCAGATGCATCATTCGTAGGTGCATGAGGTGGATTATTCGAACCACCGTCAAATGGAGACTGCACAAAGGAGAAAAGATTGCATATGAGACAAGATTATTTTGATAGCTAATCTAGGACAATAGAGGCCATACAAGCAAAGCACAAGCGAAAGTAAAAAACTTTGATACTCATAGGAGTAGCTGCAGCTGCAGGACGCGGAGGCGGAGGTGGAACCAACAGCCCAGGTGGCAGAGACAAGCCCATACGTTGCCCAAGCCCTTGTAGGAAATCCGTAATGTCCATCAGCCTCTGTGCCTGGGCCTGCCGCTCGGCCCGCTCGGCCTCCAGCTGGGCCCCCAGCTCCTGACGTTCCTTCATTTCTTGTTCCAGCTAGGCCTGCAATATTTCACTCCAATGTTTCAGTAATGCAAAGCTAATTAAGGTATGTAAAGATCAATGTATGACGAGTAAAACAGGAATAACCTCGAGTGCGTCGACCCGGTGCTGTGCAGCGGTCGGCCGTGTGCGAATGGCTGGACTCTCGCTCGTGCTTCGTGCTCGGATCTAGGAGAGAGAGGGAGTAAAGGCCGTGTCGATGACGCCGTCGCCAAGCCAGAACCGCCCATGCTTCTTGCCTTGCCCCGCCCTCATGACGGCCTCTCCATCGAAGTCCTGGGTGCTCGGATCGTGGTCTGCCCCATGGCGCGACCTCGCCACCTCAGTGTACTCAATGATGCGGGAGTGGACGCTCGGGTTCGTGTATGCCTCGGGCGGGTCCTCCAGGTTGAAGGAGACGTCGGACATCGCCTTGCCCTTGTGGGCCATACACCATGCCTGGAAATCTGAGCAAGCCTGGCCACTATGTGACGCCGACTATGAGAAAGACAGCACGATGATTAGAAATCAGACAGAACTGAGCGTGACAATAGATAAATCAATTCGCGTACCCATGCTTGTTTGTATCCGACGAGGTTGCGGCTGCCTTGATGGTGTATTGGACCTTGCATCAGCAAATGACGGTCCCAGGCATCCCTGTGCATCTTGAGGTACTCCTCCGTGAACCACCTGTCCACCATCATCGCCCAGCACTCGGGATACACTTGGCACCACCAGGGAATCACCTACACGTCATCAAGTATTGGACATATAAGAAGATCAAATTAAACCAACTTAATCTCAAAACAAATCAATATTGATGTTCTTCATTTACCTCAAGGTACTGCTCCCGGGTCAGCTGCATCTCTCTTGTGTCTTTCTTGGTTTTCCTCTCTCCAAGCTTCGACCCGTAATAGGTTACGATGGCCTGGGTGCGCGCCTCGTGATGCATGTCGGTGATGAGTTTTTTACAGGCTTTGGTAGTCGCCTGCTCCGCCCTGGCCTCAAATCCCTCCTCGCATCTGTAATAAGTCTACATACAAAAGCGATGTATCCATTCATTATTTCAAGAAAAGTCCAATGAATGCGATGTATTGAGCAATGTTGTGCAAGGGAGACTTACCCAAAACTCTACCTTCACCCGCGCCGCCTTGTTGGGGTACTCCGCATCGGAGGCGACGACATAGTGGTCAAACGAGTAGGCCGGCTCCGTCTTCGATGCGTACGTGACAATGCCGGGGAAGTGCTGCCTGCACAGAAGACCCAGGATGCCATTGACTAGCCGTGCGCTACCACCCGACACAACCACCTAGTTCCTGCACAAGTGATTAAGAAAAATTATTAGTTTTTTTCATCATATCATATGAAGTAGTGGTGATAACATATACAGTTACTTACTTTTGTCCTTCGGGGTGAATCACTAGGTGTTGGTGAGGAAGCGGAACCTGTGGGAGGCTCGCGGGACCTCGCAAGTAGACACTCGAAGAGGAGTTGGAGGAAGCGGAACCCGTGCCTGCCACCTTCCCCCCCTCCCCCCCTCCTCCTCCTCCTCCTCCTCCTCTTCCTCCTCCGTCTGCCAAACCAGCTCCTTGTCTGACTCATCCATGGGCGCCACCTCCTCCTGCGGCTGGCGGTCCTCCTCACGTGGCATGGGAGGAGACGGCCCCCTCCTGCGGCTAGCGGTCCTCCTCCTCCTGTTCGATCCCTCTGCCGCCCGCTCCGCCCCCTCCTACGACCGGCGTGGTCTTTGGTACATTGAGTTCACAGACCTATGACGGTCGCCCACCATCTTTGTTCAATCACCTGCAATAAAAAAGAAAAACAAGACGTAATTAGAAATAGGTGCAAAAATAAACAAAACATAATTACAAAAAATATAGTATTACATGTATTAGAAATATATGCAAAAATGAACAAAACATAATTACAAAAAACATAGTATTACATGTATTAGAAATAATCTTCATGATTGAAATTAGCTGGATCATAGGTCTCGTCATCACTATCAACATTGTCCAACTCATCAACACTATCCGAAGGAGGAATGTTGTCTTCATTGTCATTGCCCAAATGTAATCGCTCAAGCATTTGTATGTCCTTCAGATTTCGCACCTCGTCTCCAGCATCCTCATCATCATCCCTTTCATTGTCTACTTCCATTCCTATCTCTTTGGTTAAGTCTATGTCAAACCTCCCTTGTAGCCCCTCTTATTGATAGAACTCTCCATCATATGTGTTTGGGTTAAAGTTGTAATCTTCATCGTTTGGGACAGGTAGTTTACCGTGTGGCGATACCTTGTGCACAATAGACCAACCCTTAAGATGCTCGGCGTCTTTGCACGCGTATGATGTATAATAAACCTGGACGGCCTGTTGAGCCACAATGTAGACATCTTTTCCTGGATAGACGGAATCATGTCGAATCTCGACTAGCCCAAGCTTAGGGGTCCGTCTCGTTACACCAGGATGAAACCAGTGGCATCTGAATATGACAGGAGTAAGAGGTTTGGAACCATAAAATGATAGTTCATAGATTTCTTCAATTCTTCCATAATAGTCGAGTCCATTAGTGCCGGGCGTAACAACTCCGCTGTTTGTGGTTTGTCGATTGGGCCGACTCTGCTCATAGCTTGCTGTGTGAAAACAATATCCATTCACGTCATAACCGGTAAATGACTTGACCCTAACGGCACAGCCGTTTGCAACCTGTCTTAACTCATCACTTATAGGCGCATCAGTTTGGGCTTTCTGTTTGAACCAACAAATGAAATCGGGGCTCCCTGGTCCCGCACCCCGTGAAAGAAGGGTATCATTTTCTTGCGGGGTAGGTTGCCTTGATCCATGCCAGGATTGACGAAGAAATTCCCTGTACCAACGAGAAATAAGGGGGTTGGACGACGAAACAAACACATATGACGAAATGAAACAAGTTCGTTTAGAACTTACTGAATGAACGGTTGCACCTCGACAAGGTTGGTCAACACAAATAGCATGATACTGCGCCACTCTTCATTTTTCAATTGCTTAGTGGTCGATGCACTTGCGCTTCCAAGTTGCCCTTGGAAAAGGCTGAGGTTCGATTCATTTTCGCCAGCATTGTAACGAGGGGGTGGATTATGAACGTTAGGAAGTTTCTCAGTATAGTATTTCTCTATGAAGTTCGACACCTCCCCTAGAATGTATGCCTCTGCAATGGAAGCCTCAATTCTGGCTTTATTTCTACATTTTTTGCGAAGAGTCTTCAGACATCTCTCGATTGGATAGCACCAACGGTTCTGCACGGGCCCCCCTATCCGTGCCTCATACGGGAGGTGCACAATCAAATGCTGCATCGACAAGAAGCAGGCGGGTGGAAAGATCTTCTCCAACTTACAGAGCAACACGGGTGCCGCTTTTTCCAAGTCATCAATGATGGTCCGAGAGAGCTCCTTGGCACAAAGCTGGCAGAATAAGTAGCTCAACTCTACCAGCACTTGACAGACATGCTCCGGGACATAGCCTCGAACCATCGCCGGAAGAAGCCGCTCAATCCATATGTGGTAGTCATGACTCTTCATCCTGTTGACTCGCAGAGTGCCTAAGTTAACTCCCCTCTTTAGATACGCTGCATACCCATCAGGGAACATTAGCTTATTGATCCATTCAAGTACTTCCCTCCTTTGGTCCTTTTTCAAGACGAAATCGGCCTTAGGCCTTCTCCAGGTCTTGCCACGACTAGGAGGTTGCATCTCTTGATTTGGTCTATCACACAACGTTGCCAGGTCTACTCTAGCCTTTGGGTTGTCCTTAAACTTTTCAGTGTCCATGAGTGTTGCCCAAAGTGCCTTGGCGACATTCTTTTCAGTGTGCATTACATCAATGTTATGTGGTAGAAGAAGGTCATCAAAATAGGGGAGCCTCGTCATGCCCGAGATATGAGTCCACATATGCTGCTCACCATATCCCACAAAACCACCTTCTTCATTGGGCACGAGAGCACCTATCTAACCATGAACCTCGGCACCATTCATCATCCGCGGTGCAGGGTTTGTCACTTTGACACCTTTCGTAAAGTTCTTGATGTCTTGTCTGAATGGATGGTCAAGAGGTAGGAATTGACGATGTCTGTCAAACGACGAATACTTACCACCCTTCTGCAACCAAATAAACCTCACACCTTCCTTGCATATTGGGCATGGGAACTTCCCGTGAACACACCAGGCGCAGAATATCCCATATGCCATGAAGTCATGTAGGGAGTAGCGGTACCAAACGTGCATTTTGAAGGTTGTCTTTGTAGCTCGATCGTATGTCCATACCCCTTCGTCCCAAGCACGGACCAATTCATCAAACACGGGCTCCATGAACACACCCATATTACTCCCTGGGTGTCCAGGAATTATCAATGACAAGAATACGTTATGTCATTGAAAGGAGACACCGGGGGGGACATTAAGGGGGATAACACAGACGGGCCAACACGTGTATGGGGCAGCCATCATTCCATAAGGATTGAACCCATCTGTTGCCAACACGACACGTACATTACAAGCCTCATCTGCTTTGTCACGATGTTTGTCATTAAAGCGGATCCAAGCTTCACCATCAGATGGATGTACCATCTTGTCAGGATTGTACCGTTTGCTATTTTTGTGCCATGTCATCTGTTTTGCGGATTCCACGGTCATGTATAGCCGTTGGATCCTCGGTAGGAACGGAAGGTACCGTAGGATTTTCATGGGGATCGTAAGTTGCCTCTTCTGGCCATCATCAGAGTCTACCTCCAGGTACCTAGAGGATTTACACTTTGGACAGAACTTTACATGCTCGTGTTCTTTCCTAAATAGGACGCACCCTTTCAGACAAGCATGTATCTGCTCATACGGCATCTTAAGTGCTCGAAGGAGTTTCTGTGACTCGTACATGCTCTTTGGCAGAATGTGGCCCTCCGGAAGCAGGGTGCCAATCACAACCAACATCTTATCGAAGCCAGGTTGACTCAAGTTTAACTCGGACTTCAACCCCATTAAGCGTCCAATGGCATCCAGTTGAGACACCATTGACTGATCGTGAAGGGGTTTCTGTGCCGAGTCCATCATATCATAGAACGCCTGTGCGGCTGCCTCCATCTCCTCCTTCTCACGTCCCTCATCGAACTATCCTTGGTGAAAGTCATCTAACATGTCTGCTACCCCGGCATCAGCATCAAAAGCCTCCACCCGTGGTCTCACCAACTCCTCTCTCATACGATGGGCTTCACCATGGTGGACCCACCGGGTGTAGTTCAGCGTAAATCCATTCTTCACAAGATGTTTACCCATTTCCACCTTGTTTACCCTTCTCCTGTTTCCACATTTGCTGCAGGGACACAAAACTAGGCAATGTCCTTTAGCAGCGTTGCCAAATGCACTGTTCAAGAAAGCATCGGTCTTGTTCATCCATTCCGTGGTGTAATCACTCTGACTTCTCTAGCCCGTGTACATCCACTAACGGTCATCCATCCTCTAACATATGTATCAGCGAGTAATGTAACCATCAATTGCATCTACATGGTGTTCCTACTGTCTAATAGGTGAGGATAGGTCCTAATCTCACCCGCAGATGCGTAGATGAGGTTAGTTTTCATGCTCTACTCCTATCCGAGACAGAATTTCGGCAGCACCTCCCCGCTGTTCTCTAGATACACGTCCTGCCAAAGAAGAGTGTGTATCCGGAGAACAACAGGGAGGTGATGCCAAAACTCTGTCTTGGACCAGAGCAGAACATGGGAACTAACCCATCTACGCATCCGCGGGCTGTCCAAAAAGCGTGGACAATCCGAAATAGATACGGTCATAGATATGCAAAGATCTGCATACCTCCAACTGTATCTCTTTCGAACAGGAGACGCCTAACTAGGTTACGTGATCTACGACAATGATACGAAAAGAGGGGTTATACCTAGGGTGGCGGCAGAGTCAGGCTAGCGGGGCCATGGTGGGTCGGTGCAGTGGCGAGACGACGCGGTGCAGGCAGACCGGCACGGTGGCGAGAACTCTGACTCAACTCCGACGGGCTCTTCTCTACAAAAATGGAACAAAATACTGTCATTTACAAAAAAATTCGGCAGAACCTCCCCTGCACGGTGAGGTTTCCAAAACCTGCAAAAAACAACGGCACGATGGCCGACAAGCACATATGGCTCAACAGAAGCCATGTAGTTTGGATATCAATCCATGCAGAAGAATATATCCAAGTAGTACCACTACATGTACTACTACTTTCACTATTGCTACTACTACTACCATTGGTTCTTCTACTACTACCACTATTGCTACAACTACTACCATTAGTTGTACTACTACTACTACCACTACTTCTACTACTACTACCACTAATTCTACTACTAATACTACCACTAGTTGTACTAATACTACCACTAGTACAACTAATAATACTACAACTACCACTACCTCGACAATAATAAGTGAGAAGGCATACCTGACGGGCGATGGGGCAGAGGCGGGCAGCGTCGGGATCGGGCGAAGTTAGGGACGGGGTCGGGCACGGACGGCGTCGGGGCGGGCGGTCCACGGGGCGCAGCCGGGGGCAGGGCGCGGCCGGAAAAAGGGCGCGGCCGGGGCGCAGGGCCGGTCGGGGTCAGGGCGGTGCGGCCGGGGGAAGGGCCAGCCGGGGGCACGGCGCGGCCGGGCGCGCGGGCAGCGGGCGGCGCGGCTGGGGGAAGGGCCGGCCGGGGGTACGGCGCGGCGGGCGGCAGGGCGCGCGGGCAGTGGGCGGCGCGGCCGGGGGAAGCGCCGGACGGGGGCAGGGCCGGCCGAGGGCACGGCGCGCGGGCGCGCGGGCAGCACGGTGACCGGGCGGCGCAGGCGCGCGGGCGCGCGGTCAACGCGGGCACGTGGGCAGCGCGGCGGCCGGGCAGCGTGGGCAGCGCGGCAGCTGAGCGGCGCGGGCGCGCGGGCGGCCGGTGGCTGCGCGGGCGAGTGGGCCGATGTGGGCGTGGCGCGCGGCGCGGAGGCGGGGGCGGGCACGCGTGGGCGCGGGGCTGGCTGGCTGTGACTGCGCGGTCGGCCAAAAACCACTAAGTCCCCGCGACCGCGGCTTTGCCGAGTGCCGGATCAGGGAGGCGCTCGGCAAAGATTTGTTTTTTTTTAATTTCTTTGCCGAGTGCCCCAGATCTGGCACTCGGCAAAGATTTATTTTTTTTTAAATTCTTTGCCGAGCGTCTCAGATCTGGCGCTCGGCAAAGAAATTTTTTTTATTTTTAAAATACTTTGTCGAGTGCCCCTGGGACGGCACTCGACAAAGATTTAATTTTTTTTATTATTTCTTTGCCGAGTGCTCCTGTGGATGCACTCGGCAAAGAGGAAATTTTAAAAAAAAAATTTAAAACATTCTTTGCCGAGTGCCTGATGGCTGGCACTCGGCAAAGACACCCTTTGCCGAGTGCTATGCCCCGGCACTCGGCAATGTTTTTTTTGTTTTTGGCCTCTAATTTTTGTGTGCAGTCCTTTTAAAGCACCAGAAACTACTAGTTACAATTTGAGGATTTTTTGTGGCTTTTTGTTATATTTAGTTACTTTATTTCGTTTACTTGAATTTTTCTGGAAATTAGAAATTTGAACTGCACGTGGTACGAATAATGGAGTTTAATGATTCGAAAATTGATAGTCATGTTAGTGAGTGTTGTGAGAGGCCGTATCCAGGAACGGACCCGAAATTTCGGACATCTTGTTCACGAAACATGTCCACGAAATTGCGTGTGAAGTGTTTTTAAATTCTATAAAAAGCAAACGAAGTCCGAAAATCATGAAACTTGTTGAGATGTCGTGATATCATATGTGGAGGCTATGATAAAAATTTTAGAAGATTTCGTGCATGTTGTCACGTACGATGCTTACAAACCAGGATCAGATATCACTTGTAGAGATGTCCTGGTTTGTAAGCATCGTACGTGACAACGTGCACGAAATCTTCTAAAATTTTTATCATAGCCTCCACATATGATATCACGACATCTCAACAAGTTTCATGATTTTCGGACTTCGTTTTCTTTTTATAGAATTTAAAAACACTTCACACGCAATTTCGCGGACATGTTTCGTGAACAAGATGTCCGAAATTTCGGGTCCGTTCCTGGATACGGCCTCTCACAACACTCACTAACATGACTATCAATTTTCGAATCATTAAACTCCATTATTCGTACCACGTGCAGTTCAAATTTCTAATTTTCGGAAAAATTCAAGTAAACGAAATAAAGTAACTAAATATAACAAAAAGCCACAAAAAATCCCCAAATTGTAACTAGGAGTTTCTGGTGCTTTAAAAGGGCTGCACAAAAAAATTGGAGGCCAAAAACAAAAAAACATAAAAAAACTTTGCCGAGTGCCGGGGCATAGCACTCGGCAAAGGGTGTCTTTGCCGTGTGCCAGCCATCAGGCACTCGGCAAAGAATGTTTTAAATTTTTTTTTAAAATTTCCTCTTTGCCGAGTGCATCCACAGGAGCACTCAGCAAAGAAATAATAAAAAAAAATAAATCTTTGCCGAGTGACGTCCCAGGGGCACTTGGCAAAGTATTTTAAAAATAAAAAAAACTTTGCCGAGCGCCAGATCTGAGACGCTCGGCAAAGAATTTAAAAAAAAATTAAATCTTTGCCGAGTGCCAGATCTGGGGCACTCGGCAAAGAAATTTAGAAAAAAAACAAATCTTTGCCGAATGCCTCCCTGATCCGGCACCCGGCAAAGAAGGCCGTGACCGGACGCCGTTTTCACGGGCAGCCTATGCCGAGTGTTGAGATTTTGCTAAGAGTCTGGCGCTCGGCAAACAAGTCCTTTGCCGAGTGTCCGTGTTTGCCGAGTGCAATTCTTTGCCGAGTGCCCGATTTTTGACACTCGGCAAAGAATTTTGCACTCGGCAAAGTCTCTGTTTCCAGTAGTGTATGGATGTTGCCATATTTAGGTTCTACATGTTTACATGCTTTAGTTCCAGATATTTTGTGGTTTCCAGGTTTTGATCTATCAATTCATCCCTAGCAATGTGCTCATTGTGTGAAATCTAATCACCTATGTGGTTTATGCTGTGCTGCCTGAGCCCCATCAGTTAAGCAGCCAGTAGCATAAGAGTGGTCCAGCATGCAGGTCCATATCAGCAAGGCAGGCTGGCAATAGCAGCAAGGAGGTGCTGGGTAGTCATAGTGAAGCAATACGTCACCTGCATTGTTTCTTCAGATAAACAAGATTCAAACTTCTAAACGAGTGGGTTCAGTAACGCAATCACAATTCTAAGTTTAGAGCATTTTCTGTATTTCATATATGATGATTTACATACATGAAAATATTCAGATGGTTGTGGATAGAGTTGAAGCACTGCACAACGTTGCTTATTCTCCCAGAATAAGAAAATAAAGATTATTCCATGTTATAGGTTTCTAGTTTTGAATCGTTGTTACGTGTGCCTTCAACATGCATAAGAGGTTCAATATTTATGGGCATGGGCTAAATGCTTTCTACTTACAGTTCATGTGTGCCTCAGTGCTGATAAAAAGCTTCCTATTGAGAATCTGATGCTGTTTAGATTAGTGGTAATTGGGTTAAGGAACCTGCTCAGTTATTTCACCTATACATGTTTGGATGATTCCACTTCGCTGTGAATGACCGCAATATATTCAGTTAATAAACGTGGTGGATTCCAAAATGTCTGGCTGAGAGTATCTTGATACTATGTGGTTTGGAAATAGAATCCAATGTGTGCTTGATACATGGTGTGTACAGACTGCAGCTGCATTTTCTGCATATATGTGTGTGCTTAGGAGCCATTGTTGCTGATTTTCAGGCCACTGTGAGGCAGGGGTCATTAGTTGCTGCTTGCTGGGTTTTGAAGCTATTGCTGCTCTCTCTTCTATGCATATGCAGCAGTAGCACCTTGCCAGTGTAAGTTGTCTTCATCTTGCATACGACCATTTACTTTCGGCATGGTTGTTTACTTTAGAAGTAGTAAACTTAAAGAACCAAGGAATGACATAAAGATAAAAACAGCTATTTGTAGGACATACATTTCCCACTCAGATAACCTAAAGAATGCGAAGAAATGATGGCCTTTTCCTTATGCACTTATTCTTTGTCAGCGATTGGGTTGCAGTTGGGCATGCGATTGATGAGCTTCCAGTGTATTTTGATGATGCTGGAAGCAGAGAGGTAGGAGATTAGTTGGGTTATATTTTAATATCACATTTAGCTTATTGAGAGTACTGTTCTGAATTGAATTTTAATAGGTACTGCACAAAGTTGGAGTTGAAAGAGCTTGTGCTGCTGCAATTACCTACAGAGCTGTCTGGGCATTGAATAAATATTTCCCAAATGTGAAGACATTTGTTAGAGCACATGATGTTGATCATGGTGTTAATTTGGAGAAAGCTGATGCAAGGGCGGTACAAGGATGTTACAGAGTATTCTTGGCGACAATGGGTTCCTGATGCAACTTTTATTGACCATATGCACTTACAATTTTTATTTGCAAAGAGACTTCTATTGCTTTTATCATAATGGGACCAAGTATGCATCTAATGTACCGTGTAACTTTTGTTACTATGCTATTGTGCACTATCAGTAGATAGTTTGTTTCACATGTAGTACTTATAGTAACATATTTTCTGATGGAATTGTGTGAACAATTTGAAGGTTGTCTGTTAGCACCGGAGTTACTGCACAGGTAATACAAGTGGAAGACAGGAGGCCGACGTTTGGGATCCCGGCAGTGGCGAGGTTGTGATGCCATCCTGTTGGCCGGCGTCAGTAGACAGTGCGTGGGAGAGAGAGCCAGAGCACAAGTGAGCGGGAGAGATTCTAATCAATCTCCAGCTGATCTTCTTATTTCCCAACTAATGAGTACATATAGCTCAAACGATTAACACTCAGCCACTAACACTGAACTGACACAAGCTAAACATAGAAAGGCTAGTCCTGCGGGTGATCCATGGTGACCATGCATGGCGACCAGTCGTGACCGCGCCTGCTGGCTTGGTCTCAGCTGATCACGAGAGTTGGCAGGCGCACGGGCTGCACGCCGCGTTCCTAGCCACGAGTGCGCTTCCTCCTATGGTAGGTCTGTCCGAGCATTACATGTTTGATAATCTACTGCTTCCTTGTATGAACGCACGACAGGGGAAGGCGGCGCCGCAATGGCTCCCTGTTGTGGTACTGTAGCCGCTGTAGAGGCAGGCGCTGAATAGCTCACCTACCGCACTATAGCCACATGCAGAGGTAGGCGCCAGAGTCAGCCTTGCTGTGTTATCTAGTCACTGTTACAGCTGGGCAGCTGTACTAGGACTAGATAGGGTAGAGTTGTATATATATTTTGCCACTGCAACTCAACAAAGAGAGTTCAGATTTGCCATCTCCTATACAGGGCTCCGGACAACGCTGGTGTCTCTGCTGTGTGTGTGCTCTGTTCTCCCCTCTTCTTCTACCTCTAGTCATAGTGTGTGGTCGGACAACGCTTGTTCGTGGTCGGCATAGCTAGTGTGTGTGCTCGCAACACTAGCAGGTGTTCGGCAAGACTGGTGAGTGGTCGACTTACCTGAGCCGATGTTCCTGTGGGCTAGCAAGTGGTATCGGAGCCCTGTACAAACGCCATCGCCGGACTAACCGCGGGTGATGACGAACGGTTCGGAGATGGGCGACAGCAGTGGCACTGTTGTGGCTACACAGCCACGACAGGAGGTCGTTGTTCGCACGGTGTGGGAGGTCAGCGGCACCAGTTGGCCGACGCTGACTCGCACCAACTATGGAGAGTGGTCGGTGACCATAAAGGTCAAGCTCAGAGCCCGATGGCTCTGGAATGCTGTTGACAAGGGCACCGACAATGAAGAAGATGACATGTCAGCATTGGAAGCTATCCTCGTTGCTGTACCGGCGGAGTACAGGGAGCCGTTGGGGGCGAAGAGCTCTGCTAAGGAGGCGTGGGAGGCCATTGCGGCGATGCGCGTCGGTTCCAACCGCGCAAAGAAGGCAACGGCCCAGCTTCTGAAGCAGGAGTACGCCAACCTCAAGTTCAAGGATGGTGAATCGGTGGAGGACATCTCCCTCCACCTGCAGACGCTCATCAGCAAGCTGAAGAGCCACGGCGTCACCATCGACGAAGAGGAGGCATTCTCCAAGTACCTCCACTCCGTGCCAGCAAAGTACATCCAGATCATTCTCTCCATAGAGACGATGCTGGACTTGTCCACCCTCACCATTGAGGATGTGACAGGCCATCTGCGGGCGGTGGACAAGCGCCTGGAGCAGGCGACAGCAACAAAGGACAGCGGCAAGCTACTGCTGACAGAGGAGGAGTGGGCTGCTCGGAGGAACTCTGGGGTAGCCTCCTCCAGCCGCGGTGGCGATGGCAAGCGCCGTAGCAAGGCTTCTTCAGAGAAGAAGAAGAAGGTCGACCACAACGCCTACCGGCGCTGCGGGAAGATGGGCCATTGGGCATGGGAGTGCCCAAATCACAAGCAGGAGAAGGAGGCTGAGGCTCATCTAGCGCAAGCTGACGATGAGGATGAGGCCACTATCCTGATGGCGACGTTCTATGCACTGCACGACATCGAGGCCAAGGAGAAGGTAGAGGTGATGGCGGGCGAAGGACCTGGGATGGCCCTGAAGGCTGTCAACCTCGACGAACCACGCGCCCAAGTCTGCCTCGGACGTGTGGGCGTCGACCAGAAGCAGCGGTGGTACCTGGACTCTGGTGCCAGCAACCACATGACAGGCTCCAAGGAAGCCTTCTCCGAGCTCGACGATGATGTTACCGGTACGGTGAAGTTTGGAGACGGCTCAAGGGTGGCTATCCTAGGGCGTGGCACCATCATCTTCAGATGCTAGAATGGGGAGCATCGCACACTAACGGATGTATATTACATCCCGCCGCTGCGTTCCAGCATCATCAGCATTGGCCAGCTAGATGAGCACAGGAGCGAGGTACTGATCAAGGACGGTATCCTTAGGATCAGGGACCGAGAGCTGAGACTTCTTGCCAAGGTAAAGAGGTCCCAGAACCGGTTGTACCTACTCAACCTGAAGGTACAATAGCTGGTGTGCCTGGCGGCAAGGCACACCGAGGAGCCATGGCTGTGGCATGCCCGGTTCAGACATCTCAGCTTCGATGCGCTTGGTCGGCTGGAGAAGATGGTCCGAGGGCTACCCCACATCAAGCACGGAGGTGAGCTATGTGACAGCTGCCTGGCCGGGAAGCAGAGCAGGCTACCATTCCCAAAGACGGTTAAGTATCGCATGTCGGACGCTCTTGAGCTCATCCACAGTGACCTCTATGGGCCGATCACGCCAGCCACAAACGGTGGTCGGTGGTACTTCCTCCTGCTTGTGGAAGATTGCAGTCGCTACATGTGGCTGCAACTCCGGACAAGCAAGGACGAAGCAGCGGCGGCGATCAAGAAGTTCAAGATGCGCATGGAGGCCAAGAGTGGCAAGAAGCTCCGCACGCTGAGGACTGATCGCGGTGGCGAATTCACTTCGGTGGAGTTCGCTGCGTACTGCACGGATCAGGGTGTGGTACGACACCACACCGCGCCGTACTCGCCACAACAGAATGGCGTAGTGGAGCGGCGGAAGCAGACGGTGGTCGGCATGGCTCGATCCCTGATGAAGGCCAAAAGAATGTCGACAAGGTTTTGGGGTGAGGCGGTGACCACGGTGGTGTTCATCCTCAACCACGCTCCCACCAAGGCCCTGAAGGGCAAGATGCCGTTCGAAGCTTGGTATGGGCAGAAGCCGAGCGTGTCCTTCCTCCGGACATTCGGCTGCATCGACCACGTCGGCAAGACGAAGCCGATCCTCACCAAGCTAGAGGACAGGAGCACACCGATGGTGTTCCTGGGCTACGTGGAGGGTACCAAGGCATACCAGCTCTACAACCCATGCAGAGACAAGGTGCTTGTCTCGCATGACGTTGTGTTCGATGAGAAGGCGGCTTGGAACTGGACCAGTCCGAGCACGAGGGAAGCTGGCGGCTTCACCAGCACCTTCGTCGTCGAGCACTTGGTCATCCACAGGAGTGGAGACACTGGGGAAGAGGTGTCGAGCACTCTGGAAGGGGTGCCGAGCACTCCAGCGATAGAGCCGAGCACTCTTGGGGTAGTGCCGAGAACGTTGGGAGGGATGCCGAGCACTCAGGGAGGAGTGCCACGCACTCCTGGAGGGATGCCGAGCAGGCCAGGAGTGGTGCCGGGAGGTTCTGCAGTGGTGGCGACCACTCTAGGACGGGTGCCGAGCACTCCCGTAGTGGAGCCAAGACGTCTTGCAGTGGTGCCAACCACTCCAAGACTGAGGCTGAGCACTCCTGCAGTAGTGCCGAGCACTGCAGGAGTTGTGACGAGCTATCCAGAAGTAGTACCGAGCACTACATCCGGGGTGCCGAGCACTCTAGGTGCTCTGCCGAGCACTCCGGTAGAACAGGGAACTCCATCAACGTCGATCGAGTTCGCCTCACCTCCAAGTGACATCACTGAGTTCGTGGATGCCTTCCACAAAGGTGAGGAGGTGCGGTTCCGTAGGCTGGACGACCTCATCGGCGGTATAGGGCCCTCAGGCCTGGCGGGTAGGCTACTCAATAATCCAGAGCTGCTGCTCACCAGTGCTGAGGAACCACCCACGTTCACGCTGGCCGAGCGCGATGGAGACTGGCGACAGGCGATGCTGGAGGAGATGAAGGCGATCGAGGAAAACGAGACTTGGCAGCTCGTTGATCCACCTTCAGGATGCCGTCCGATCAGCCTGAAGTGGGTGTACAAGGTCAAGTGGGACGAGCACGGCGCCATTGTCAAGCACAAGGCGTGCCTCGTGGCCCGAGGCTTTGTATAGCGTGAGGGCATCGACTTCGAGGAAGTCTTTGCGCTGGTAGCGCGCATGGAGCCTGTTCGTTTGCTACTAGCTTCTACATCAGTAAAGGACTGGTGCGTCCATCACTTGGATGTTAAATCAGCCTTCCTCAACGGCGAGCTGGTGGAGACGGCCTTCGTCAGGCAACCTCCAAGTTTCGCCATCAAGGGAGCGGAGCACAGGGTGCTCCGACTATGCAAGGCTCTCTACGGGCTGCTGCAGGCCCCGCGAGCGTGGAACGCCAAGCTTGATGCCACGCTGGTCGAGCTTGGGTTCACAAGGTGCGCAACCGAGCACGCGCTCTACACGCGGCGACGGGGGAAGGAGGAGCTCGTCATCGGCGTGTATGTGGACGATTTGATCATCACCGGCGTGCGCGCACGGAGGACATCGATAGCTTCAAGCACGAGATGGCGGCTCGTTTTTGAATGAGCGATCTCGGGGCGCTCACCTACTACCTTGGCATTGAGGTGAGATAGGGGAGGGAGGCACTCACGCTCGGTCAGAGCGCATACGCCTCGAAGCTGTTGGAGCGGAGCAGCATAGCTGAGTGCAAGCCATGCGTGACTCCGATGGAGGATCGGCTGAAGCTGACAAAGGCTAGCACCGCGGTGAAGGTGGATGCAACACTCTACTGGAGCATTGTCGGCGGTCTGTGCTACCTAGTCCACATGAGGCCGGACATTGCGTTCGCCGTGGGTTACGTCAGTCACTTCATGGAGGATCCCAGAGAGGATCACTGGGCTGCAATGAAGCAGCTACTGCGCTACATCAAGGGGACGATGGATCAGGGGATCGTCTTTCCCAAGACCGGCAGAAGTAGGCTGCAGCTCACTGTCTTCAGCGATGCAGACATGGCGGGGGACATCGACGGACGACGGAGCACCTCTATCGTGCTCATCTTCCTCGGGTCGGCTCCAATCTCATGGATGTCGCTGAAACAGAAGGTGGTGGCGCTATCTACGTGCGAGGCAGAGTACGTAGCGGCGGCTACAGTGGCATGCCAAGTTGTGTGGCTGCGCCGGCTGCTGGGAGAGCTGACCGGCATGGAAGCTCACCCACCAGCACTGATGGTTGACAATCAGCCCGCCATCGCCCTCGCGAAGAATCTGGTTCTGCACTACCGGAGCAAACACATCGACGTGAAGTTCAACTTCCTCATGGACTGTGTCGATGGAGGGCAGATCGTCATCGAGTTCGTCGAAACTGGTCGGCAACTCGCGGACGCCCTCACCAAGCCGCTCGGACGTCTTCGACTCACGGAGCTGAAGGAGATAATCGGCATGGAGGGGGTACAAGGGTTAGCAGTAGGATTAGGGAATGAATTGTTAGATAATCTACTGCTTCCTTGTATAAATGCACGGCAGGGGAAGGCGGCGCCGCAATGGCTCCCTGCTGTGGTACTGTAACCGCTTTAGAGGCAGACGCCGAACGTCTCACCTGCCGCACTGTAGCCGCTGTAGATGCATCATTGTAAATGTAAGAGATCACAAGATATGTCAAAGTGAAACGGGAAAAAAAACTGAGAACGAAGTGTGTACAGATATTGACCAAAGTTTGAATGATGTTTTTGTATGCCACATGTATAACATACCAACGCTTAAAACAAACAACCACATACATCAGTTATTTATTACATATTATCGTGTTCTTTTCTCCAATGCAGGAGGTATGTAAATTTCTCAGTAACAAACTGGCACGCGGCATGGAGAAGAAGCACCGACACACATAACAAGCATCACATCTTGGCATGGGGGCCAAGTGTCATTTAGCAAGTCCACTTCTTTGTAGTAGTGAAACACTACATCTTTATTGACTGAAGAACGCAAACCAGAGATATATATAATAATCCACGAGCAACAGCGATCAGTGAAAGGTGCATAATTGTCAAAGACCTGAAACAGTAAACAAAAATGGACGAAGAAACAAATGCATCAGGCATCAGAAATTTCTGGTTTTTTCTTGAAACGGAGAGTTGAACTAAGCTACCGCTATTGCTTCTGTTCTAAGATATATCACCCACATATACCTGTGATTTCATTCGGCAAGGCAGAATGAGCGCAGTTATTCCTGGGCTTCTCTGATCTCCTCAATCTCCAGATTCTCCTCAATACCTGGGATTCGCATAAGTGCTGCCCTCAATACTTGTCCTATTCTTTCAATGATGGTCTTAACCACGAGGCTTGCGCCACTGCTGCCACCTGCGCCGCCACTGGTAACAATGTTTTCTTCAGAAATCTTGTCTGGTGCAGATGTCGTTGTCGTCGTCGTCGCGACCTCCCCCTTCTCCTGGATTACCTCTTCATCCTTGCCATTGATGGAAATAGTGATCTTGGTGGGGTGCTCCTTGGCTTCTTCTCTTACTTTATTAATCACCACGCTGATACCCGGAGCGTCGCTTTTATACCTCGGGGAACTTTGGAAGACAACCCTTTTGAGGCTCAGGAGGTGCCTGATCCCCACAGGGTCTTCACTTGTTAATGCTCGGCTGGTGTAGAACTTGAACTCAAGATGCTCCAGCTTGGGCATTGCACCTTGTTGGAAAGTCACCATGGGCAAGCGGCAATCTAGGCAGAAGCTCATCAGCCTTGAGAACCCAGCGCCTGTGATGACTATAGCCTTCCGTGGGAGGACTTCAAGTCTCAGTGTAAGGTCGTGCAGGTTTGGCATTTTCTTACACAGGAATTCAAGGTCGTCGTCCTCCAGTTTGCAGAGCCTGATATCCAAGGTGGAAACACTGGCCATGTGTTGTTTGAACCACCCTGGGACTCTCATATGACCACGGTGGACGTTCAAGCAGAAGCTCTGCAGCCTTGAGAACCCTGCGCCTGTGCTGACTGTAGCCTTCCTTGGGAGGACTTCAAGTCTCAGTGTAAGGTGCTGCAGGTTTGGCATTCTATTACACAGGTATTCAAGGTCGTCGTCCTCCAGTTTGCAGAGACTGATATCCAATGTGGAAACACTGGCCATGTGTCGTTTGACCCACTCCGGGACTCTCATGTGTCTGCGGACTATCTTGAGTCCTACGACAAGGAGAAGCTGATACGAATAATCATATAACATGATGGTAGGTCCTCTCCAGGTTTTACTAGTGAAGACAAAATAGTTTCCTCATCCAGATGTCGCAAGACAGCCAAGTCATTGTTAGAAAGCTTCCCCGCCTTAGCAGGATACTTGTTACCAGCAAGCACACTGAACGAGTTTGTGAGCAACCAAGGCAACTCCCTGACACTGGTGTGGCTCACATTCAGAGTCTTCATGTGCTGCAGTTTCCCAATTTCTCTCGGAAGCTCCCTGACCCTGGAGTGACTTACATCCAGAGTTTCTAAGCGCTGCAGCTTTCCAATTTCTCTCGGCAGCTCCCTAACCCTGGTGTAGCTCACATTCAGAGTCTTCAACTGTTGCAGTTTTCCAATCTCTCTCGGTAGCTCCTTCACGCTTGTGTTGCTCAAGTCCAGCGTCTCCAAACCACACAATTCCTGGATTTCCTTGGGTATCTCACTTACGTGGGTGCTGCTTACGTCCAGGGTCTCCAGACTCCGCAGTCTCCCTATTTGCGGCGGAAGTCCACTGATGGGCGTGGCCCTGAGACCCAGGTACCTCAACCGGAGCAGCCTACTGCAAATATCTGCCAGATCAATATCAGATAGAGGAAACCCGGTGCTTTCAATGCTCAGCACTCGCACATCTTCCAACTTTTCCCAGCGGACTAGACAACCACCAGCGTGCGGCCAGGGGTAAGAAAAAACCACAAGGGAGCGTGTACGCAGTGCTCCATCCATTACTGAAACAACGCCATCCGGCCTTCCCAGGAAACCGACAGACAACCGACGGATCCGACGAGCATCCAAGATCGACGGACGACTGTCCTCCTCATGATATGCAGCAAAAGTAGCCTGTTTTGATTTGCATACTAGGAAGGCTCGCATCATGGGGTGCACACTGTAGTATTGCTTATTCTCTTCTGATGATTCTGGCTGCAAGAGACCCCTGGAGACAAGCTCGTCAAGGCAACCTTCTGCTGCTGCTGCTGCTGCTTCCTCCTCCCCTGCTTGGTGGTAAAGAAATCCTTCGGCCATCCATATCCTCACCAGACCATGCCTTTCAATCTTCAAGTAGCCAGTTGGGTACATGCTACAGTACAACAGGCAAGTCTTGAGATGAAGAGGAAGGTCGTCATAACCAAGGCGTAGACTCTCTGCCAGCGGCTTCAACGACACATGATTATTACCACTACTCAGAAGCCTTTCAAGTCCATGCTGCTTGCCACTGCCCACGACAAACACTCTACTGCAAGGGGCATGCCACAGCACATCTCGGCAATCTTCTTGGGCAGGATCTTCGTGCCAAATACAATACTAGCTGGGGACCTGATCAGGGCTTTCTTCTTGTGATGTATGCTCAGGACTTTCTTAGTAAATACTCTCCTAGATAGCGTGGCAGCATCCTGATCATTGATACCACCGTATCGGTAGATGCATGCATCTCCATTGTCAAATTTAGTGAGATGACATTTTTCAGCTATAACATTGGCACGAGTTGTAGCGAGTGTTCTACGCCTCGGCACACCCTCGGGAAGAGCCCTTCTGATGATTTCCCAATCTTGCCAATGCCAGATATCATCAACTATCACCAAGTACCTATATAATAAAAGAAGTGGACACTTGTTTAAAATACTAGTATACATATATACAGTGAAAGAAATTAGCACTATTATTTATTTATGTATGTATGTATTTATTCATCAATTACTCTCTACATACGGTGAATTAATCAAATGGACTCTTTATTTATAAATTACTCCCTCTGCTCATAATTATTGCTCACTTGGCTTTATCCTAAGTCATACTTCTTTAAATAAACTTGCCAACTTCACACAAAAATGTACCAATATCTACAACATCAAATCTGTTTCGTTAAATTCTCCATGAAATATATTTCCAAAAGTGCAATTCATTTCAATATCAAATGTA
This sequence comes from Miscanthus floridulus, assembly GCF_019320115.1. Lineage (NCBI taxonomy): Eukaryota > Viridiplantae > Streptophyta > Magnoliopsida > Poales > Poaceae > Miscanthus > Miscanthus floridulus. Next base: position 141,325,865 of record NC_089588.1, read on the forward strand.
ATTTATTTACTTTATTTGCTTTTCCATAGCCATTCGAAGTTTTTCTCCTTGCACCACACATAAATCCATGTGTGGTTTATATCACATACTATACTTTGTTGACACCTACTTGTAATGTAAATCAATATGATCATTGCTTCCTACATGCGTACGTACCGGTTCTATATGATGACACATATATATATACCTTGACTTATTAGCCTTTTCTATATTAGCTATTGTACAATTCGGTAATTTACTATAATAGTTATGCTTGATACACATGAGTTAGGTTTTGGTATAGAATCATTGCTTCCAAATCATAAGTCATTTTCGCTTAGTGCTACAATCCAAACTTTTTAAATTTTGACAAGGATCATGGACAAATATATTAACATCTACAATATCAAAAAATAAACTATCAAAACATATTTCCTCATGATGTAGCCTCTGCTATCACCACGCTAGTGCCCCTACTCCCACTCAGCAACCACCCATCAGTTCCTTTTCCCTTTCCCATTTTCTCCTCTTCTTCCCCTCGTCTGTGCTAGCAACAGCCGGCAAACTTCGCCAAGCCTTCCCATGTATAAGGATCATGTGCCCTATGCATAGTCATGTTTGGTTATGGTAATTATAGATGACAACACAAGCACTATGACTAACATGTGCGCTGAGAAATCTATGAGTTACAAATGTGTTTCATAGTTTGTTACAAGGAAATCTATCTGATCTTATCAGATCAACATGAATATCTTGGTTTCCAAGGCTACATTGCCGGTGGCTTGTTTCCCAAGACCTAGATATTACCCCATCCAGGTTGGGCTTCTCTTTTAGCAAGCTCAGCTCATCCCGTCCCGTTGGACTCTTCTCTAGATGGTGAGGTACTCATGATCCATAACACCGATAGTAGGCCCCGAAGGATTTTTAGACGAGCTAGTCGATAGCTCTATCCATCGGTTACTACACTAAAAACGGTCTTCAGTCCTCCAGATAAAGTGCATAAAGAAGTCTTACTAAAGATAAGAATGTGGTGGAGCGATGAATCCAAGCTGCCTCATTTTCATTTCCTTTACTATTCCGCTTGTGATGCCATGGAGTATGAATCTCATAGTCCGGTCCACCTACAGCTGGTTCGTTAGTCGCCTATAAAACAGGATGTGGTGGAAGCTTTCGCAGAGCACACCACATCTTCTTCCCTGATATTCTTAATTAGATTGAGCAAATACCTAGATCAACCACCATGCCACCATCCCCAATGCCTACAGATGCTGCAGCAATGTTGGGAGAAGGCTCTTCGGGTAAGTCATGCTCAGAAGAATGCTTGTAAAGCAAGATGACGGCCTACAATGGGAGTCCTCGGATGCCTACTGTGGATGAGGGGATCACTATCAAAGTCTCCCCGATTTCCCATTGCTGCCTCTTCGAAGGTGTTGGGTTTGGTTGAAAACTCACTACTACATAAAAGGTTTGTAGCAACGGCTCAATTTTTTGTAGGGGCGGCTGGGGATGGAGGCGCCCCTATAGTGGGCGTGCTCGGGACCCATGAGACCAGCCGCCCCTACAAATGGGTTGATTTGTAGGGGCGGCTCACTCACCAGCAGCCTCCGGTGTTGCGATTTGTAGGGGCGGCTCAATCAACAGCCGCATCTACAAATGCTGCATGTACAAAAGGCTGCAGCCCCTACAAAAGTAGTCAGCGACGCATTTTAATAAAACACATCTGTAGCCTGAGCCATCGGACCCGAAAAAATTATGAAGATGGGTTAAGTTCGGACTCAAGTACTGCGTCCAACGTGCTCAGCGCTCCTCTCCTCTCTCCCCCTCTCTTCTCCCATTTCACCTCAGTCTCTCCGACCCCCTCTGCCGCCGGATCCCGCACCCACGCATTGAGCGGCCATTAGGGGTACCGGATCCACCTCATCTTCGAGTACCTCTACCTCGTCGGCGCCGTCGTGCATGGAGAATCCAGGTGAGGTTGTCCTCCCTATAATCCCCAATCCCCATGCTGCTACCTAGCGTTGCTGCTACTGTGCATCTGGAGTTCGGCCGCTGGAAATCCTCTGCTGGTTGCTATGTGCTGCTGCTACGTGCTTGATGCTCTGTGCTGCCACTGCGTGTAATCTAGGTGTTTTATGAAATGTCAATGCAAGCTAACTGTTGTTTTGCAATTGACTGCTATGTGCTAGCCTCTGTTGGATGGTGTTGTGATTAAATGCATCATCATACAAGAATATGTAATGCACTTCCCACCTGGCCCTTGTCTGTTTTTTGTACAGTTGTTTTTGTAAGAGTTAGGCAGTAGAGAGATGATGGAAGTGGCGAGAGAACAGAAGAAACATTTAACTGGTGTTGAGATTTTCTAAAGAAACATTTAACTGGTGTTGAGATTTTCTTAACTAAACCGTAGAGGACAAAATGGTTGGGAGTTGGGACATTTACTTGCATCGGATTCAAATTACTATCCTTTGCTGTAAGATCATATAACCTACAATCTGAACTTAGCGCTCCTACATGACAGAAATACTACATAATTAATAACTCTTTTGACGATGTATAGGTTCAGTCTGCAAATTAGCACTAGCATGTGTGACTGTGTTACAGGAAAAAAGCCCCCCAAATTTCTATTTCAGCTTTAAAATGTCTGATAATATTAGTTACCTAGTTCCAACATCTATTGCTTGCCTTAGACACTAGTGACGGTTGCCTGAAATTGGGTCATGCTTGAGTGAGTTTGATTCAGGGTATTTTTGGCCTGAGCTAGTTCACTTCTTTAGTAGTTGCTTTTGTTAGGACAATGGTCTGGACATCTTACAGAGCAGAAAATTAGCTCAATTCTCTCACATGCCTTCTAACATACCTAAATTTTTAGCATGTTTATGATTCTGGAGCTCTCTGTACATCCTTGGACCAATAATGCCAGCCTGTTTCTTGGTGTTCCTTATGATTTTTATTTCATCATGTTAAATTTTTTAAAGGCGTTAAAACTGTACTTCGAATTCAGGCATTGATGCAGTTTTAAAACGTCACTCCTCTTAAAGGGCTGTACTAAAAGCTTCAGTTAATGTTGTACAATCGTGCTGGCATCTCAGTAATTGATTTATGTAATTCTAGCAAAATTAACTGTTCTGTCAGATTTTTTATTTTCAGAATTACCGATTCATCACGTTAAATTTTTTAAAGGCGTTAAAACTGTACTTCGAATTCAGGCATTGATGCAGTTTTAAAACGTGGCTCTGAAGTAGACTTGTTAGCGCTACTAGGCCTGACAATCAGCCTTGTTGATATCAGAAGTAGACTTGTTAGCGTGTCCCTGGATTCGTGGCCCGATGACCTGGTGGGGATCTAGGTCTATTAATTTGCTTGTATATGTGAATTTTCCCCCAGTTTCTCTGGTCAAACGGCCTCTATCAGCACCCACCTTGTATATGCAAATTTGTCTCTAGGTGCTTGTGACAAGGCGCAACATAGCTCGAACACAAATTCATCTTATATTTAGAGGGTTGTTCGTCCTTTGTTCTCTCACTACCACTCTATCCGCTAGTACTTCTCTACCTCCATGCCGTTGTCCAGCAGTCATTCTCACGGCCTCATGGCTGCTCAGCCTATTAGCCCAACCATCCCCGTCTCTTGCCATTTGCCGACAACCGTGTGCAAGTAATCAAGCTGGCATCCACGAATCCACCTGCCTACTATAATGGTCTAATCTTCATGTTTTTGTGTATTGAATTGTTTCATATATTTTACTTACTAATCTGTTTGTTTGTATACTCCTTTTATTTTTACCTGTTGCTTGCAGCGCTCTTCATGATTTTTATGTATCGAATTGTTTTCTTCTATATAAGCTGATTCCTTTTTCACCACTGCCATACGAGTCACTAAATCAGCCACTACAGGCTTACGTACTTTTGCAGTTGCTTAGATAATATGACTTACTTTTAGAGTTCCTAATGCTCAATTCTTTTCTTTGATTATTCTAGCCTTTGATTACCTTGATAACGTGATTAGTTGTTACCAATAGTGCCCAATCGAAATTTTCAACAGCAAATATGGTGGTCATAGCTAATGCTTTGTCAATATTATTTTCATTTTATTCTTTCGTTATACCAAAGTTATGGAACACGTCTAACCCCAAGAGAGCCGCCGGCCTCGGAAGGCCCTTGCCCCGGCCACGTCATCCTTTTTAGTGTGTGCAGTCTGATCTTCATCGTGTGGATCATCTACTTTCCCGCCTTTTCCTCAGGACATTCGCGCGCTTCTCACGTCTGAGTGTCTGACACCTCTAGCGTTGTCTACAATTGGCTAGAGCACCTGTAGTCCTGTACAGCGCAACGAGCTTTCTCTCTCGGACCAAGGATAGGAGCTTGTTTACTTCTCCCTCCCTTTACCCTTCTCCCTCCCCCTCTCTCTCTCTCTTCCTCTCTCTCAAGCATTAGCGGAGGCAACGACGTGGGCGTCCTGGCGCGGCAGCCCCTGCTCGGGTGGCCCAAGGCGGGAGGCCCACGGCACGGAGGCCTCGGTCGCGGGCTCCCGGGTATGGGCGGATCCCGGCGTGGGAGTCCTATCGCGTGGCTGCCCCGACGCCCCTCGGCTCGGCAGCGCACTGGTGGGATCGACGGCCCGAGCAAGGGCACCACTAGTGCGCGGGGTCCAGGCATGGGCGCCCCTCGGCCACGGCACACCGGCCCTGGCAGGGCTCGGCGGTCTTGCGTGGGCGGCTCAGGAGAGAGCGTCCCCCAGCGTGGCATTGCACCGGCGTGGGCAGGCCCTGGGTGTGACTGTAGGCGCTGGGCGAGGGTGGCCCCTGGCCCAGCAGCGCACCAGCGAGGGCGTGGGTGCAGCGCGTGGCAATGGGCGCACCGGCGTGGGTGGCCTCTGGCACTCCGGCGGTGGGTGCCTGCGAGCATGCATGGAAGGGAGGGGCTGGTTCTGCCGACATAGACTCAGGTAAATACCCAAGCGCGCGTAGATCTAGGCGTGGTAGATGGCCATGGACAACCACGACGCCATCTGCATGGGTCTGGCGGTTGCTTGCGCTAGGCGCATGAACCACATGAAGCGGGCATGGCCGTCCTTGGAGCCACCACCATCTCATCACTCAGGCTCTTCTCTCCAAGGTGATACGGACGGCGGCGCACCTCCGTCCGTGTCCTATTTTTTTCATGGACAGTCTTGCCTTTTGCCTGGTGCTTTTTGCAGGCCAGGTCTGGTCTCCTTCTTGCCAAAAGATTCACTTTCCCTCTACTCCTGGGGGCCGAAGCTTAGATGTTGCACTCTGCGCTTGTGGATTTTTCGGTGCAGAGTTTGTCTACTCGTGTGGATCTGACTCTGCGTGCAATCTTCTTCTGTTCTTGCTTCTTTTGTTTCATTCTGTGTTTGTGTGTGTTTTCAATTTTTCTCTTTGCTGGTAGTGGCCTTTGCAATTTTAGTGAATGTATCTGAGTTCTAAATAGGTTTCCCTTTTGTCATTTGCCTTTTTTGTATTTTCCCCAGTTTCTATTCCATGGTTCCTGATGTTTCTTTTCTCTGTGCTGTGTGATGCAAGGTACTCAACGAAGGGTACTAGTTGTTTCTAGGAAATCAACTTGAGTGGATCGGCTAGATTCGAAAGTGAACCAGTAAGTTCCTTTGCTTCCAGTTGCATTGTGTTTCTTTTTTGCTAAGGTATTAATGTCCCCTATGATAGCTATCAAAGCAGATGGCATTCTTATAACCAGTTTTTATTTCTTAAGAGCAACCACAATGTTGCAGAAAAGTAGACCATAGGCATTAGAATATTGTCTACCAGCTAGCTGAAACATTGTAGAGGTGGTCTATAGAGTAGTCCACAACTAAAGGTATCCATAGTCTTATGGGCTGCCCATAAGGAATAAACAAATAATTCTTCTCTCTGCTCACTCTCTCCCATGCCTCTCTCATATGGACTACCCAGACCATATACATTGTGGTAGCAACAATAACTATAGCCCACTGGCGCAAAAGCTGTCCATATACACTGTGGTTGCTAATAAGAACCCAAGGTTATTATGATAGCTATCTTCTGGTTCACCAGTTCAAAGCAGATGTCGTATATTTGAAGAAAAAAAAAACACCACTTCCTGCATTGCTGTGAGGATTAGATTATTTTTTTGGTCTACAATGACTTTATGATCAATTTTAGTTCCATAATTTGTTATTGCCTTTGAGTAAGGTTGCAGCTAGAGCCTGTGTGCACTGATATTTTTTTGGTTCTATAGAAATTGGCCAATAAAACACATGAAGATACACCAATCTCAGGTCTGAAAGCAGGCTTGTTGATTGCAATCCATGCAGGTATGGATGTTGCCATATTTAGGTTCTACATGTTTACATGCTTTAGTTCCAGATATTTTGTGGTTTCCAGGTTTTGATCTATCAATTCATCCCTAGCAATGTGCTCATTGTGTGAAATCTAATCACCTATGTGGTTTATTCTGTGCTGCCTGAGCCCCATCAGTTAAGCAGCCAGTAGCATAAGAGTGGTCCAGCATGCAGGTCCATATCAGCAAGGCAGGCTGGCAATAGCAGCAAGGAGGTGCTGGGTAGTCATAGTGAAGCAATACGTCACCTGCATTGTTTCTTCAGATAAACAAGATTCAAACTTCTAAACGATGGGTTCAGTAACGCAATCACAATTCTATGTTTAGAGCATTTTCTGTATTTCATATATGATGATTTACATACATGAAAATATTCAGATGGTTGTGGATAGAGTTGAAGGACTGCACAACGTTGCTTATTCTCCCAAAATAAGAAAATAAAGATTATTTCATGTTATTGGTTTCTAGTTTTGAATCGTTGTTAGGTGTGCCTTCAACATGCATAAGAGGTTCAATATTTATGGGCATGGGCTAAATGCTTTCTACTTACAGTTCATGTGTGCCTCCGTGCTGATAAAAAGCTTCCTATTGAGAATCTGATGCTGTTTAGATTAGTGGTAATTGGGTTAAGGAACCTGCTCAGTTATTTCACCTATACATGTTTGGATGATTCCACTTCGCTGTGAATGACCGCAATATATTCAGTTAATAAACGTGGTGGATTCCAAAATGTTTGGCTGAGAGTATCTTGATACTATGTGGTTTGGAAATAGAATCCAATGTGTGCTTGATACATGGTGTGTACAGACTGCAGTTGCATTTTCTGAATATATGTGTGTGCTTAGGAGCCATTGTTGCTGATTTTCAGGCCACTGTGAGGAAGGGGTCATTAGTTGCTGCTTGCTGGGTTTTGAAGCTATTGCTGCTCTCTCTTCTATGCATATGCAGCAGTAGCACCTTGCCAGTGTAAGTTGTCTTCATCTTGCATACGACCATTTACTTTCGGCATGGTTGTTTACTTTAGAAGTAGTAAACTTAAAGAACCAAGGAATGACATAAAGATAAAACAGTTATTTGTAGGACATACATTTCCCACTCAGATAACCTAAAGAATGCGAAGAATTACAATCTATCTCCAGGTCCATGTGATTTGAAACATGATTTTTATTGTAGCTTGAGGCAGTGCGTTAAACAGCTTGGAAGTGCATAGTGGAGTGAAAATGATGGCCTGTCTATTCTAGAATTTCTTTTGTGTGCTTTGTAGGTCTCATGATTGATTTTTGCCATGGGCACAATGGCCATGGCTAGACTATCAATTTAGACTTACCATTATGCAGGTGGTCACACACTACAATTTTTCCACGTTGGACAGATCCTTATAGAGATTTTTTCCGCTTACTAGATCATCCCTGTGCAACTCCGGCAAGAGCAGTTAGTTCCTTTTGTTGCACTTGATGTTAGAAGGTAAGGTGCATCTTGCAATAACCTGAATTTCATAGAAACTTTGGCCAGCTATTCAGGAACTAAGCGTTTGTTCTGAATTAATGTTTAACCATGAAGTGTGGCTGCATGAACCTATGCAAATTTAAGTCTGTAAGTTACTGTGTACAGTTTACGTCATGTACACATGGTTGATACCGTATTCTAGGCCAATGTGGGACTGCAGTTGGAATGTATTAAATCCGCAAAATAAAACAAACTTTCAGGCAGGCTCTTCCAGGAATTCAGGAAAATGCTGGCAAGACCAGCAGTGTGATGGTTGCATGTCTTAACCTTCCTTTGCAACCAAATCGTCCGTGTTCAATTTATCCACCTTAGTGGTTAGGTCATCCAAATTCTCCTTTTCCTTATGCACTTATTCTTTTTCAGCGATCGGGTTGCAGTTGGGCATGTGATTGATGAGCTTCCAGTGTATTTTGATGATGCTGGAAGCAGAGAGGTAGGAGATAGTTGGGTTATATTTTAATATCACATTTAGCTTGTTGAGAGTACTGTTCTGAATTGAATTTTAATAGGTACTGCACAAAGTTGGAGTTGAAAGAGCTTGTGCTGCTGCAATTACCTACAGAGCTGTCTGGGCATTGAATAATTATTTCCCAAATGTGAAGACATTTGTTAGAGCACATGATGTTGATCATGGTGTTAATTTGGAGAAAGCTGATGCAAGGGCGGTACGTGGATGTTACAGAGTATTCTTGGCGACAATGGGTTCCTGATGCAACTTTTATTGACCATATGCACTTACAATTTTTATTTGCAAAGAGACTTCTATTGCTTTTATCATAATGGGACCAAGTATGCATCTAATGTACCGTGTAACTTTTGTTACTATGCTATTGTGCACTATCAGTAGATAGTTTGTTTCACATGTAGTACTTATAGTAACATATTTTCTGATGGAATTGTGTGAACAATTTGAAGGTTGTCTGTTAGCACCGGAGTTACTGCACAGGTAATACAAGTGGAAGACAGGAGGCCGACGTTTGGGATCCCGGCAGTGGCGAGGTTGTGATGCCGTCCTGTTGGCCGGCGTCAGTGGACAGTGCGTGGGAGAGAGAGCCAGAGCACAAGTGAGCGGGAGAGATTGTAATCAATCTCCAGCTGATCTTCTTATTTCCCAACTAATGAGTACATATAGCTCAAACGATTAACACTCAGCCACTAACACTGAACTGACACAAGCTAAACATAGAAAGGCTAGTCCTGCGGGTGATCCATGGTGACCATGCATGGCGACCAGTCGTGACCGCGCCTGCTGGCTTGGTCTCAGCTGATCGCGAGAGTTGGTAGGCGCACGGGCTGCACGCCGCGTTCCTAGCCACGAGTGCGCTTCCTCCTATGGTAGGTCTGTCCGAGCATTATATGTTTGATAATCTACTGCTTCCTTGTATGAACGCACGACAGGGGAAGGCGGCGCCGCAATGGCTCCCTGTTGTGGTACTGTAGCCGCTGTAGAGGCAGGCGCTGAACAGCTCGCCTACTGCACTGTAGCCACATGCAGAGGCAGGCGCCAGAGTCAGCCCTGCTGTGTTATCTAGTCACTGTTACAGCAGAGCAGCTGTACTATGACTAGATAGGGTAGAGTTGTATATATAGTTTCCCACTGCAACTCAACAAAGAGAGTTTAGATTTGCCATCTCCTATACAGGGCTCCGGCCAACACTGGTGTCTCTGCTGTGTGTGTGCTCTGTTCTCCCCTCTTCTTCTACCTCTAGTCATAGTGTGTGGTCGGACAATGCTTGTTCGTGGTCGGCATAGCTAGTGTGTGTGTGCTCGCAACACTAGCGGGTGTTCGGCAAGACTAGAGAGTGGTCGACTCACCTGAGCCGATGTTCCTATGGGCTAACATTACATTGTCCCTGTGAAACCTTGGAGCCAAGTCTTCAGCTAGCACGAGGGAAGCTGGCGGCTTCACCAGCACCTTCGTCGTCGAGCACTTGGTCATCCACGGGAGTGGAGACACTGGGGAAGAAGTGCCGAGCACTCCGGAAGGGGTGCCGAGCACTCCAGCGACAGACCCAAGCACACCTGGGGCAGTGCCGAGAACTTTGGGAGGGATACCGAGCACTTAGGGAGGAGTGCCACGCACTCCTGGAGGGATGCCGAGCACGCCAGGAGTGGTGCCGGGAGGTTCTGCAGTGGTGGCGACCACTCTAGGACGGGTGCCGAGCACTCCCATAGTGGAGCCAAGACGTCTTGTAGTGGTGCCGACCACTCCAAGACTGAGGCTGAGCACGCCTGTAGTAGTGCCGAGCAATGCAGGAGTTGTGACGAGCTATCCAGAAGTAGTGCCGAGCACTACATCCAGGGTGCCAAGCACTCCAGGTGCTCTGCCGAGCACTCCGGCGGAACATGGAACTCCATCAATGTCGATCGAGTTCGCCTCACCTCCAAGTGACATCACTGAGTTCGTGGATGCCTTCCACGAAGGTGAGGAGGTGCGGTTCCACAGGCTGGACGACCTCATCGGCGGTATAGGGCCCTCAGGCCTGGCGGGTAGGCTGCTCAATGATCCAAAGCTGCTGCTCGCCAGTGCTGAGGAACCACCCATGTTCACGCTGGCCGAGCGCGATGGAGACTGGCAACAGGCGATGGTGGAGGAGATGAAGGCGATCGAGGAAAACGAGACTTGGCAACTCGTTGATCCACCTTCAGGATGCCGTCCGATCAGCCTGAAGTGGGTGTACAAGGTCAAGTGGGACGAGCATGGTGCCATTGTCAAGCACAAGGCGTGCCTCGTGGCCTGAGACTTTGTACAGCGTGAGGGCATCGACTTCGAGGAAGTCTTTGCGCTGGTAGCGCGCATGGAGTCTATTTGTTTGCTACTAGCTTCTGCATCAGTAAAGGACTGGTGCGTCCATCACTTGGATGTTAAATCAGCCTTCCTCAACGGCGAGCTGGCGGAGACGGTCTTCGTCAGGCAACCTCCCGGTTTCGCCGTCAAGGGAGCGGAGCACAGGGTGCTCCGACTATGCAAGGCGCTCTACGGGCTGCGGTAGGCCCCACAGGCATGGAACGCCAAGCTTGATGCCACGTTGGCCGAGCTTGGGTTCACAAGGTGCGCAACCGAGCACGCGCTCTACACGCGGTGATGGGGGAAGGAGGAGCTCGTCGTCGGCATGTATGTGGACGACTTGATCATCACCGGCGCGCGCACGAAGGACATCGATAGCTTCAAGCATGAGATGGCGGCTCGTTTTTGAATGAGCGATCTCGGGGCACTCACCTACTACCTCGGCATTGAGGTGAGACAGGGGAGGGAGGCACTCACGCTCGGTCAGAGCGCGTACGCCTCGAAGCTGTTGGAGCGGAGCGGCATGGCTGAGTGCAAGCCATGCGTGACTCTGATGGAGGAGCGGCTGAAGCTGACAAAGTCTAGCACCACGGCGAAGGTGGATGCAACACTCTACCGGAGAATCGTTGGCGGTCTGCGCTACCTAGTCCACATGAGGCCGGACATTGCGTTCATCGTGGGATACGTCAGTCACTTCATGGAGGATCCCAGAGAGGGACGATGGATCAACGGATCGTCTTTCCCAGGACCGGCGGAAATAGGCTGTAGCTCACTGTCTTCAGCGATGCAGACATGGCGGGGGACATCGACGGACGACGGAGCACCTCTGTCGTGCTCGTCTTCCTCGGGTCGGCTCCAATCTCATGGATGTCGCTGAAACAGAAGGTGGTGGCGCTATCTACGTGCGAGGCAGAGTACGTAGCGGCGGCCACAGTGGCGTGCCAAGTTGTGTGGCTGCGCCAGTTGCTGGGAGAGCTGACCGGCATGGAAGCTCACCCACCAGCACTGATGGTTGACAATCAGCCCGCCATCGCCCTCGTGAAGAATCTGGTTCTGCACTACCGGAGCAAACACATCGACGTGAAGTTCCACTTCCTCAGGGACTGCGTCGATGGAGGGCAGATCGTCATCGAGTTCGTCGAAACTGGTCGGCAACTCGCGGACGTCCTCACCAAGCTGCTCGGACGTCTTCGACTCACGGAGCTGAAGGAGATGATCGGAATGGAGGGGGTACAAGGGTTAGCAGTAGGATTAGGGAAAGAATTGTTAGATAATCTACTGCTTCCTTGTATGAATGCACGGCAGGGGAAGGCGGCGCCGCAATGGCTCCCTGCTGTGGTACTGTAGCCGCTGTAGAGGCAGGCGCCGAACGTCTCACCTACCGCACTGTTGCCACATGCAGGGGCAGGCGCCAGAGTCAGCCCTGCTATGTTATCTAGTCACTGTTACAGTAGGGCAGCTGTACTAGGACTAAATAGGGTAGAGTTGTATATATAGTTTGCCACTGCAACTCAACAAAGAGAGTTCAGATTTGCCATCTCCTATACAGGGCTCCGGCCAATGCTGGTGTCTCTGCTGTGTGTGTGCTCTGTTCTCCCCTCTTCTTCTACCTCTAGTCATAGTGTGTGGTCGGACAACGCTTGTTCGTGGTCGGCACAGCTAGTGTGTGTGCTCGGCAACACTAGCAGGTGCTTGGCAAGACTGGTGAGTGGTCGACTCACCTGAGCCGGTGTTCCTGTGGGCTAACATTACATTGTCCCTGTGAAACCTTGGAGCCAAAGTCTTCAGCTAGCTGCGGCTGTTCTTAGATTTCAAATAAAGCTACCAATTTTCAGTTTGCCATTCTTCCAGTTTTCACTACCTCGGTGAACCAAGCTTAGGTGCTATCATGAGCTGCAGAAGTGTAAATCTCTATGATGATTTTTTAGATATAGTGCTAGGTAAGTATCCCATTAAATGATCGATTAAGCAATTATTATGTAGGCTGCTACAGTGAAATTTCTATGCTGCTACACGCTTAAGCTGGTTTATTTACAAGTCTGCAGCTGGTTTGATATCCTTTTTAGCTAATTTTTATTGCAAAAAAGAACATCAGTTTAGCTCTCACGCTTAACATAGTTACTAAGCATCAAATCTATTTGCTGTAGTTGACTAGCTACGATGCAAATCAATAGGATGGTACCCTTGAGTATAATTTGAGTTTGTGCCTTTCAAGGTCCATGGATCAATAGAATAGCACTTTGCAGAATAGTGTAGACATGTTTGCGGCTTGCCCTACTAGGTGTCTGTAGTATGTCCTGTTTAAATAAATAAATAAATTATTGATCTTGGTTTGCTGTTTTTTAAAAAAAATTCCAGCTTAAATTGCACTCACTATTGTCGACTTTCTTTGATGACAAGTTTGTTAAGCAAGAGACTAAAATTGCTCCTTATGTAATGTGTATCTCTGTTCCTTCTGGAGCTATTCTGATAATAGTATTAATATTTTGGTTGGATATTGATTTAGTATGTCCTTTCTACCTGGTGACTGTAGTGTCTTGGTTCAGCAGGAACATACAGTTGGAGATTCTTTGGAATGAGGGCCATTTGTCTTTTTGCTAGACAAATATACACAGGAATCAGAAAAAGAAAGACATGCTCTTACTTTCACTAACGGGTGAATCATTACTTTCTAGCACGCAGAAGTTTTATCAGGCTTGGATTATCATCGTTCTATCCATGTGTTTCCAATCTTCACATAGTTGGCTTGGCCTTTCTTGATGCGACATAAGATCCATTGGTTTTTCTCTTTCCACAAATTTCACGTTACGTAGATGCTTATCCCATTGAATTTTCGCTTTTCCTATTTTGGTATTGTCTTTACAACAGCTTCCCACACAGTTACTTATTTGTTGTGTTTTGTAAGTTGGGTATCTATATAGTTAAGCAAGTGACAACTGTGCAGTACTTCAGTGCAGGTGTCAGGTTAGCTGCTTTGGGGGAGAGTGGATACAGATACTATTAAAAGGAGGGAAGGTGGAAATGAAGAAAACGGTGATTGTTCTCGAAGATAATTACGGAGTTCCAGCCATCTATCCGATGAATGAACATTCCCAAAATGGTCACAAAGTTGTGACCAAGTTTTTGGGATGGGGGGAAATGGATTTGTATCTGGTTTGAACAAATTTCGCCAGAATGCCAAGATGCTGTCTGATTCTATATATGTGGATGCAGGAGCTCCAACCTACTGCTGAGCTAATTGGTAATAGGCTATGCTATGTTCTATCATCACAGTCTAGAGATATGTCCTTGATATTGGAACTTTATGCCAGTTATGCTAAGACATATTCATCTTGTGCTCTGTGGCTCATGTAAAATATGTAATGTTTGAACATAACAGCTCTCAGCCTAGCAATTTTGCTTTGAGAATCAACCTTGTGTTCCTTACTTTTTTTTGGCAAGGGCGCGCACTTATCACTTGTATTTATTATATTCGGACAGTAAGTTGATTACAGAATTTCTTAGTTACGAATTCTAACTGCTCCATGCAATATTTTTTCTAATATCTCTGTTCCCGCATCAACGCTCGGGGTATTCACCTAATTAACTATAAACCGGCAACCTCACTGGTTCGATGGCAAATAGATTATATGTTAGTAGAATAAGAACTAGTATATTAACACGTAACAGCTAGTTATTATTTATAAAACCGTGTATAAATTACATGAAATGTTTTTATATTGATTGAATATTTGGGTGCCTATATGGGTTAATGTAAATCAACAAAAAGAGCAACCCAGTAATCTGATGGTTTCATTTTACTTTCTTGAAGTTGAGTCTAGTGATTTATTGTCCTTTGAAATTAACACATATAGAGGGTTTTTTTACTTTTCTATTAGGGCAAGTGAATATGCTTGTTTTGACGGATTGAAGGGGATTAATATTTTTATACAGTGCCTACATTGTGGGAGATTTGAAGGTTTGCATACCTTTTGTCAGAGAGGAAATTTGATATTGCATTGCTGAGATTTTCTTCGGTTGCTGCTTCTGTGCTACGACTGCCTGATGACTGTACATGGTTAGTAACTTGTCTGTGGACAGCTCGAAGAACCTCCAGCATATCAGGGCTTTTGGAGAGTGAAACGAAAGCTCGGCACTGGAACTCATGCCCGATTTCGTGGTACACCAGGTCAGCAAGTGTTGTCTTGCCGATTCCAGCAAGCCCATGGATGCACACCATTTCGTGATCTTGAGGAGCTGCTCCTTGGGTTCGTCCATGCCCACGAGCTCGGACGTATCCCTGTGGAGGAAGCCAGCTCGAGGGTCTTCGGTCCGCTTGCTATGGTGGCTAGAGATGGCTTCGTCAGGAGCGCTCCTCCACTCATCACGGCACCGCTTTGAGACGTCCAATACTCTGATCTTAAATTTCTGGAATAGGCTCTTGAAGCTAACGTCGCCATGGCTGCCGTCACTGGGCTCCAAGCCAAGCATGAAGTCGTCAATGCCATCTTCCATGTCGTAGGACAGCTCCCGAGCATCTATCATCCACTTCTTGCACTCTGCACCAAGATCCTCCCTCTCCCATATCCTGAGAAGAAGGGAGTGCATGGAGGTCAGCTCGGATTTGATGAACTCGATGTCGCTGCGGGTCCCAGCTTCAAGACGAGACCTGTACTGATCTTGGACCAGCAAAGCAGTGAGCTTCTGCAGGACGGGCCCCAAGGCACCCGTGGCAACATTCACGGTAGCCCGCTCCATGTCGATCTAGCTCCTGTGGCCACAGCACTCACACTCGCTCATCATCCCCTTGCATAGTTGTATGCAGTGGTATATCATTTGTGTGTGGTCTGGTGGTTGTATGGCTTCATCATGTGGAGAAGGAGCGAGCAAATGAAACAGATGGGTTTGAGGCCTTGCGTGCACGCCTTGAGGGGAGACCTCCTCCCCCCTCTGCTAGCTAGCCATTTGATGCCTTACTTGCCGTATGGGTTACTGCATGCCTTCTAGCTCTAGGTGCTTTTCTTTTTTCCCGCAAAATATGAAAAAGTATCCTAATACTAAGAAAAATTATATTCTTCTCTAAACTCCAGCATCTTTGGAGAAGAAAAGATCAGAAGGAAGCACGTGAACAGCAGTATTTTTCAAGCTAAGTAACAACAAAAGGTCCAGCATATATACGATGAAGATCAGAAGGAACGCAAGCAGTGGCGGAATCTAGAAACTCATACAAGAGCTTAGGGGGCTTCAGTCACTTTGAACCTAGAGCCTCTCCTTGCTCTCTTCCATGTCTAAGATATGTGATAGATTTCTGTGCTTCTTTGCCTCCTTGGTAAGTCTCCTGGATAATAAAACATTTCAGAAAAAGCTTCCTTGATATCCACACCTAACGTGGTCCTCAATAATAAACATTAGTTCTGCGGTAGTGAATCTCCTCTATCGATCCATTCATCCATATTATATAATCCCACAAAGAAGGACGTCTGCTTCTTTATTCTCTTACAGCTAGGCCTGTTTGGATCCACCAGCTAAACTTTAGCTGGCCAAATTTAGCTGCTAGGTATCCAAACGGCCCATCTAAAAGACCAACTAAAGTTTAGCTGGAGGTCAAGATGCACAATCCCTTTAGCTGTTTCAGCCTAACTAATGATAGCTAAAGAGGCTAAAGACCAAATTGCCCCCTCATATTATTCCGCAATCCATGTGCCGCTGCCACCCCTACCTCTATTGCAGGCAGCTTCTTCTTCCCATGCGCCGACACCTCGGCAAGCACCGCACCTCCCCCGCAAGCAGGCGACGCCCCCAGCAGGCCTCCGCAAAGCACCCGGTGGCGCATGCCACGGCTCCCAACAGGCCTCACCGCGTGTATACCTGTCATTGGGGAGTGTTTGGGCACACCCGCACTTCCCCACACCCATGTCCATTTCTCTGATCCCTGTTCTATACCCTCCCCAAAATTGCCCATATCCAATTATCCATAATCATTGGATAATGCGGGTAAGTTGGATAAGAACTCCACAGGCAGCAGATTGCACACCGTCGTCCCTTCCGAGTCCTTGCATCCGCCATGGTTATTCCTCGTGGACCTCAACCTCTGTAGCCATACGAATCACGCGTTGCAACGATCTCGCTGAGCTAGAGAAGCTCAATCTCTGCCACCAGTTGAGTCATGCCATGTATCGTCCTCACCGAGCTCAAGGACCTCGACCTCCGCCGCTGGTCGAGGCGGAACTCGAGCTCCCACCGGAGTGCCTCATGGAGGTCGTGTCCAGGTGCTCAACCTCTCAATCCACCACGTCAGCCATAGCTATCCTTTCTCAATCACCGAATCTCTTGCTGGCTATCTCTTCTCACTGTGATTTACCTCAATGTGTCTCTTGTATTTCTCCGCCAAAGTCCAGAGCAAGAAGAAAGGCAAAGGAAACTCACATGGTGGGACCCAGACAAAACGGGTAAAGTGAATGAGCGAGTATTACCCTGATTCGAAATGGGTATACCCTACCAATGCCCAAACTTAATTGGATAATATATTTTTATCCCTACCCTACCCAAATACTATGGGTGTGAACTTGGATACGCCACCTCCGCCGCTGCACAGGATCCTCTTGGCCGCACCCGCCTCGCTCCGCCTGGCCGTGCCCGCCGTGGCCGCGACCTCAACTGCCTGTACGGTCGGGACTCAGGAGGAAGAAGAAGAGCCCGCGACCTCCTCCCCAAATAGGCCCCAAGGAGGGGTAGCATGGCCCAAGGTCTTGAATTAGCTAGAGGATCCAAATACCGCTAGTTAAAGTTTAGCTGGCTAAAGTTTAGCTCTAGCAATTACTCCCTCGGTCCCTGAAAGAATCAATTCCTGGAGTGGTCCTAAGCTTTTTAAACTTCAACCGAATTTATAGGAAAAAACATCAAGATTTATGATATCAAACTAGTATCATCAGATGTATCATAGAATATATTTTCATAATATGCTCATTTCATGTCACAGATGTTGTTATTCTTTTCTATAAAGTTAGTCAAACTTAAAAAGGTTTGACTGGCACGGATTCTAGGAATTGATTTATTTGGGGGCAGAGAGAGGAGCTAGCTAAACTTTTAGTTAGGGTACGTGAATCCAAACATGCCC
Source organism: Miscanthus floridulus (assembly GCF_019320115.1). NCBI lineage: Eukaryota > Viridiplantae > Streptophyta > Magnoliopsida > Poales > Poaceae > Miscanthus > Miscanthus floridulus. The sequence continues at coordinate 141,343,569 of NC_089588.1, forward strand.
TTAGACGGTCAATGGCACCCAAGACCACAACACGTCAGCCTAGAAACTCGCTGCTATTATGTATATTTATATTGAACGCAAAAGGCAGGTTCCCCCATCTCAGACTTTAGCATCTTGGCCCACGATATGTGATAGATTTCTGTGCTTCTTTGCCTCCTTGGTAATTGTCTCCTGGATAATAAACATTTCAAGAAAAAGCTTCCTGGATATCCACACCTAACGTGGTTCGGAGTAGTACATCGTCCTTTAATTATTTGTTAATGTATATATGCGATCTGAGTGCGCGCTTTATTAGCTATCGCCCATCTTACACACATTCGATGGACTACCTTTAATTAGCACATTGCATCGCCTGCCTTTATATGTATTCAATGAATGAACATGGTTCCGTGGCATGCATATATGGTGAAAGCAAAAGGAAGTGCTGGCGAGTAACTTGAGAAGAGCATGTTAGCTTTCGTGCATGTCAAGAGATGGAGTTTATAGATTCCCATCCCACACAGCCAGACCCGAGGCAACCCTTGTTGACCGACAATAAACTCAGGCCGGCACGCCGACTAAGGCCGGCCGGCTGCCAAAGGGCCTCCCATCCATCCCGGCCACTGTTGCCTTGGACGCCGATGCCGAGGACGGTACCGTTGGGATAACCGGCCAGCGGGCAGGCAGCACGCTCTCGATGTAGGTACCTCTTCCGCCTCCTCTCTCTGTCTGGTTTCTTTCCTCCGCTTAGCATGCTTCTTTCGTTCTGTGCTTGTCCTCTCCTGCCACCGCCGCGGCATGGAGTCCACTCTCGACCTCCCCAGTTTTTGTTTAAATTTCTTTGTTTCCTTCTTTGTTTCTTGTTCTTCAACATTTCTTGTTTTCTTGTAGCCTATACTCTGTTGTTTTTTCTGTTAATGCTTTTAATAATTATCTGTAGGGGCTGCGGCCCCTCGGCCAGTTTCCTACTTTGTTTTTTTCTGTTCATGTAGGTAATCCATTTAATATATGGTGTATCTATATTGGCAACATGCACCAGATTTATATGTCAACAGAGTCGTTGGTAAGAATATTGTTTCACTCGATGAAACCATATGTAAGTGGATCTAAAATTATGTCAGTAGACTTAAATCCCAATGACGCTAACAAATTGATATGTCAGTAGATAACGCTAACAAATTGATATGACAGTAGACTCGGTGGTAAGAATATTTTGTCTGGAATGGATGAAACCATATGTAAGTGCGTGAACATGATAATAATCTCTAGAGCTAGTTAGCACAAAGGGGAATGTCAGTAGTGTGTGATGTAATTACGTGTGCCTATTACTTAGAACATGAATGGCTACCTCGTATTGCGAAAGGTACAGGTGCCTTTCGTTTCTTGCGTTGCTAGCAGTTCCGTTTGGGGGGCGTATCTGCTGCACTGAAAGGTAATAGGTAAAAACCTTGAAACATGAAATGTTTTAGAACCATGGGGTTAACATATGGCCAAAAAATCCTAGCATCATGATATCTAATTCAAGGACGAAAATATGTATAGCCTTTCTCTTTTTTATGGATGCCATGCATGGCTGCCCTATGTGGTTCATGTATGTAATCAATCCAATAACTGGTATATCTATATTGGCAAACTACGCACTAAATTAATATATCAGTCGATGCAGCCATACGTAAATGGATTTAAAATCATATCATTATTGACAATGATGGCAAAAAGTAAGGGCGCAATGAACAACAACAATTAACATGATAGAGCAACAAAAATATTAATCAACTGGCCAGCCTCCGCCTGACTGTTCAGTGTCATGGAAATGGCTAACCTCCAAATGCCTGATTTGTGTGAGTATTCTATCGATTGAAGCCTTTGTCCGTGGTTAGAGAAAATACTCATTAATCCCGAGGTGGAGTATAAACTGGAGCAAATACAAATGTCAGATATCATAGCACCAGCAACTTGATGCAGTAAAGGAAGCACAAAAGCAAACCAACGATGCCCTGCAAAAAGCAAGATACCATAATTGCCATCATAGGAAGGACTAACATTTGTGACATCTGCAAATCCTGAACCTTAAAAGCAGTAAAGCACCAGATATAGAATAATTGGATAGAAGGGTGTAAACAAATTGCTCTAGTTTTGGATAAGAGAGCAAATTGCTTTAAGGTTGACATAAGCCTGTACAAGCCAAGTATGTATACAGAGGGAATGATCGAAGAAAACCTGGACATCTCCTCACATGTGGAGATGTCCAGGTTTTAGCCACCCGACGTCGCCACTTGCTCGAAACTTTCTCAAATTTTTATCACAGCCTCCGCATGCGATGACAAGACACGTCGTCAAGTTTCGTCATTTTCGGACTCCGTTTCGATTTTATAAAATTTAAAAACACTTTTCACGCGCGTGGCTCGGCGTGTTCCGACACCAACACGGTCGAAATTTCACGTGAGGCCCCGCACACGGCCTCAACTTGCTCCAAACATCATGAATATCATTTTCTGAATGGCCGGATTCTATTATTTCATGTACCTGCAGTTCAAATCTGGAGCTGTCGGAAAAAATCAAAGAAACAGAAAAAATCTACGGAATATAGCAAAATAAATCAAAATGACCCCAAACTTGGAATATATCATGTAATTACTGTATCAAGGCAACACAAAAAAACTGGGATCGAAAATCGAAAAAAAAAATTAATTCTTTGCCGACTGCCATCAGTGGCAGTTGGCAAAGAGCCTTTGCCCACTGCCAGGGAGGATGGCAGTCGGCAAAGCCTGCGCCTTTGCCGACTGCTGACGGAGTGGCAGTCGGCAAAGGTGACGGCGTGGATGGCGTCACTCATGGCCTGCCTTTGCCGACTGCAATTCTTTGCCAACTGCCTGGCAGTCGGCAAATCCAGGCAGTCGGCAAATCCTGCTTTGCCGACTGCAGGAAATTCCAGTTGGCAAAGGGACCTCTTTGCCGAGTGTCGAAAAAAAACAGTTGGCAAATAAAATTGCAGTCGGCAAAGAGCCAGTTTTCTGTAGTGTTGGTATGTAGCATACACGGTAGACGACAGAAGCAAATTGATTAGTAGCAGTAACACTAAAGCTGGCAACCAAGAAACTGTCAGGCATTAACACAAAACATGGAATAACTAATAAAACAGATCACCAACTGAACACTGTAATGTTATGTATCCAGGGTTGAAGCTGGGATCAAATCGATGTTAGCAATAACATATTCTGCACATATACATCAAAACATGTAACTGTACGTTATTTTGTTTTTCCAAGCAAGGATGCATTGATTGAATCATGTTATACTGTGGTGCCTATGCCCATACCTCTGCTCCTATGGGCAATGGCCACAATAGACTACTTAGAAGCATATGAATTATGCAAAGATTAGCTGCTCTCCTCCGGCCAGTTTTGTTGTGGACCTGAAACCTCCAAATCTTCTTGCGTGTCGACCCATCTGCTTGCAGTAAATGGGGATTAACCTCAGAGGTAATTATCAACTTTCTAGAAGTAAGCAACGCGAACCTTAAGTTGGTAACAAGATAAACAGAAATAAGTGACATAACCTGATAATCGAAGCAGCACAGGGAGAACTTGAAAGGCGCAGCACCACCGGCAGCAAGGATTAAGCAGAGGCAATGTAGGGCAGGAAGAAGCCTACCCTAGGCTCACATTGAAACTCGTGCGCAAGCGTTAGGAGTGAGGCAACGACAACGCAAACTGAAGGATTGGGAAGACGGAAGCCGTAGTGCCGCGGCCCTGTACGTCATGGTAGAGGCGGTCGGCGTCGCCGATAGCAACGGAGGCGATGGCCCTGTAGGCCACAATAGAGGCGGTCACGCCGACAGCGGCAACAGAGGCGAGGGCCCCATAGGCCATGGTAGAGCCAGTCAGCGTCGACGGCAGCAACAAAGGTGAGGGCTCTGTAGGCCGCGGTAGAGGCGGTCGCCGTCGTCGACGGCAACAGAGGCCAGCGCTGACGGCGGCAACAAAGGCGAGAGCCGCCTAGGTGGTCCGAGACGGTAGGCGCGGTAGGTGGCGGAGGAGGAAACGATAGGCTGGGGAGGACGGCGGTGAAGACTGTGGTGTCCCTATACACGGCGGCGGAGTCGAGCGTCGGAAGGTTTGAGGAAGGCAGGTTTTTTTTGCCGGGCCTTTTTCTTTTCCTAGCGGGCGAAATGCAACTTCTATGTTGTTGCTGGAGCTTTTTTTGTCGCGTGCATGTACGTGGATCATGGAGTCAAAGGCAAATGTAAGGATCGAGCAATCTTTGGTTGCTTCGGGTGGAGAAGAAAAAAGCGAACGGTGGTGGCTTGTTGTGGAGGAATAAATGAACAGTGAGAATGCAACCGTGACGTGGCTCGCGGGGAATCGAGTTGTGGTCTATAGAAATAAGGATTATGGTAGATATGTCCATAAGAGCAAGAGTTAAACCTATGCTAAGCACTCTACCAAACAATTCTTGTTTTCACTTCAAAAGAACATGCACACAAATGATCAAGGAAAGAAGTAATAATACAGGAAAGAGAGGCCCAGAGGTAACTAGATTTTTTTTTCCAAGGTATCCGGTTGTTGCCACAACCCCCTAGATAATGTTGGAGCATAAAAGAGTTACCAAGACTCACTTAATTTAATTTCCTCACTTCACTCTTGAATACCCTTTCCTCTCTGGAATGGCGGGTTTCAAACCATGTACACCATTTGCAACCTCCTCAATAAGAACTCCATCGAGAAATGTCACCAACACTACTAGATTCAGGCGCTTTGCCGAGTGCCTGCAGCACTCGGCAAAGCCCCAAATACACTCGGCAAAGGCTTTGCCGAGTGCCGCACTCGGCAAAGGCTTTGCCGAGTGCCGCACTCGGCAAAGGCCACTCGGGAAAAAAATGGCCGGCAAAGCAGCCTTTGCCGAGAGCCATTTGTTGGGCACTCGTCAAAGCTTTTGCCGAGTGCCGAGCCAGCCCTCGGCAAAGAAAACGAGCGGTCACGGCCCAGGAAACGGTGACGGCGGCTTTGCCGAGTGCCAACCCGGACGGCACTCAGCAAAGTTTTTTATTTTTTTAAAATTCTTTGCCGAGCGCCGCCCGGGCTGGCACTCGGCAAAGTTTTTTATTTTTATTTTTTTTAAATTCTTTCTTTGCCGAGCGCCGCCCGGGATGGCACTCGGCAAAGTTTTTTTTTAATTTCTTTGCCGAGCGCCGCCTGGGATGGCACTTGGCAAAGTTTTTTATTTTTTTTGTTTAAAAATTTCTTTGCCGAGCGCTGGACGGGTGGCACTCGGCAAAGTTTTTAATTTTTTTAAAAAAAATCTTTGCCGAGTGCTATGGTCATGGCACTCGGCAAAGCTGGGAAACGGGTTGCTACTTTTTCCAGCTTTGCCGAGTGCAGTGACTATTGCACTCGGCAAACTGACCAAAAACAGTGTTTTTTTTCATTTTTTACATTCCATCACGACAAACACAAATCATCACATATATCTCACATCCATCCAAACATGCATCATAGTTATCCAAACATTTCTCACATCCATCGCATATATCACATTCATCACATATATCACATACATCAATCCAAACATCTATCGCATATATCATAGTTATCCAAATATACCACTAGTGCATGACAAGTATATCAGAAATCCATCACCAAGTGAACAACAAATGCAAATACAACTAATGCTACTCATCAGAAAGGTGGAAACTGAGTGCCTGGTGAAGGAAAAGCTGGATCAGTCGGAGGCGCATGAGCTGGATTATTTGAACCCTCCGACTGAGGCTGCACAAAGGAGAAAAGATTGCATGTGTTAGACAAGATTACTTGGATAGCTAATCTAGGTCATACAAGCAAAGCACAAGCGAAAACTCACAGGAGTAGCTGCAACTGCAGGAGTCGGATGTGGAGCGAAGAGCCCAGGTGGCACAGCTAGACCCGTATGTTGCCCAAGAGTCTGCATGAACTGCATCATTTCCGCCATCCTCTGCACCTGGGCCTCTCGCGTGGCTCGCTCGGACTGCAACTGGGCCGCCAGGTCCTGACGTTGCCTTGCTTCTTCTTCTAGCCAGGCCTGCAATATTTGACTCCAATGTTTCAGTAATGCAAAGCTAATTAAGGTGTGTAAAGATCAATGTACGACGAGTAAAACAGGAATAACCTCAAGTGCGTCGACCCGTTGCTGTGAAGCGCTTGGCCGTGGCCGTATGGCCGGGCCTTCACTCGTGCTCCGTGCTCGGATCTAGGAGAGAGAGGGAGTAGAGGTCGAGTCGATGACACCGTCACCAAGCCAGTATCGCCCATGCTTCTTGCCTCCACCCACCCTCATGACGATCTCTGCATCAAAGTCCTAGGTGCTCGGGTCGTACTATGGCCCATGAACCGACCTTGCCGCCGACGTGTACTCACTGATGCAGGTGTGGACGCTCGGGTTGGTGCACGCCTCGGGTGGGTCCTCCGGGTTGTAGGAGACGGCGGACGTCGCCTTGCCCTTGTGGGACATACACCATGCCTGGAAGTCGAAGCAATGCTGACCACCATGTGCCTCCGACTACGAGAAAGACAACAAGATGATTAGAAATCATGCCTAATTGAGCGTCAGAATAGATAAATGAATTCGCGTACCCATAATTGTTTGTATCCGGCAAGGTTGCGGTTGCCTTGATGATGTGCTGGACCTTGCATCTGCAAACGTCGCTCCCGGGCAGCTTCGTGCGTCTAGGCCCACGCGGGGATGAACCACTTGTCCACGATCATCGCCCAGCACTCGGGATACGAGGAGCACCACCAGGGACACATCTACACATCATCAAGTATTTGACATATAAAAAGATCAAATTAAACCAACTTAATCTCAAAATGAATCAATATTAATGTTCTTTATCTACCTCAAGGTACTGGTCCCGAGTCAGCGTCATCTTTCTTCCTTCTTCTTTGCTGACCTTCTCTCCAAGTTTTGACCCGTAGTAGGTCATGATGGTCTGGATGCGCATCTCGTGATGGATATCGGTGACGAGTTTTTTATAGGCTTTGGTAGCCACCAAATCTGCCCTGGCCTCAGATCCCTCCTCGCATCTGAAATAAGTCTGCATACAGACGCGATGTATCCATTCATTATTTCAAGAAAAGTCCAATGAATGCGATGTATTGAGCAGTGTAGTGCGAGGGAGACTTACCCAAAACTCCGCCTTCGCCCGCTCCGCCTTGTTGGGGTAACCCACATCGGGGGCGGTGGCGTAGTGGTCAAACATCTAGGCCGGCTCCCTCCTGCTGGCGTAGTCAACTAGGCCAGGGTAGTGTTGCCTGCACAGAAGACCCAGGACGCCATTGACCAGGCATCCGTGACCACCACCCAACACAATCGTCCAGTTCCTGCACAAGTAATTAAGAAAAAATATTAGTTTCTCTATGGATTTTCAACATATCATATGAAGTGGTGGTGATTAAATCTAAAGTTACTTACTTTTGCCCTTCGGGGCGAATCATTGGGCGTTGGTGAGGAAGCAGAACCGGAGGGAGGCTCATCGGACCTCGCAAGTAGACGTTGGACGAACCAGAGGAAGCGGAACCTGTACCATCCTCCTCATGCGTCCCCTCCCCCTCATGCGCCGCCTCCTCCTCGTCCGTCTGCCAAACCAGCTCGTCGTCGTCCCCGGGCCTCGCCTCCTCCTCGTCCTCCTCACGCTGTATGGTAGGAGGCGGCGGTGGCTGCCTCCTGTGGCTGCTGCTCCTCCTCCTCCTCCTCCTGTCTGACGGCCCCTCACCTAGAGCGGCATTTGCAGTGCGTCGTGTTTGGTAAAGCGAGGACACGTCCCTGTGACGGTCGCTTCGGCCCGCCATCTTTGTTCAATCACCTGCAATTAAAAAGAATAAACAAGACGTAATTAGAAATAGAAATAGATGCAAAATAAACAAAACATAGTATTACATGTATTAGAAATAATCTTCATGATTGGGATTAGCTGGATCATAGGTCTCGTCATCACTATCAACATTGTCATTGCCCAAATAATCAACACTATCCGAAGGAGGAATGTTGTCTTCATTGTCATTGCCTAAACATAATCGCTCAAGCATTTCGAAGTCCTTCACATTTTGCACCTCATCTCCAGCGTCCTCGTCATCAACCCTTTCATTGTCTAGTTCCATTCCGATGGCTTCGGTTAAGTCTATCTCAAACCTCCCTTCTAACCCCTCTTCTTGAAAGAACTCTCCATCATATGTGTGTGGGTTGAAGTTGTAATCTTCATCGTTTGGGACAGGTAGTTTACCGTGTGGCGAGACCTTGTGCACGATATCCCAACCCTTAAGATGCCCTTTGGTTTGGCATGCGTATGACGTATAATAAACTTGCGTGGCCTGTTGAGTCACAATATAGACATCGTATCCTGGATAGACGGAATCCTGTCAAATTTCGACTAGCCCAAGATTAGGGGCCCGTCTCGTTACTCGAGTATCAAACCAATGGCATTTGAATATGACAGGATTAAAAGGTTTGGCACCATAAAATGAAAGTTCATATATTTCTTCAATTCTTCCATAATAGTCGAGGCCATCAGTGCCGAGCGTAAAAACTCCACTATTTGTGGTTTTTTTATTAGGCCGACTCTGCTCGTAGCTTGCTATGTGAAAGCGATATCCATTCACATCATAACTGGTAAATGGCCTGACCCTGAAGGCACAGCCATTTGCAACCTGTTTCAACTCATCACTTATAGACGCATCGGTTTGGGCCTGCAAGCTCAAGCAGGATAGATCGTTATATTATTCGAACATATGAGCAACTTGGAATGTTGAACTAAGTACGAGCTAAATTGGACGATACCATATTTTTGAACCAAGAAATGAAACCGGGCCTCCCTGGTCCCACACCCTGTGAAAGAAGGGTATCATTTTCCTGCGGGGTAGGATCCCTTGATTGATGCCAGGATTCATGAAGAAATTCCCTGTACCAACGAGAAATAAGGGAGTTGGATGCAGAATAGTGATGGCATACAGAAACAAGTTCGTTGAGAACTTACCTCACATACAACTGCACCTCGACAAGGTTGGTCAACACATATAGCATGATACTGTGCCACTCTTCAATACTCAAGTGCTTAGTGGTCGATCCACTTGCGCTTCCGAGTTGCCCTTGGAAAAGGCTGAGGTTCGATTCATTTTTGCCAGCATTATAACGAGGGGGTAGATTATGCACGCTAGGAAGGTTCTCAGTGTAGTATTTTTCTATGAAGTTTGACACCTCCTGCAAAATATATGCCTCTGCAATGGAAGCCTCAATTTTGGCTTTATTTCTACATTTTTTGCGAAGAGTCTTTAGACATCTCTCGATTGGATAGCACCAACAGGCCTGCACAGGCCCCCCCATTCGTGCCTCATACGGGAGGTGCACAATCAATTGCTGCATCGATAAGAAGAAGTCGTGTGGAAAGATCTTCTCCAACTTACAAAGCAACACAGGTGCCCCTTTTTCCAAGTCATCAATGACGGTCTGAGATAGCTCCTTGGCACAAAGCTGGCGCAAGAAATAGCTCAACTCTGCCAGCACTAGCCAGACATGCTTAGGGACATAGCCTTGAACCATCGCCGGCAGAAGCCGCTCAATCCATATGTGGTAGTCATGACTCTTCATCTCGTTGACTCGCAGAGTAGATAAGTTCACTCCCCTCTTTAGATTCGTTGCATACCCATCAGGGAACATTAGCGTCTGGATCCATTCAAGTACTTCCCTCCTTTGTTTGCTAGTCAAGATGAAATCGGCCTGAGGCCTCCTCCAATTCTTGCCGCCTCTAGGAGGCTGCATCTCTTGATTTGGTCTATCGCATAACGTTGCCAGGTCCACTCTAGCCTTAGGGTTGTCCTTAGACTTTTCAGTGTCCATGAGTGTTGCCCAAAGTGCCTCGGTGGCATTCTTTTCAGTGTGCATTACATCATTGTTATGTGGCAGAAGAAGGTCATCAAAATAGGGGTGCCTCATCAAGCCCGACTTATGAGTGCACATATGTTGCTCACCATATCCCACAAAACCACCTTCTTGATTGGCCATGAGAGCATCTATCTGAGCATGAACCTCGGCACCAGTCATCATCCGTGGTGCAGGGTCTAACACTATGACACCTTTCGTAAAGTTTTTGATGTCTTGTCTGAATGGATGGTCAAGAGGTAGGAATTGACGATGTCTATCAAACGACGAATACTTGCCACCCTTCTGCAACCAAATGAACCTAACACCTTCCTTGCATATTGGGCATGGGAACTTCCCATGAACACACCAGGCGCAGAATATCCCATACACTAGGAAGTCATGCAGGGAGTAGTGGTACCAAACGTGCATTTTGAAGGTTGTCTTTGTAGCTCGATCGTATGTCCATACCCCTTCATCCCAAGCATGGACCAATTCATCAACCACGGGCTCCATGAACACACCCATATTACTCCCTGGGTGTCCAGGAATTATCAACGACAAGAATACGTTATGTCGTTGAAAGGAGACACCGGGGGGAGATTAAGGGGGATAACGAAGACGGGCCAACATGTGTATGGGGCAGCCATCATTCCATAAGGATTGAACCCATTTGTTGCCAGCGCGACATGTACATTACGAGCCTCATCTACTTTGTCACGATGTTTGTCATTAAAGCGGATCCAAGCTTCACCATCGGATGGATGTACCATCTTGTTAGGATTGTACCGTTTGCCATTTTTGTTCCATGTCATCTGTTTCGTGGATTCCTCGGTCATGTATAGCCGTTGGATCCTCGGTAGGAACGGAAGGTACCGTAGGATTTTCACGGGGATCGTAAGTTGCCTCTTCTGGCCATCATCAGAGTCTACCTCCAAGTACCTAGAGGATTTACACTTTGGATAGAACTTTGCATGCTCGTGTTCTTTCCTAAATAGGACGCACCCCTTGGGACAGGCATGTATCTGCTCATACGACATCTTAAGTGCACAAAGGAGTTTCTGTGACTTGTACATGCTCTTTGGTAGAATGTGGCCCTCCAGAAGCAGGGTGCCAATCACGGCCAACATCTTATCGAAGCCTTCTCGACTCAAGTTTAACTCGGACTTCAACCCCATTAAGCGTCCAATGGCATCCAGTTGAGACACCGTTGACCGATCGTGAAGGGGTTTCTGTGCCGAGTCCATCATGTCGTAGAACGCCTGTGCGGCTGCCTCCATCTCCTCCTTCTCACGTCCATCATCAAATTGGCCATGGTGAAAGTCATCTAACATGTCTGCTACCCCCGCATCAGCATCAAAAGCATCCACCCGTGGTCTCACCACCTCCTCTCTCATACGATGGGCTTCACCATGGTGGACCCACCTGGTGTAGTCTGGCGTAAATCCATTCTTCACAAGATGTTTACCCATTTCCACCTTGTTTACCCTTCTCCTGTTTCCACATTTCCTGCAGGGACACAAAACTAGGCAATGTCCTTTAGCAGCCTTGCCAAATGCACTGTTCAAGAAAGCCTACCCATCTATGCATCCGTGGGTTGTCCAAAGACAATCCGAAATAGATACGGTCATAGATATGCAAAGATCTGCATACCTCCAACCGTATCTCTTTCGAACGGAAGATGCCTAACTGGGTTACGCGATCTACGACCATGATATGGAAAGAGGGGTTATACCTAGGGTGGCAGCGGAGTCTGGCTAGCGGGGCCGTGGCGGGTCGGTGCAGTGGCGAGGCGACGCGGTGCAGGCAGACCGGCACGGCGACGGGAACGGACACTCGGCTCCGACGGGCTCTTCTCTACAAAAATGGAACAAAATACTATCATTTAAAAAATCGGCAGAACCTCCCCTGCACGGTGAGGTTTCCAAAACCTGCAAAAAACAACGGCACGATGGCCGACAAGCACATATGTCTCAAGAGAAGCCATGTAGTTTGGATATCAATCCATGCAGAAGAATATATCCAAGTACTGTAAGAGGACTACAGAAAAAGTTTGGAGGTCAAAATACAAAAAAAAATTGGTTTGCCGAGTGTCATCTTTTGACACTCGGCAAACATGCTCTTTGACGAGTGCCAGATGGTAGGCACTCGGCAAAGTGTTCCCTTTGCCGACTGTTCATGGGGACACTCGGCAAAGTGGTAATTTTGTTTTTTTTAAATACGATGAAGTGTGGTTTAGGGTTTAGATTTAAAAAAAGGAAAAAATCTTTGCCGAGTGCCCCGATCTGGCACGCGGCAAACCGGCAGCCCTAGTCCTTTGCCGAGTGTCAGGGTCTGGCACTCGGCAAAGAAGTGGTTTGCCGAGTGCCTACCCATTGGCACTCGGCAAACCTGGACGGCAGGCGGCGGCCGTTACCTGACGCCGTTTTTTGCCGAGCGCCAAAGTTTGCCAAGTGCCTGACACTCGGCAAAAAGGGCCTTTGCCGAGTGCCTGCCTTCTTTGCCGAGTGTATATCTTTGCCGAGTGCGGCACTCGGCAAAATAGCTCTTTGCCGAGTGCCCGATTTTTAGCCCTCGGCAAAGAAAGTTGCACTCGGCAAAGAACCTGTTTCCCGTAGTGCAAGTTCTTCTTCGGGCCATCTAGGTGATGGCAATCACCAAGTCCTTCATCAAGCTATCTAGGTGATGGCACTTACCAAGAGTACATGTTTTCATCTTCAAGCCAAAGAAATCTAAGCAAGAACACCACTGAAGGCTAACTCTCAATTCTCACTTCTTGGCTTGGATGGCTCTCCAAGTGTTGGCAAGAATGGGGTGGAAGAGCACTCCCAAATGTACTAGAGGTTGCACTTGTATAAAGAGTGAAGGGTTGGTAGCCATTGTAAAAAACTTGCAGATGAAGACACCACCAGTTGATCTGCCAGCCACCATTGTCGGCACAGGATCATATATGGTGTTGCCGACCTGTTTGTGAGGTCTGCGGCCAAGAAGAAGAGACGGCGGACCACATGATCATGGGGTGCCCATCGGCGAGGGAATTCTGGGGAAAATTGGCATTCATTTGCCATTAGACACCGCTAACACAGGTAGTGAACTCCACAACATCCAATGTCCCGCAATCATCCCTGAAAAACACTACAGCACATTCATTGCGCTATGCTATTGGCAGCTCTGGAAGCGTAGGAATGGGGTTGTCTTCAGGTCAGAGAGGGTGAGCCTCCGTCAGGTGCATGATGACAGCATGTCTGGTTGATGTCAAACTCTGGAAGCTACGGCTTCCAAAGAAGAACAGGGACCTACCTGAGGTTTCGTCTGGTGTTTTCAGAGCTACTGTAACACCCTAAAAATTTGCTCCTTTTTAAATAGATGTAAATTGAGTTAATTTTGTATTTTTATGCTCATGAAAATATGGGGAAATAATAAATTTTTATTAGATTAAAATTTATCTTAAGGTAGAAATGTGTTTGTTACATTCATGCCGGTCGCACATTGTGTTTCTATGTGCAAAATATGTTTTTTTAAATACGTTTATGAGACGAATATCTATCTCTAGGAATTTTCCAGCTTCTTTCTGGAATTTAATTCCTACCTCCTTCACATTAATCTTTATGTTCCAAGTTCCTAACAATCTTTTCATGACCTCAAAATATTTTATTTGGGTTCATCATGTTCCAAAGTGTTTCTGGGAATTTTCCCCAAATTTTCGGAGGTCTCGAAGTATTTTTCGTGGATTAAATATCAATTCTGGACTTTTCTAGAATTATTTTATTCACGAAAATAATTAATTCCAAAAATAAATAGTATATCTCATTTTCCAACCAACTCTCAAAGCCCATGTGTAATAATCGTAATAAATCTCAAAGGCCCATGTATTTATTTACTAATGGGCTTTAATGATTATTTAGGTCCATTAGTAAATGTGGAGGGTGCAATATTAATTAGTATCATATTGCTAGTTGATATAGATGTGGGGAGTTTTTATCCCTATAGATATGTACCAACCCCTTGGGTAAAGCACACCAAAACTACCGTAAAGGGAGCCCCTAGTTTGGAAAATCCCACGTTTAGTAAATTAGATTTTTCTCCTCCTTCTCTCACCGTCGTCGTCGCCGCCGCTCTCTCCGACGCCGTAGACCAGTCGTCAATCGCAAGAAGGCCCTAGGTGAGTTCGTCGTCTTCTCTTATTCCATGTGCTCTCAGCTCATCAAACCGTGGCCTCTGGGGTCCAAACCGAGCGCTCCGGGGAGCTTCTCGTGGCCGGTATTAGAGCTCCGCCGCGCCGGTTTTTTTCTCCGACCGGTGACTCTCTCTCCCCCTCCTTTCTAATCTGGGCCATCCAGATTCAATCCAACGGTCCAAGATCGCCCGTACCCCTTCACCGGGTTTATTTGTAAAAGAGGCCCTACAGTTTCGCGTAATATAACCCGCAGTCCATGACGCACTTCCAGAATACGTTTTCCTATTTCGAAAACGTAGTTTCTTTCTAGTATATTCAGAATACGTTTTCTCTTTCAGAAAGCGTAACATCCCTCTGTTAAATTCAGAATACGTTTTCTTCTTTTGAAAACGTAGTTTCTTCGGTTAGATCCAAAATACGCTTTCATCAATTTACAGTTTTACCACTTGTCTTATTTAGGCCATAAAATCTTTGTTTTAACTCCGTTTTGATCCATTCAAGTTGCGTTAGATTCGTAATTGAGTAATCTACTTGTTCATCCTACTGTTAAATATATTTTAAACTTTTAAAATTCAAGGTTAGATTTAATCTATTATTTTATTAAAGGAAATCTTGTTTAATTCATAACTTTTTTGTTATAGCTCCGATTAGAGTGCTTTTTGCGTCTGTGTGTTTGTAGCGAGACGTAGATTCATTTTACAAACTTTTGATCTTGATTTTATATTTGGTGGACTGTTCTAATTTAGATCTATTATTTGCTTCGTATATGATTGCATAGATGCTTGTGTGGTGCTTTATGATCATGTCCAGTCGGTGAGCTTTACGTTGGTGATATAAAAGAAGTTGGTGATCCAGAAGAAGTCCTTTGGAGGTTACAATTCAATAGAAGAAGGATCTGAGTTTAAGGCAAGTATAGCATAGGATCTTCCTTGTTGTCCTATTCACCTTAATATCATTTTAATCATATGCATGTGGCTATCTTGGCAATCGTAGTAATTTTCATAGCTATTTGATATCCTGGATTCCTCGATTCCTATGGGTTATTGCATTGGGTAGTATGATGCTAGTGCTCAACTAAAGCCATGATCTTGTAACTTGACTAATGATATATGCAATAAACATTAAAAGATGTTTTTTAGCAACATAGAACAAGGGGGCTAAAGCATTGGGCTGTTTTTATGGTGCTCTAGATTCCTCTCCCTAAGGACTTATCTGTAAGCGAACATCCGAGACTTATAGTACAGCTGTGAGGGCTACATGGCTCTAGCTTTAGCTCAGTATGAGGACCTTTTCTAGCTTGTTAGTGGTTACCTTTATGGCGCAAGAGGGGCTCCGACAGGTATGATCTCGGCCTGCCAAGAAGGTACACTTTGGTTTCTTGGTATTTTGTTACTCACACCTTGGAGGGGGTTCATGCTTATTGATAGGGAAACCTTAGCGGCCCAAACTTTTTAGACGAACCTTTAAAAGGCTTCGTAGTGAACCCTGTCGACCTTCCTAGGTTATGGGTTAAGAGGCTAGCGAACTCGGGCGAAAGGGTAAATCACGACTCACAGTGAAAGTGTACAACCTCTGCAGAATGTAAAACTGGTATATTAGCCGTGCTCACGGTCACGAGCGGCCTTGGAGCCCTTACGGAATAGATGAAGAACACTGATGATACTGATGATAAAGATGCTCATTAATGGTTAATTGTTTATGCTATTCATTATTTATGTTTACCTGATCATGTGTTTATATGGGCTTGTGATAAATTTATTGCTAATCCTATGCTAAAATTGTGACAATTAAAAGCTAATCGCAGTTAAACCAGTGTCAACCTTTTGAGCCTCATGAACCTCATGTTATATTTGTTCATGTTATATTTGTTGAGTACGACATGTATTTACGCTTGCTTTATTTTTCACATATTTGGAAAAAATCCCGGATGGGTACCAGATTGATAGAGTTTGGAGAAATTTGGCTTGTGATCAACCAGTCCCTGTGAAAGTGGAGTCTTCACCTGAAGATCGGAGTTGTCTTTCCGCTGTCTGTACTCTGAGGTTGTATTCTTTATACTAATACGCTATATAATAAGCATTGTCTTCTGATATTACCCTTTTTTGTAGCTATATGTGAGATTTGATTTACTGGGCTCACATATGGTGTGTATCTGTAATTCACAGTTAAATCAATTAGGACGTTCCAAAAAAATCAATTATGACCAAAATGATGTAATTCCTAAACAATGTTTGCCTCTGGGCACGATCAATCAATACACACGTTCAGGTGGGGAACTTCTCCTCCCCCAGTGAACCTTAAAAAATAACATAATAAAAAATAAACATGCAGATACTCTAATGACGAGATTAAATTTAACATATTCCATATATGTTCATCTCACGACAGAATCGTTTTATATGACAGTATTCAAGGAATTTGTTAATCTACATGCTTCTTATATATAAAATGCTCATTGGTGATGACCCTTACATTTTTTTCTCTTCTCGTTGATTTGTCCACCAGAGCAGGCCGTGGGTGTACAGTGAAGTTGTCAATGTCTGTGCTTGATCTCAACTTTCCGCAGCTCGTATATTTCAACACCTGCATCAGTGGGAGATCTTTTCTTGTGGGAATTTGTAGTGAAGAAAAGCACACTGAACAAGAAGATGGAGTTGGTGGTTGGTGCTTCAGAAGCAACCATGAAATCTCTCCTGGGCAAGCTTGGTGAACTTCTCGCCCAGGAGTATTCTCTGATCAGGGGGGTTCGTGGTGACATCCAGTACATCAATGACGAGCTTGCCAGCATGCAGGCCTTCCTCCGCGACCTGAGCTCCGCCCCCGAAGGGCAAGACAACAGGATGAAGGACTGGATGAAGCAGATCCGTGACATGGCCTACGACTGCGAGGACTGCATAGATGACTTTGCCCACCGCCTCCCCAATGAGCCCATCAGTGATTTCACATGCTCATGGATAGTCATTGGAATCTACGAGCTCTGGACATGGTGGCCTCGCCGTGAAATTGCTTCCAAAATTGTTGACCTCAAGGTCCGGGCGCAACAGATTGCTGAACGCCGCAGCAGATATGGAGTGAACAACCCAGGACACGGCACTAGCAATAGACCTGGTGTTCGTGCAGCTACATATGACATTGCTGAACATCAGGTCGCGGCCCGTCAGCTCATTGGTATGAAGGAGCCTGTGGGGGTCGCTACTGACATGGATAAACTTGAGAAGTGGCTAACCACCAAAATTGATCCTAATGAGAGAGCTGTTTTGTCCATAGTGGGATTTGGGGGTGTGGGGAAGACCACCATTGCCACAGCATTGTACCGGAAAGTCAGGAATGAGTTTGAGTGCCGGGCATCAATCACCGTGTCCCAGAACTATGACCAAGACGCAGTCATGAGGAGCATTCTGAATCAAGTAATGCCGCAAGACAGAGATCAAAAGCAGCAAGGCAGTGAGCCAGGGACCCCGGAGGACAAGAAACTGGTGGCACAGATTAGAAAGAAATTGAGTCGAGTTGTGCCATTAATCCAAATTCACAGGCAGCAAGGCAATAATGGGAGCTCTCATGTAAAGCCGATCAAGATTGAGACAATGGACCATGATCAACTTGTCAACGAACTGAAAAGGCAACTGGCTGATAAGAGGTACCCTCAAATCATTATTTGCTTCTTTATCAATAAACTACCTGATTTTTTCACTCTTGTGATCTACCCAGATTACATGTATCCATACAACAATTCTCTATTTCAATTTCATATTTTTCAAGTTTCTGGGCACCCTATCTATGTTGTTTCTGCTCACCACTTCAGTTAGTCAAGCAGGACCGTAATAGCGGTCACTGAGTTAGCGATGTGCATATTTATTCTGCTCCCTTTTTTCTTCCATTATGTGTATTTCAATGCTTTAGACCAATTTGGCACCACCTGCTAGTTGATGTTGTTGATTGTCTAATACATTTATTTCATAACAATAATCTAATATGTTAGCATGTTTAATACTCCCTCCATTCCAAATTATAAGATGTTTGGCTTTTTTTTATTCAAAGATTTTTCTATGCACTTAGATATATACTATGTCCAAATACATAGTAAAAGAAATATATCTAGAAAAGTCATAACAACTTAGAATTTGTAATAGAGGGAGTACCTGCTATAACTGTGTCGGCTGCCCGCTCCTGGGTTTGGGACTTTCCACCTCTTAATTCTCTAGTTTAGCCTTTGTCTAATATCTGCAACATAACCCTTCTTCAAATATTAATGAATATACTGGCTTGTTTATGCTCTAATATAGTATCAAGAGACTCTTGAGATCCTGTGATCTCCTTCCGCACCCTCCTCTTTTGTCTTCCCTCCATGGCTCCTGAGCCACCCATGGCCATTGCTGCTGAGCAGGCTGAGCGCAAACACGCAGCTGAGACCGAACACGTGGCTGCCGCCGCCATGGCCAAGGAGCAGGCTGCATTGGAGAGGGCCGCTGCAGCTGCTATCACGGCAGCCACCGCCGCTCTGGAGCACATTCGTGCAGCCCTCGCCATCCTGGATGACGAGCGTACTGTGGTCATGGACCTCAAACACGAGGCTGCCGCAGCTAGGACAGCACCACCCCACTCAGTGGCGGATCCAAAGGGGGGGCTGGGGGGGGGCTCCAGCCCCCCCTAATGTCTTGATTTCAAGCCTAATCACTGTAGCAAAAGCTTGATTTCATCATTAAATCTTCATGCAAATCAACATCTCCATTGTTTTAGCCCCCCCTTATCCCGCATCGTGCATCCGCCACTGACCCCACTGCACCTTGAGGGCGACGGCTCCAACATCAGCGACGACGACACTCATCCCAATTATGAAGCTGCCATCATCGCCAACCTCCACGCTCAAGCTGCGGGTGTCCAGAACATCCGCTCCCTTGTGCCAGTGGTCTTCGATCCCCTATCCTCCCACTACAACAGATGGCGCAACTTGGTGCTGCTGAGTCTCCAGCAGTACACCCTTGTCCACCGTGTCCTCTTCGATGTGCCTCGCCTCGGCTTCCTTCATGGCACCGGATGGACTGCGTCGTGCTGTCCAGGTTATTCAGCACCATCACTATAGATCTCCAGGACACCATTCGTGTCTGTGGAGGCACGGCGCGTGACGCTTGGATCAGCATCGAGCAACAGTTCTTGGGAAACCACGAGACTTGTGCTCTCCACCTAGATGCTAAATTCCATGCATTCATCCAGAGTGATTTGCCCATCGATGACTGCTGTCACAAGATGAAAGGCATGGCTGATGTTCTTCGTGACCTCAGCGAGGTCATCCATGACTGAACCGTCGTCCTTAATGTCCTTCATGGACTCAACGCCACATATGACCACATGAAGGCCCTTCTAAAGCACACCCGTCCATTCCCGAATTTCAGCGAGGTTCGCAATGACCTCACTCTCGAGGAGCTCACTCTGCCCCCCCCCCCCCCCTCAGCCATTGACAGCTCTCCTTACTACACAACAGAAGGTAACCACCACCAACATCTCCCATGTGCCACCTCCTCCATGCCTTACACTCCAACAACGCTTTTGCCACCGGCCCCAACCACAACAATGTATGTGCTAGTCTGGTGGCACCAGCGGCAACAGGCGTCAACGATGTGGCGGTAAGGGCAGCGACAACAGCAAAGGTGGCTCTCATCGGCCCTCCTTTAGAACTCCTTGAGTGGGCTCCTTCACTATGGGGCCCACTAGCGGCCAGCAATAGCTCTGTGGTCCTCCTCCAGTGCCTCAGGATGGGCACTTTGGGTACCGTGCTTCCTAGCAGGCTTTTATGGTGCGCGCCCAACCCCTAATCCCCTATGGTGTCTCTCTATCACTGGGATTTCCACCTATAATGCCTGTAACCATCACGCCTATAGCAGCAGGTATAATAGGCGCACCCCCAGTCTCCCTAGATAGGCTCCTAGGATCAACAGCCTCTACTGGCCAACTCCTTGAGCACCATGAACCTAACCTCTCCTGCCATCACCAACTGGATCATGGATTCTAGCACCTCCATCCACATGACGCCCGATGCCGGTAACATCTCTTTTTTTCGACCACCTCGTTCCACTTGTCCTTCATCCATCGTTGTTGGAAATGGTCCCAAAAGGAAGACTAGGGATAAAAGAGTACTAGTTGCCATTCCACTGCCTTCATTCTTGATGGTTGTGCCTCTAGTGTTGCCATCAATAATGGAAATGTCACTACCCAAACCATCAGCATCTGCACCTACCACATCAAGTCCTCCCACACACACTCTTCCTCTCATGCCATCAATGTCTGATGACTGGTGATAGGGGCAAAGGTTCAACGATGACAATTGACCTCCCATAACAAAGCGATCTAGGCCAACCACTAGTAGGATTGTGGGGGTTGCGGTCCAGCTGACAATCCAACTGTTGACGTCGGAAGTGATCCGAATCAAACACCAACAGGGCATTGGACGCCCGAGCTGCTACAGACCGAAGAATGCAGCGAGGATGTCACTCTTTCGTGGTGAAGAACGGAGAGGTTTACAAGCAAACCACCAAAGGATAACCAACGTGCTTACATGATGAAGAACCGGCTAGTTTTCAGGCAAACTAGCAAAGAAACCATCGAGGCTCTCGCCCGGGAGGGACCCCGTCAGGACAAGGACGTCGTCGGGTTGCCCTAGGTCGGCCGGCAAGCCTAGGGCGCCATCCTTGGTCGTCGGATCAAGGGATGAGCAACATAGGGGTTGGAGAAGAGGGTAAAAGGGTTGGAGTAGAGGTAGTAGATTGATTTGTTTGACGATTGGATAGATGGGTACTCAATCGGCCATGATCCTCTCATATATATAGAGGGGGTGGTCTTATCCCAGCAGGAAACCTCTCCAAGCCTTATTTTCTAGGTTTCCCACGAGTTTGGAACAGTTCGGATCGGAATCCAAAAGGCTAGATCTGAACAGGATTTTCTGTCAGGTAGGTCGGAACTTCCGACTTTTGTCGGAACTCCCGACGTAGGGCTAACCCCAAAAGGCCAGATCCGAACAGGATTTTCTGTCAGGTATGTCGGAAGTATGTCGGAAGTACGTGTCGGAACTTCCGACTTTTGTCGGAACTCCTGACATAGGGATAACCCCAGACACCCGAGCAGATTTCTTCAGGCTTCCCAAAAGTCCCGACACACGTCGGAACTTCGGACAGTCGGAAGTCCCGACTTGGGTCGGAACTCCCGACAACGAGGCATCTTTTTGAGGGCATAACTTCTTCATCCGGACTTCAAATTAGACGTTCCATATATGTTTTTTGACCGTCTCGACGAGAGGAACGCAATGGTGAAGTCCATTTCATATTTTAACAACTTCACAAAATGGACATTTTTTGTTGTCAACATATGCCCCCCTGTTTTCAGGTGAATGATGCATGAACCTGAAAACACTTATTCAAAACCAAACAGCGATGATACCCATCTCATCGGCTGCTTAGTGACTAAGGGCGATGTATACATCGGCTGCTCAGTGACTAAGGGCAATGTATACATCGGCCATTTTTTCTAAGGGCGATACATGTATCGGCCATTGTTTGAAGAGCACTTTAGCTTCTTGCCAAACACTTGGAAAGTACCCTTTCAAGTACCTCCCGTTGAATGCTCTCGTGAGACATTCACCTTGCAATGTCTCTAGTACATATGAATTTCCGAATATAACTTTGACCACTTTGTAAGGACCTTCCCAATTCGGTGACCACTTGCCAAACTGATTGCTCTTCGATCCAATTGGTAGTATGGTTTTCCACACCAATTCTCCCACTTGGAAGGATTTGCTCCTGACTTTCTTGTTGTATCCTTTGGCAACTCGAGCTTTATCTTTCTCTATTTCCTTGAGAGCTTTTAATCTCACATCAGTCACCTCATCGATGTTATCCATCATCAAATCATGATACACAACAGCTGATAAATTATTTTGTTTAGCAAGCCTGTGTGCATCCAAATTCACTTCGACAGGCAACACGGCTTCTTGACCATATACTAACTCAAAAGGAGTAACCTTTGTAGCACCATGTCCTGAAATGCGATGTGCCCATAGAGCCTCAGACAAAACTTCATGCCATCTCCTTGGATTCTCCTTAATTTTCTTTTTGATGAGCTTGATCAAAGTCTTATTACTAGACTCAGCTTGGCCATTGGCTTGAGCATAGTATGGAGATGAATTGAGAACTTGATCTTATATAATTCAGCAAATTCCCTCACCTCTTTAGACACAAACGATGTCCCTTGATCTATAGTTGATTTTTGAGGGATGCCGAATCTATGAATAATATGCTCAGTAATGAACTCAATTACTTGTGTATCATATTCTTCAAAGAAACTCCCTCAGTCCACTTAATAAAGTAATCCGTAGCAACTAACACAAATCAGTGTCCCTTCGAAGATGGGGATATATTTGGCCAATGAAGTCTAGCCCCCAACCACGAAAAGGCCATTGTTTGATGATAGGATGAAGCACAGCAGCAGGCATAGGCTGAATATTTTCAAACTTCTGGCACTCTTCGCAACCTTTGTAGTAGGAAAACAATTGGCCATCATAGTAGGTCAATAGAAACCGGCTCTACGTAATAACCACTTCATCTTTGGGGCCGATTGATGCATACCATAAATGCCTTCATGGACTTCTCCCATAGCCGCTCTTGCCTGATCTGATCCCAAGCACTTAAGCAGCAAATCTTCGGCGGTTCTTTGATAGAGCTCATCATTATGCAATACATATTTGAAAACGCTTCGCCGAACACTTTTATCAATTTTGGCACTTGGATCACGTAGATATCTCAACAAGGGAGTCATTCAATCTTCTAAATCGGCCCCAACATCACTAGAAGTTATATCAGGCCGATTTGATAGCTTCTCAAGCTAATTGACCGGGCTGGTCATAGGGGAGTCGGCTGAGCCAACAGGACCGGTAGGCTTAGCCGATTTGGAGGTGTCGGCTTGGCCAACTAGGGTAGTCGGCTTAGCCGACTTGGCCACAGCAGAAGAGTAGTCGGCTGAGCCAGCTTGGTTAGTCGGCTTAGCCGACTGGTCTGTACCTACATAGGAAAAATTGAAATCTTCTTGCATCGGCTGTTCTTGAATATGGAAATTATGTCCATTGACATCATAGCCAGATGCTTGTTGAGCTACCATGTTGGTCTTTTGATTTTCATGCCTTGGAATATGCCGAATTCGAAATTCGGCAAAATAATCAATAACATCAAGGCAAGCATCAAGACAAGCTCTTAGTGATCCTTCTAAACATTGAAATTCACTAGCAACTTGCTATACCCCCAGCAAGGAATCACCATAGGCTTCAACATGTTATACCCCGTGGATTGCAATATGCCAAGCCGAATAAGAAAACTTCACATTCATCTCAAATGTTGGTGCAGATATAATTTTAATTGGCTTGATGTCTCCAATAGCACCATTGTGAGAAATAATGATTATGCCAACAGCTTGGCCTTATTTGCAAGCCGACTAATCATATTGTCACATCCATGAAATAAATCAAAATGCATATATCACGCCCCCCCGGGCCTTAAGGCCATCAAAGTAAATTCCATGGGGGCTTTCTAATAGCACGATGGTTGCAAGCATTCATCGACTATATTTTACACTAAGGGCGATATCAACATATCGGCCATATGAATTCATCCACATAAATATGCATAGCCGAAACAAAATATTTCGGCTCTCGATCATTGGTAAGTAAAATAATTTGGCAACCCTCCATAACATAAAGATCCACACCAAGTATCAAAATAAGGAGCTAAGGGATAACCATGCATACCAGGGGATGAATTCCACATAGGCATAGGCAGAGAGTATCGATGATGCCATGACCAATGATTTTGTTGATTTGGTGCAAACCTCCAACTTGGCAATTGTTTCATGAATCTCCTCTCCTTTGTTTTTGTTGCACCACTTGCTTGAGCATCATTCTTTTGAGATTGAATTCTTTCTTTAAGCACCCATGCCAAGCCTTTTTCTTTCAGCTTCTCTGCACTAAGCTTCTGTAACTTATTTTCTTGCCACTTTGGTAAACCGATTGAGCATATCGGTTTTATTTCTGTTTTGGATAGCGGCAAATCTTTCTTGATTTTGGGCACTCCCACCTTCTTTTGTTCAGATTTGGCACCTACAATATCAATAGATGATTTCCCCACTTCTTTGCCATCAATAGCCGAATTTTTCAGCAATGTAATCGGCTTTTCAATAGTTGATTTCATATCTGAACTTTTCTTCTTTCGGCCATCATACTTCATGCGGTAAACTTGCTTTACCACTTTCTTCTTTGGTTGAGCTCCAGACCGGTTTTGATCAGAATGGTCTTTACAAGATGATGATATCTCTGAATGTCTAGGAGCTGCATACTCTATATATTGTGGCCTAAAATATGGTGAAACATGTGCCTCTTGATCAAACCAGCCCCAAGATGAATAAGGATGAAAATATACGGGCTGTGGTCCATATGACATGGTAATTGGCTGCTCAAAAGGAGAATATGTTGCTGCTGCATGCGTGAGATCTATCTCCTTGCCAATTCCACTCTTGAGACTTGTGGTTTGGAGGCAATTTTGATAATTGGATTTTCTTTGGCCGCTTGGTGACATTTGCTTCTCCTATCTTCTCATATTTAGCTAGAAGTTCCTCGAAGCTGAGTTTTGGCCTTTTACTTCTTTGTTTGTCATGGCCTTTACCTCCATTAGCTTTACGAGCATCCTCCTTCTCCCCATCTTGACAGACATGCTCCAAAGGAGGATCCTTAGCCGATTCTCCTTGCTCAACGAGATCAATCAGCTTTTGCTTTGGTTGGAGAGATTATAGCTGCCCCCCAGTGTCTTCTGAAACTATGATAACTTTGCTGTCCTCTGGAATATCTTCTATTTTCAATTCATCAACAACAACCTTGCCTTCACTTGGGGGCTCCACATCTCTCTCTTGGGCGTTCAAGCTTTGAGCTTTGAGTGAATCGGCTAACGCAAGCCGATTCAAAACCTGTTTGCCATCAAGACCAATTGAATCCAATTGGTCTATGTGTTGAGCTTCAGAAAATCTCAATCGTCCTTTATCAATGGACGATTGGATGACTCGATGAAACACATTGCAATCAGAAGTATTATGATCAGATGAATTATGCCATTTGCAATATGTAAGCTCTTCTAAGTTTTGAATAGATGGCAAAGCATTGTGACTAATGATTCTAATAAAATTATTCTTAAGTATGATATCAAAGATATGATCACAAAAGGTAAAGTCAAAGGTGTACTTTGATTTCTTGAGGCAATTCTTTTGTGGAGTCGGCTTTAAAGCTAGGCAAACGAATGGATCGGATTTATTATCAATCCATTCGACCACACCTTTGCAATTGCTTATAGGAAGCTTTAGCTTTGATGAACTACCACTATTGGCTTTGCCATATGGAACAATGTCTTGGCCGATAGAATCTGAATTTATTTTATCATCAACAAATAAATTGTTATTCTCAATCGGTCTATTACAATAATTAGCAAGGATATCTCTAATAGATGCAGAAATTGAAATAGTATGACCAGATTGGAAATTGAGCAAAATATTTGTGTTTTCTACCTTGTTGATCACGTTGGAAAAGTGCACGTCCTTGATTTGCATGATGTTGCTCTTCTTCTCCAGAGAATGATCAACAATAGGTGCCGAATCATCCGAAGATGCATCAGCAACTGCCGAGACCAAGAAAGTCGGCTTAGCTGACTGGAAGTCGGCTAGGCCGACTTGGGCACTAGCAGGGGCAGTTGTCTTGGCCGACTGGGAAGTTGGCCTAGCTGACTTAGGGAAGGTAGTAGAGGCAGTCGACCTAGCTGACTCAGGGCAGGTAACAATCGGCTCAGTTGACTTTGAAGTCGGCTCAGCCGATTTTGAGCAGGCAAGCAGCCCTCCTTTGTTGCTTGTAGGGGCTTGATCTCCATAAATGATGCGGTAATTACTAGATAAGTGTACAACCTCTTTAGCTCCTGAAAAATCAAGTCTAGCTAGTTTCTGGCGTTTTTCATGCTTTTCTATAGCAAGACTTGTTTTTTGAGATGTGATTGATTCGGAAAGGATATTGTATTGTTCGGCTTTTGTAGCCGAACCTTTGCTTATATCCGAATCAATTATTTCTTTCATGCCCACTAGCAATCCTCTTTTAGCCGATGACTCAACTGTGATCGGACTTTTCTTATTAGTCGTTCCAAAATATTCATAGAATTGCTCCTCTAATTGAGACCATGAACCAATAGTACATTGTGGCAAAGATGTAAACCATGCAAAGGCAATACCGGTGAGAGATAAAGGAAAATTTCGCACTCTCATATAGTCTTCTTTACCGGCAAAACCCAGCTGTGAGAGATATATACTAATATGTTCCATAGTGGTTTTATCATCTTCACCACTAAATTCATAAAAATCAGGTACCCACCAACCATTAGGAGTTTTTAAGTAATCATAGTATAATGGGTATGGTCTATGATAAGTGGGCACATTCCATTTAGAGGAACCATATGGATTCCTAGCATGGGCCAAATCTTCATCGATTCGGCTTGATTTGAGAGCAACAAATGAAACCAAATCATGATTGTTTGCAAGTGCACACATTGCTGAATTTTCATTGATTCGGCTACAATTATTAGCAATATGTGGAGCCGAATCATGAGTTTTAGCACTCGGATGCCTTGCTGAAATTTCACTAATTCGGCTTGAGTTTGGAGTAACATATGGAGCCGAATTATGAATAGGAGCATTGGCATATGGTGCTGAATTTTCAGAGCAATTGGCTAAATAATTAGCATTGTTATAGCTATTTCTCTCATTCATCGGCATGTCTTGTGGTGGAACCACATATTGTGAACTTATAGCCGATGAATAACAATTTACATGTTGTATGTTGCTAGTAGCATCAAAACTCGAAGAATTTACAACACGCATTGGCTCTTGACCATAATATTCATAATTATGATGTGTATGATGAGGAGCATTAATAAAAGTATTAGCCGATGTAACAGATCTAGTATCATTACAGCTAGCAACACCAACATGAGAGCTCATAGAACTTGCAAAATAACTATTAAGATCATAAGATGTATTTGCAAGGTGTACCTCAGGGTGATTGTAGTAATATTATGATGCAACACCTTGGTACTTCATGATTTATAACTTGACCGCGTTGCTGAATTTTCCGATAAGCAGCGCAACTTGTTGCAAAATCGCAAACAAGATAACAAGAGGTCAACACCAGATGCGATCGGCCTTTTGGGCCAGATGCAACGATAATGGCGAGCTCAAGAAGATAGATCAATGAGGAGTAAGGCTAGGTCAGAGATATCGGCTATAAGAGATAGCCGAACCAATCGTCCCTAGCGGAGTCGCCAAAAAGTGTGTTGACGTCGGAAGTGATCCGAATCAAACACCAACAGGGCATTGGACGCCCGGGCCGCTACAAACCAAAGAATGCAGCGAGGATGTCACTCTTTCGTGGTGAAGAACAGAGAGGTTTACAAGTAAACCACCAAAGGATAACCAACGTGCTTACATGACGAAGAACCGGCTAGTTTTCAGGCAAACTAGCAAAGAAACCGTCGAGGCTCTCGCCCGGGAGGGACCCCGTCAGGACAAGGACGTCGTCGGGTTGCCCTAGGTCGGCCGGCAAGCCTAGGGCGTCATCCTTGGTCGTCGGATCAAGGGATGAACAGCATAGGGGTTGGAGAAGAGGGTAAAAGGGTTGGAGTAGAGGTAGTAGATTGATTTGTTTGACGATTGGATAGATGGGTACTCAATCGGCCATGATCCTCTCATATATATAGAGGGGGTGGTCTTATCCCAGTAGGAAACCTCTCCAAGCCTTATTTTCTAGGTTTCCCACGAGTTTGGAATAGTTCGGATCGGAATCCAAAAGGCCAGATCCGAACAGGATTTTCTGTCAGGTATGTTGGAAGTACGTCGGAAGTACGTCGGAAGTTTCGACTTGGGTCGGAAGTTCCGACTTTTGTCGGAACTCCCGACGTAGGGATAACCCCAAAAGGCCAGATCCAAACAGGCTTTTCTGTCAGGTATGTCGGAAGTACGTCGGAAGTTCTGATTTAGGTCGGAACTTCCGACTTTTGTCGGAACTCCCAACGTAGGGATAACCCCAGACACCTGAGCAGATTTCTTCAGGCTTCCCAGAAGTCCCGACTTGGGTCGGAACTCCTAACAACGAGGCATCTTTCCGAGGGCATAACTTCTTCATCCGGACTTCAAATTGGACGTTCCATATATGTTTTTTGACCGTCTCGACGAGAGGAACGGAATGGTGAAGTCCATTTCATATTTTAACAACTTCACAAAATGGACATTTTTGGTTGTCAACACCAACACATGTAGAAAAACAGGGAGGAGTGCATGTTGTGGCTAAGGAGAAAGGAGTGAAACTTCCCTTTACTAAGCTTTTGTCCTTAGGCTTATATAGTTGGGAATACATTTATCTATGTGGACTTTGTTGAGCAAAAAAAGATTAAAATGGACAAGACTAAATGAATGGTATGGGTTTTTACCATGTCCTTGCGGTAGAAGCATTTTTGCTAATTTTGGTGGAAATTCATAAACCTGGTTACTGCCACTATGCTTCCCACACTCCCACTTTGTAGTGACCCATGCACTCTAGTCACTCAAATCCTTACTTGATGGGCTGAAGGGCATATAGACCAACTCAATTGCTTTCTTGGCAGACGCCATCGGCATCCAAGAGCAGCTAGCTAAGCACACAACAATACTAGTTGTGTGAACTGACCCATGCAATATAGAAACCGAGAGAAAAAGCAATTAGTCTGTGTACAAATGGATGACAGATTTTATTGCTGCTTACTTCAACCCTAGTTTGGATGAGCATCCATCTAATCTAGATGGCATCCATTTGATTTATTTTATGACAAGGTATATCTCATTCATAGTCTAAAGAAACTCTAGAAATGTATCTTGGTAGCACCACCTCAACTTCTTATAAGTGTCGTCAAAATTGGTGGTTCACAATATTAGAGGCATAGTGGATACTAGGGCCTCTATAGTGGCGGCTCGTTCTTGATGTCATGGAGTACTGTCGTGGCCAAGCATGGGCACAATAGAGACCAAACTATGAAGGAATACAAGAGAGGAAACAGAAGATAAACCAAGCTTGCATACTAGGATCATTAATGTGGCACCATATAGGATAAAATTGCCCTCAAAACCCCATAGGCTGGAAAAATAAATAATTTAATAGGTGTGTCAATCTTCGGTTTTGTAGTTCGGGAAGGTAAGTTGGACTCATGTTCTAATCAAAGGAGGTGAAATGGATATCTTCTAGACTTGGTGGGGCTATGAAAGTGAATGGAAATTAGAAGATAAAAAATGAAAGAAGCATCAGGGACTAGATTGTTCAGCTGTATTACAAAAAGGTGTAGGGTCAAGATGGTGGACCTGAGGGGGGTGAATAGTCATTTCTAAAATTAATCGCGCCGGCTTACCGAAACAAATGCGGAATTAAAACTATCGGTCTAGCCAAGACTATACCCTCTATCTAAGTTTACAAACACCTTATAAAGATCATAATTAGGCAACAAAGGTGCTGGGCCAGCTAGAGCTCACCTAATGAATTCTAGAAGCAAGATCACACAAATCTATTTCACTAGTACTTCAAGGAACGAGGGAGCTCCTACACATGCTAGTAATCAAAAGCACAAAGCCACCTAAGCTCATTAGCAATGCTCAATAACAAGGCTACATAAGCCAAATTATAGAGCGTAAATTATTTAGCTACACAAAATAAGCAATGTGACTAACAAGGTTACTCAAACCGAATTAGTCACGCAAGGAAGCTACTTCTATGCTACACAAGCAAGAATGTAACTAGCAAGCTACACAAGATAACTAATTACAACAGCAACTACACAAGCATAATGTAAATGAAGTAAATACAAGCTTGTATAACGAGGATGCAAACCAACGAGAAGACAAGGATGACACGGTGATTTTTATCCCGAGGTTCACGTGATTGCCAGCACGCTAGTCCCCGTTGAGACAAGCTCCAAGATTGCCGCCGGTCCTCTTGCTAGTGGTGACCCGCAAGTCACAGTCTCCCACGTGGAGTGCTTACCACAAGCTCTAGCACTTGATCCAGCCGGACCACTTGTCGCCCTTCGCGTCTCGCTCTACTAGAGTAGCTCTTCGTTGCTCCCGCGGGGTAAGCACAATCCCCCTCACAATCAATTCTCCGGAGCATCGCATAATCTTCTTTGCGTGCTTCAATGGAGACCACCACCAAGCCGTCTAGGAGGTGGCAACCTCCAAGAGTAATAAGCACCACCGGCTTGCAAGACAACCACCTAGTACCACTCGATGCAACCTCACGATGCAATTGTACTAGAATCGCTCACTTACTCGATCAGATGAACACTATCAAGCAAGAGTGAGTTAGAGGGCTCCCAAGCACCACCACACAAGCCACCAAGGCTCTAGTGTGCTCAGCTCTGCTCCTCTCATGGCCAAAGGCCAACCAACACTTCTATTTATAGCCCCACAGGCTAAAATAGCCGTTACCCCTTCACTGGACGAAAATCGACGTGACCGGATGCACAGGTCACACTGACCGGACGCACCCAGCCAGCGTCTGGTCACTCCTAGCCGTCCACATGGCACCCGCGTTCAAGCCAGGCCGCGTGATCTCAACGGCTAGTCCTCTTCATGCCACGTGTTAAATTGCGACCGGACGCACTGCTCAAAGTGATCAGACGCAGGAGGGGCAGCGTCCGGTCGAGTCCAGAGAGCTCCCAGAGCCGCTCAACCGCGACCGGACGCGTCCGCTCCTGTACGACCGAACGCAGACCAGTGTCCAATCAGCTCTACGCCCGCAAGCCAACTCCAACGCCGCCTATGTCACAGTATGTCGCCTGTGACCGAACGCAGGCCCTGCGCATCCGGTCACTTTTACTGTGCAGCGTCCGGTCACTTGACCGAGACCGCGCCCAACTGCTGCCACTGACCGGACGCACCGGTCCTACCAAGGCCAATGTTCGGTCACTCACAGTGGCCTCCTTTTCTTCACTGAGTTGATCCGTTTTAACTCCAACTTCTTCTCCTTTGCAAATGTGCTAACACCAACAAGTGTGCAACACCTTGTGCACGTGTGTTAGCTTTTCACAAACATTTTTAAGGAGTTAGCCACTCAACTTGCCACGCCACTCGATCCTAGCAATGATGCAAAGTTAGATCACTCTAGTGGCACTAGATGACCGATATGCAAACAAGTTTGCCCCTCTTGATAGTACAACCATCTATTCTAAACCCGGTCATAAACTTCTCTACATACCTATGACCGGTGAAATAAAATGCCCTAGGTTATACCTTTGCCTTGCGCATTCCATTCCATCTCCTCCATTGTTGATGCAACAAATGAACCAATCTTGATCAACAAATGATATGATCCACTTCATATCATCACGTGACCTTGTTGGTTCATCGATCTAGACCTCACTTGCTTTTCACCGTTGTCTTCGTCCATCGGCGCCATGTCTTGCTCAAGCTTCACCGCCACGGGGTCCATCGCTTCAAAGCCTCTAACGTGCCCTTCACGCTTGCAACCGGTCCGTCAAGCCAAGTCTTGTCTTGATCTTCTCCACCTTAGTCACATGACTCCATGTCATGTCTCATATGCAATAAGCTCCTTTATCATCTCGTGTGAGTTTTGCAACATCTCCGAGCCATTTCCAACTCCATGACATATGTTGCTCACACACGTGTACCTGTGGACTAAGTACTTGTGTATCTCATATAAACACAATTAGTCCACCTAGGGTTGTCACTCAATTACCAAAACCAAACAAGGACCTTTCAAAAGGTATTGGACCGATAAGGATTTTGATTGTGGAAATTGGACTTCAGACTTCAGTAATTCAAAATGGGGTTCGAACTACAATTTGATTCAAATTCAATCTAGCAATTAATAAAATACAACAAATGACAGCCCCATTTGGCACAACTACATGTCTGGCTTTCACATCATATCTGAAGTTGGTGTGACAAAATCAAAAATTTTAACACTTTATTTTATTTGTCCAGTATAGAAAGAAAACACTTCAACCAAACACATTTCAACCAAACAACTCTGGTGTTTCCATAACATGAGCTCTATAGATTTTTGGAACAAAAAATACCCAGTTCCCAGAAATCCAAAGCTGGTGCTTTGACAAACAAGGCTGAAATCCATTGAATTATAAAGTTTCAGAATTTGGGTTGTTTAATCCCAATTCAATTACATAAACATTGATTTTGTTACAAATTTGAAAAGGTTCAAAACGTCATTCTTTTTTATCAGGATGTAAAACACATGGAAGGAGCATCACTGAAAAAATATTATCCTAATGCCATAACCAATAAGTGTGCCTATTTTCCTCATATGTGTTTTGTATTTTATTTCTTCCCAGGTATCTCCTCTTAATTGATGACATATGGTCTGCAAAGACATGGGAGAGCATCAGAATTTGTTTGCCACCAGAGAATAACAGAGGCAATAGAATAATAGTGACTTCAAGGTTTCAAGCTGTTGGTGCTACGTGCTCCCCAAATGAAAAAATTGACCTTCTGCATACAGTTGATTTTCTCACTGATGATGAGTCCAAGAGATTATTCTTTCAAGGTGTTTCTGAATCCAAAAGCAGCAAAAATAATGAGATAGTTCAGAACCATGTCCCTGAAGAGATTTGGAAAATATGTGGGGGCTTGCCTTTGGCCATAGTCACCATGGCTGGCCTAGTTGCCTGCAACCCAAGCAAACACAGTGATGATTGGCAAAAAGTCTGCAAATCATTATTTCCAGAACCTGTGACTTCTCTTACTTTAGATGGGGTTACAAGGATACTTGACTGTTGCTACAATGATTTGCCTGCAGATCTCAAGACCTGTTCGTTGTACTTGAGCATATTTCCAAAGGGTTGGAAAATTAGCAGGAAACGTTTGACCCGGCGATGGATAGCTGAAGGTTTTGTTAGTGAGAAGCAAGGGTTGACAGAGGAGGAAGTTGCAGAGACATATTTTAATCAGCTCACAAGAAGAAAGATAATACGTCCTGTGGAGCACAGCAGCAATGGGAAAGTAAAAACCTTTCAAGTTCATGACATGGTCCTTGAATATATCGTGGCCAAGTCGAGTGAAGAGAACTTTATTACTGTAGTAGGTAGCCACTGGATGATGCCAGCACCTAGCAATAAAGTCGGTCGACTTTCAATGCAGAGCAGTGGTTCCAAGTATGGAAATTCAACAAAAGGTATGAACTTATCTCAGGTTCGATCATTGACCATTTTTGGGAGCCTGAACCAACTGCCATTCCATTCATTCAATAATGCAATAATACAAGTGCTTGATCTAGAGGGCTGGAAGGGGTTGAAAGAGAAACATCTGAATGACATATGTAATATGCTTGTCCTGAAGTACTTGGGCCTTCGACGGACAGAGATTGCCAAGATTCCCTCAAGGATTGAGAAGCTTGAGTATTTGGAAACTCTTGACATAAGGGAGACAAATGTTGGTGAGCTTCCAAAGGCTGTGGGACAGCTAAAACGAATCAGTAGCATACTTGGTGGAAATAAAAACCCAAGGAAGGGATTGAGGTTGCCTCAAGACAAAAGTAAGGACTCAAGGAAAAGTATTTTGCCACAGGAAAAAAGTAAGGATGGAATGAAATCACTCCGGGTATTGTCAGGGATTGAGATCATTGGGGAATCAACAGCTGTAGCAGGCCTTCATCAGTTGACAGGATTAAGGAAGTTTGCCATCTATAAGCTCAGCATAAATAAGGATGGTGACACATTCAAAGAGCTACGCTCCTCTATTGAGTACCTTGGCAGCTGTGGTTTGCAAACTCTGGCAATAAACGACGAAGGCTCTGATTTTATCAACTCCTTGGACACCATGTCAGCACCTCCAAGATACCTCATCGCCCTTGAGCTGTCTGGAAAGTTAGAAAAGCCCCCAAAGTGGATCAATAAACTAGAAATGCTGAACAAGTTAACCCTATCGTTAACAGTTCTCCGGACTGACACTTTGGAGCTCATCTGCGCCCTGAAGTCATTGTTTTCGCTCACCTTTTCCCTGAATGCAGTGAAACTGGATGAGGACACACAGGAGATCCTCGGGAAGAACAAAGAACAGTCCGATGGGGAGATATTTGTTCCTGGTGGATTCCCATGTCTTAAACTGCTCCGCTTCTTTGCCCCTCTTGTGCCAAAGCTAGGTTTCAGCGACAATGCAATGCCATCACTGGAGATGATTGATATGAGGTTTGGCGCTTTCGAAGGTTTGCTCGGCATTGACACCCTGGAAAATCTCAAAGAGGTGCATCTCAGAGTTAATGACCAAGCAGACGAAACAACCAAGTTCTTTGTCGATGATCTGAAGAATAATGGCCATGGACTGAAGGTAATTGTTGATCATGTCATCACTTCTTGAAAATGGCAAGATATCGGTGCTGCCCAGAGAGCACTTAATAAGTCACTGACACATGCTGTGTTGGTTTCGAGAGTGGGTAATTTCTTATTATCATACGTATTTTTGCTATTCATGTTTGAAAAATAAATAGGGATGGACATATATGCGTTCACATCCCATGGTATTGTAATTTGTTATTGGAATTTATTTGGTTTTCCTCTTTATGTTTGGATGGTGTATGCTATTAAGGTGAAACATTGTTTGTTCTAATGACATTATATCTTCTGGCAAAGGGGATACACCTCCCTAAAGAAACCACTGTTTTCGTTTCATCCTTGGGTCCGTTAGTGATATATTCTTTTGTGGTACATATTATTATATAAAGCTCAGGAAGTTTTTGCGTATTGTGAATCTGTGATGAAGTGTTGGTTGTCTGAATGGACGCTTGGCTTGGCAAGTGAAACAAGATGCAGCAGCTACACTCGACGCATACTAAGAAAACTAATGGAATGTACTTCATGCCGCTCATCGTTGAAAGGAAAACAGCATGTCGTTTTCTTGTTTCTATTCGTGTGAAACAAATGCCGAAATGATAGATGAGTTGAAGAAAAACGGTGTCTAAAATAAGAACAGGGCATATGATAGGACAGCATAAAGGGCAAGACATATATATGGCCCCACGGGCTCTGTGAGAGAAGGAGAGAGGAGAGAGAAAAACAGCTCCTATAAATAATGCATGAATAGTGAATGCGTCAGAGAAGCTGGAGCCGGTGGAAGCCCTACCAAACAGGGCCTAAGTAGGCATTATGTTTCATCTGGCGAGGGCCGGTGGATTGGGAGGGAGTCGAGCCTGGCGGGGAGGAATCTCACGGGGCCGGTGACGACGACGACGGCGACGGCGACGGCGACGGCGTGGCGCCGCCATAGCTGCTCCTCTCACCAGATCACAGTCGCACCTCTGTTAGTGGGCCCATAGGGGGTCGCAGATGAAACGTGGTGGCAGGAGTCAGCCTGGGCGTTCGGTTTTAACCGACGGTTCGGTTCAGTTTTTTTGGTTTTTCAAAATTTCGGTTTCCAGAAAATGACCCCCGATCGGTTTGCTAAAATTTCAAAAACCGACCAATTTCGGTTTGGTTTTTTAGTTTGGTTTTTCAATTAAAACCGAATAAACCGATGCAAGAAAACATCAGACAGGATTCAATGCTCAAATCAAATATTACAAATTTGCAGTTCATTCTTGATAATAAACCACAGTACTCCATCAGTTTTGCAGTTCATTCTTGATAATAAACCACAGTACTTCATCAGTTTTGATAAACAACAAGAAAAAAACCACAGTACTCCACCAATTTTGGTTTCTCGGTACTTTGGTTTGCAGTTCACAGAAACCGAAACCGAACCGAAACACTGAACTTCACAAAACTGAAAACCGAAACCGAACCGAAAAACCGAATTACCGACTATTCGGTTCGGTTTCGGTTCGGTTCAGTTCGGTGTTCGGTTTTCGGTGAAAAAACGCCCAGGGTGAGGCAAGAGGATTGTTGTTTGGTCGGGCCGTCCCAACGCTTGCGCGAGGGGCCTTTAGCCTGATAGGCCCAGGCCCACTCGAAATGGAAGCCAGAATTCAATCCGTCACCCAACGATTTTTTTTTTTTTTTGCAATTTTTGGATCTTCAGGCATTTGTCCATGGATGCGCTGGAGCTGACGGGTCTGCGTGAGTCATCTGCATCGTAGAATATTTGCAAAAAGGCCCTTCGCGGACAGTAACTAGAGCGAGCATGTCATCTCGTGAGACGACGAGGAGGGCTCGTGCTCCCAGGTGTAGTCGTCGACCGAAAGCTGCGTTGTACGGTGTCGTCGTCTCCCAACTTTGAGGCGTGGGATCCAGCTGTGCCATGCGGGAGAAGGCAAGCCGCGCACCAAAATCCCTCCTGCAGCGTGCGGGAAAAGCCAAGAGTGCACCCAAATGACGAGCGCGGCGACGCCAATGGAGCTCAAGGGCGCGATGCAGATAGGAAGACGCCGACTTCAGCTAGGAAGATCAAGGGTACGGCGGCGGCGGTGGCGGTGACGGCAACCATCACCGCCGGATCGCCGCGGCGGCGGCGGCGGCGGCAACTATTGAAAGCCCACCGCCACCCCAAGCAGGTGCGCCACCACCCCCATTCCAGTTCGCTGCCCAAATCCGCTCACACCGTCTTCCGCATTGACAGCCGCCACCTATCCAGCTAAATCACCGTTCCAGTAAAGTTTGGCTGTCTCCAGGAGCAGGAGCTATTCATTCTTTGCTCTCCCAGGAGGCAGGACCCTACGCAGCTCCCCCAGGACCATATGTGCTGTCTCCCGCGGCGTACAGCACCCCGGTAAGTGCTCTAGCAGCAGCAGTGTCACGACATGGACAACGCCCACCACATGCTCAACGAAATGCCTGTAAGGTTTGCCTCTCCAGTCTCCAGCAGATAAGCAGCTTAGCCTAGCTCTGTAGTACCAGCTCAGCTCTTTATTTTGTAGTTCGATTTACAGTTCAACAACTTGGCTTGTCTGAATCTTTTGTCTCCTGATGTGCCTTCTTGTTAAGTGTTCTCCATAGGTTAGAAGACGATACCCGCAGCAGCACTTCGAAGAACAGCACTTCAGCTGTATTGAATTTATCTGTTTGATGGGAGCAGCAGGAAATTGTTTCAGTTTTTTATGTTGTTTCTTTGTAATCTGTAGTTTTAGTTCATTAGTTGCATGTTTCTCCGCTGAATCTTGATGCTGTAACAGTAACACGTTGATGAGTGCATGTGAACATGTTGTAAGCCAAATGTAGATGAATGCACACTACTACCAGTCCTGTAAGCGTGAGTTAAATATTGGTCATGTCAAGTTGTTGGACACATCATGTTACGTTTTATCGAGTTATATATCTAGTTTACATTTTGTCTATGTGATCAGCTAGCCACAGAATAGTATATAGAAATCATATTTACGCTTGATCATAGCTATATAGAAGCATTAAACAACTTGCAGACAGTCAAATAGACAGCCCATTGTACGATATGTCTATTTAGGTGTCTGTATGTCAGATTTCAAGAACTTGCAGACAACTCCCTGTCTGTGGGTTGAATATGCCCTAAGGCCAGTCTCAGTGGGAGTTTCATGTCCTAGTTTTCAACGTATCTATATTTTGGAAACAGTAGAAACTCTCTTTACTCGCGTGAAACTTTTATTATCTCTCTTCATCAATACGGTGCAACATCAACATATTTAATGCCCATGAAACTCTGATGAAACCCCATTAAGACTGGCCTAAAAATCATGTCTGGCCATACAGCCTTACCTGGGGAGTGGGGACACAACTAAGACAGGTACCACCGGAGATAAAAAAAAACAGGTACCACCGGAGCGACAGTTGTTTTTCTTTTTTGGGTGCCGGACTCTGAGGGTCATGCCTAGGATAGGATTTGTTCTCTTTTTTTTATTTCAAATTCGATACATATACTCACTCCATCCTAAAAAAATGCAAACAATTCTAGCACTCGTATATTATTCAAAAAAAGAGTGCAACTATCACGACCCAATCATGCACATTGATTTATCATAACCATCATGAGCATAATCTGCATTTTATTATCATATTTTCAAAAAAAAAACATGATAATTTCTGCATTATCTGGGCTCTGTTGTCATTTTTCGGATAGTCTGACCCTGTTTGTTGGACAGTTCGTGAATGCCAGGGCATGTCTGAATAAGTTTGCACTTTATTGCACTGCACATCCCCTTGTCAAACAGTCCAACAAAACTCATCAAATAGTCTGATATATCACAATTCACAACCATGCATCAAATGGTGAGTTGTCAACCTCTAAACTCACCTAGATCCACATGTCCAGCTCTCACGAAATCTGAACACCAAGAGGTCTCTCACCCTCTATCTCACTCTTTCACTCTCACACTCCCTCTCTCTCTCTAGTTCTTCATCTCTCTCTAAACCCCCACCAATGCGAGGAAGGGGAGGAAGGAAGGGGAAAGCAGCAGGGATCAACCATGAAGCTCACCATCACCAGAAAGGATGACCTACACATGCTCTTGCTTAGGATTGAAGAGGGAGGAGCTCTCTCTCTTTCTCCCTAGCAAGGGAGGGTGAAAAGCCCTATGTTGGTTTTAGTAATTGACTAGTGGACTAATGTTTTCAGTGAGTCGTGATTAAGCTAGGGTCCACACCGGTTCTAGAAAAAGCTAGGGTGCACACTGAGGTTATGAGTAAGTCTAGGAGATGGATAAAGGGTGATTGGTCCATATGGAACAAGCTCTTTGCTATTGCATTTAACTTGACTATGTTGATACTATTGCATATAAGTTACAATATGACTAGAAACCTGCAATTTTACCTATTTGGGCTTACGTCCTTACAATTGACTCATCTACCTTCTATCATGATTGTTTAATGTGGTTTACTACGTAACTCATGGTTCGTATGTTTAGTAATGATAGAAGTCGAGGTAATGATGGGTTCCTCACTTCTTGCGTGTTATAGTAATTGTTTTCACACAAAACAACACAAACTAGAGCAAACTCTAGAACTTGACCACGTGATGAGAATTTAACTCGAGGACCAGCAAGGGGTTGGGTCATGTCAAGATAGGGAGGTCTTGGATGGTGTAGCTCGCTAGACTGATTAAGGACCGTATATCCGTAGTAGTAAAATTGAAACACATTTGTACATACCACTTGCCATGCATGTATGGTAAGCCTAGTACTTTGTTGCGATTGGATGTCCCATGGATTCGGCATGAGGCGTAGTGCGAGGTAGCTAGGAGGCAGGGGCGAAGGTATAGTGTTTCTAGGCGGTGCAAATGCACCCCTAAGAATTTGAAAAAACAATGATATTGACTAAAATTTCACCATATATGCACCCTCCTTGACACAAGTATATGCACCCACAAGGCAAGTGCACCCCCTTCAATTTGCTCTAGCTTCGCATTACTAGGAGGGCTAATACCTTCGTTGACTCTTTAACAAGTCGTAGGCGGGTTAGCCAAACTTGGGAAAGGTTGAGGCAAGAGTCACCCCTTATTATGTATTGTCGGGTCGTATGGGCTGTGACCGTTAACTTTGGTGGGGCTCACTTGTACCCCTCTACAGAGTGTTGACTTTCTTTGTTCCATTCTTCTAGATTGGACCAGCGATGATCGCACAGACTCGTGGAAGATCGAGCTCCACTTCTACTAATCGCTCAAACATGATAACCATGCTATGCTTGCTTAGTTGAATAGGAAAGTTTCACTTTATGAACAAATGCTTTTATGCAAAACTGACTGCATTCCCTACTACTTCGCAATTGCATGATCCTTATTATCATATGGGTAAGTTCTGCTGAGTACAATTGTATACTCAAGATTCTACTTGTTGAGTTTTGCAGGTGAGGTAGCCCCTACATATGGTTTCTTCTACGCACCCGAGTCCTCTACGGATTGGCAGTGGTAGATGACCGCCCTATGAGGCTCAGGTCTATGGGAATGGCACGCCCATGGACGTGTATCCAAAACTATGTTGTTTAAGGTTGAAGACTTCCGCTAGACTCTGAGTGCTTGTGTTATGACTGAGTTTTGAACAATTTGTTGTACTTAAGTACCTCCTCTAAATGTGACGTGAACCTGATGTGAATCATAGGTGTGACATATCTTGCAATGATCATGGATGAAGGTCGGATAGATATATTCAATATAGGTAGTACACCAGGATGACCGATCGAACTGGGAATTAGCCTAAGTGCGGCCAATGGAGGACAACTTAGTCTAATTACTGGTTCGAGTGAGAGGCGATCCTGACAACAACTCTAGCTTATAAGTAGGGGTGGTATCTAAAAAGGTGTGCTATATAGATGTATGATGTAATAAAAGATAGAGTTTATAGGTGTAATCATTTGCTTTTGTTCAATCAACATATGTGAAGAATAAAAAGAATAGGGGTAAATGGATCTTTTTGTTGTGTGATAACTTCTTTTGGATACGTGAGAATTGCATTTTTGTCAGGACAGAGAGAGTATGATTTGGTCTTCTTTTTCTTTTTCCTTTTTGTTTTGGCCTTTTGCCCTTTTTGTCGACTTTTTTTAATACCTAAAGCAAAGCAATAGTTAACTTTAGAACAACTCCAACAAAGGCCCCTCTAAAACAGAGCCTCCTACTTAATTAGGGTTTGAGGACTTCTCTTATTTTTAGGGTCTTGTTTACTGGGATAAACTTCACAAAGTAGGGACTTGAGTTGGGCCTTGTTAGATCAAGTATAGTTTTTAGCATTGGGTCAAAAAATAGAGTAGCAGCCCTGTCTATATCCTCTGTTGGAGATGCATTCACTGGTAGAGAACAGAGCTTTACTCCCGGTGGGGAACCCCCTCTAGTCCAGGTTCCCCACCCGGGAGCAAGCATCCGGGACTAAAGGGGGTCCTTTAGTCCCGGGTCAGGAACCGGGACTAAAAGAGGACCTTTAGTCCCGGTGGGTAACACCAACCGCGACTAAAGGTGCCTCCTGACATGCCACGATGGCCGGCACCTTTAGTCCCGGTTGGTAATACGAACCGGGACTAAAGGTTTTTTTTTTCCTTTTTTCTTTTATTTTCATTTTTTTGTTTTCTTTTCAAAATAGGTTTTCGAAGTCATATTGTACGCTGCTAATTATACATTTATACGCGCGTATAGTATGTTTCGGTTCAAGCACAATGAACGTATTAAATCACACAATTCAAGCATAGAAATATATATATATATGCATGCATGCATCATATATATATTTACATGCATGCATGCATATGTGTATTTTACAT
Organism: Miscanthus floridulus; assembly: GCF_019320115.1. Classification (NCBI taxonomy): domain Eukaryota; kingdom Viridiplantae; phylum Streptophyta; class Magnoliopsida; order Poales; family Poaceae; genus Miscanthus; species Miscanthus floridulus. The sequence continues at coordinate 141,384,858 of NC_089588.1, forward strand.
TATATTATTTCATGTGCATATATTACAAAAGATTGCATTACAGTTGTTGTGATATAACAATTTCCTCTCATCCTCTAGCTTGGCTTCAATGGCAGTGTTGGGTCGAAGTAGAACTCGCCCTTGGAATCGATGACCTGCTCATTAAAAAATCCGGCTATAGACTCTTGAATTGCTTTGATTTGGTCTTGCCGTATGACCTTTTCCTCCAACCATCGAGCCTACAGGTTTGAATTAAAGGAAAATAAATGAATATATGTACATACATACATACATACATATATATATATATAAAGACAAAGTAACACAATCAATAATAATAATTAAATGAATATATAGTGTATTTTTAACGTACTTTGAGTCTCTGTGTAGGAGTTCTTTGGGAGAGCACCTTGATAAACTTGCAAACATAGTAACCACAGTAGTTGTTCCCATGTTCCTGCCTCAGACACCACTTTACGAGAAAAAGATTTGTCATCCAATCTGGTGATCCGGTGAAAGCTATATGTTTAATTAATAAAGATGATGCGATTTAGGGGACTTACTTTCAAAGGGATTACATTCAGTGGCGCTTTGCATTTTCCCATGTGTTGCTTCTCAATAAAGGTTTTCCAAACACTGCCCAATAAAAAAATTGCCATGTCATCAGATATAGTTAATCATCATGTTTGTGTGTATATATAGTTGCTAGAGATACCGAAATTACCTCTAGATAATATCTATCATATCTTGGTAGTCTTGTTGTGGTTTTCTCATCGAGTCATAGATTATCAAGTGACTTTTCACCAGATCAATGTCCATCAATATCCAGTGATTGCTGCATGTGTTTATAGGATATAACGCATAACACTCATTAATTAACTAGAATCAACATATGAGGCATTAAGGATGATCGACATTATTAACACTCACTTGAAGTTGTAGGGAAAGAGTATATCCTTCTTGTGGCGTTGGTTCACTAAGAAGTTCATGAGGTTACTCTCTGACTCAGACTTTCAATTAGTCTTTGGAGTAACTGGGTCTTTGAATACTATATGGGGATCAACAAAACCAATTTCATTGCAGCCTTCCTTTCTGAACTCTGTCATTGTAAATCTGCATATATATAGTACTTGTTAGGATAATTTATATGCATATACACACATATGATGAGTTTAATAATAGATCGAAAGAATTATTACTTACAGAAAATAGCAGCTAATGATAACTTTGTCCAGAGAGGTCAGGTGGCATAGTTGATGAAATTCTGCAAAGTCAACATACATAACATCATCGCCACGGAACCAATGTTCGTCTCTAATTCTGACACCAACGCAGAAGTCTCCACCGGTAGACGCCTACATGTACCACTTGTTTAGCAGGTACATTTGCGTCCCCAGATCACATAAGGCTTGAGGGTTGTATAGACTCTGGCCTAGTACAAATTTTTTCTTCCAAATATCAACCTCCGCCACACTCTCAATGTTTCCATAACCAAACATCTGGTAAAGGTCGAGACCAGTCTCTTGAATAAATTCACCAAGGTGATCCAAATCGACATCCGGAGGTATGTTTGCCTGATGCATTAATCCTAAATTCGAACCATATTCATTACCAACAACTAGCATGGGGACTGATTGGTGCAATTGTTGTCCGAGTTGTGCAACTCCTTTCCCTGCCCGCTTCTTTTTCTGTGCCGCCTCAATTGACTTGGTGAGAGTGCGGTCATAGTCCGTTAACGTTGATTTGGACGGCTTATGAGATTCCCGCTGTTGTTGCTGGTAAGAAGCCACCTTTTTTCTTAGAATATCTGGAGCTACGAAGAAGTACGGTTTCTCCAGGTTTCTCCTTGCTTCTTGACCCTTTTTAAGTTTGTCATAGAATCTGGACATATCTTTTTTATATGCATCAGTTACTTCTTCCTTCTCTTCAGATACTATTTTGGGAATAGCCCTTGGTTTCACGGTGGCTTTCTTTGCCGGCGGGAACTGGTTCTTCGTTTGCGGGGCTGGCCTCTTGCTAGTACTTGGCTTCTTGGTAGGTGGGGGCGGGGGAGGCATTGGAGACCTCCTTGGAGGTGGTGGCAGCGGCATTGGAGACCTCCTTGGAGGTGGCGGCTGCGGCATTGGAGACCTCCTTGGAGATGGTGTGGATGCAGCCTCGCCTTCCAACACATTGTCATCGTACAGAGCACTATGATGATCTGGCGATTGAACAATTGGATTTAGGTTGGGGAGGATCTGCTACAAAAAAAGGAATGACATATTATTATGAGCAGATTGTTAATTATTTAAGCCAATATAAATTAATGATGTAGTGTTTTCATCCGCACCTATGGTGAGGTAGTTCAGGAGGAGGTGGAGCCGACATCCCGGGAATGATGATGTAGCGCTTGCGCCATAGAATGAATGTCTTCTCTGCTTCTCCGAGAGTCTTCTCGCCATCACCTCCAGGAATGTCAAGAGGCAAATCACTAAAACCTTTTTTAGCTTTATCTACCGAGATGGTAGCATATCCTTCTTGGATTATATTCCCATGAATCCTTGATGTCTTGTTTCGGTCGATAGGATTAACAAGACCGATAGCCACCTTGATTGTGGAATTCCCCTTTGGAATGTGTAGCTCACACGATGTACAAGGTTCAGTGACGTCATCCACAGGGAAGCGCAGTCCTGTGTCCCCTTGATTTGGTATCTCTGTGGAAGCGCAGCTACTTTTCAACTGAACAGATTGGCTAATGTTGATTCCTGGCTCTGATGCCTGCTTGCTTGCACTCACTGCTATTTGCATTTGCCTTCTGATTTCCTCCTGCATTCTCGCTTCAAGGTTTTTTTCTCGCTCCTGTGCTTCACGCACCGCTTCCTCCAACCTCTGGAGCCGCTGTGCCTCTTCTTCCTTCTTTCTCTGGCGGCTTCTGTAGGAAGGTCTGTCCTAAGGGAATCCATGCTCCCACGAGACACTTCCTTTGCCTCTAGTTTGGCCACCGTGTTCAATAGACCCGATGGCGTATGTCAGTTCATCCTTCTCTCTGTTGGGCCTGAACGCACCACTAGCAGTAGCACTCTGAGCATAAAACAATCTTTCTGCTGCTTCTTGCAGTCTTGCGCCATAAACGCACTTCCCTGTCTCCTGGTTCAGTGTTCCCCAATGAGCGAAAAACCAATTCTTTGCACGCTCTCCCCACTCGAGTGATTCTGGTGTGATACCCTTGGCAAGAAGGTCTGCTTCCATTTTGTTCCACTTCTTAATGGCAGTCGGGTAGCCACCTGATCTCAAGTTATGGCGGTATGTCTTCTGTTGGGCATTACGTTGGTTCTTTATCACCCGACTCACACCCTCTTCCGACGTCTTGTACTGTACAAACTCATCCCAATAGGGCCTCTGCTTTGAGATAGGGCTTGGGACAGTGAAATCTGGTGCTATGTCCTTCTTGACATACGTCGTGTATAGGTGTTTCTTCCAAGTCTGAAACTGGGTGGCCATCTTCTTCATTGCCCAATCCCTAACTCGCTCCTTCAATTCATCACCATCTATTATATCATCATAACCATCTGTTTGGAGCGTGAAATGTACCAAGACATCTTTCCAAATTAACGTCTTGTCACGATCGGAGACAAAACTGATATGAGGAGCATTGGTCTTCTTCTTCCATTCGCGGGTACTGATCGGGAGCCGGTCCCGTACAAGGTAACCACAATGGTGCACGAATTTCGTTTTATTTGGCCCCCCGGTTCGTCTGTATCCACATTGAACTCCGAGATGATGAAGCGGCCCTCCAATGGCTTTTTGGGACCTCGAACATTTTTACTCTTCGTTGTAGTTGTTGATGTCGATCCAGAGGGCTACAAAACATAAACATTATTTTTAATGTCATGAGCATACATAAGACATGATAATATATATAGCTAATAATAAGAAATATATACTTGGCCATTATGATGTTGCTCATTTTGTTCAAGAGCTAAGTACTGACTCCCGTCATCTGCATCCTCTTGCACGTTATTTTTAGCACCATCATCGCCGGCAACTTGAGTGCCAGTGTTGATCAAATTCATCATCAACTCCTCCTCATCCATGTTTCTCGGGTCAGCCATCTAGCTTCAAAAAACAAAACCAATATATAGTACGTCAAATCTTTGCTTACATGCATAAAATCTACGAACAATATGCATTATTAAATCTTGCCCCTCGGTCACGGACGCAATTCGCCACACTAGGGTGAATTGTGTCGGTACTAGGGCGAATTAGGGCTATACATAAACGGCCGAGGGCGAATTGCGTCGGTGACTAGGGCAAACCACGTCGGTGACATCAACAACGCGGTTCGCCCTAGTCACCGACGCAATTCGCCCTGGTGTGATTGTTTAGCGTTAACGATAACGATAATACGAATGTTGATCGACTAGGCTGCGAGAGAGGGCGGTGTGACAAGAGTGGCGGTGCTCCACTCCGCCGTATATATGTTTGTACACATGGGTGAACGAGGGCGGCGGTGCTCCGCCGTATACATAGAAACGCATGGGCGAACGAGGGCGGCGGTGCTCCGCGATGTATATATACATGCATATGAATACAAATGGCGTATATATATGTGTCGGCGTGGTGGTCGGTGTGCTGACGACGACGACATGAGGCGGGCCGGCGTGCTGATGACGATGACGTGAGGCGGGCCAGGGCAGTGTTGGTGCGTGATGTTGTGATCCTATGTACCATGTGAACCATGTAGTCATTCATCATATATCTTAAACTAAACATAGTCACTTTATTAACTACAATATATCTTATGCCGACACGTAATACGAATATTGATCGACTAGGCCACGAGAGAGGGCGGTGTGATGAGAGTGGCGGTGCTCCACTCCGCCGTATATATGTTTGTACACATGGGTGAACGAGGGCGGCGGTGCTCCGTCGTATACATAGAAACGCATAGGCGAACGAGGGCGGCGGTGCTCCACGATGTATATATACATGCATATGAATACAAATGACGTACATATACATGTCGGCGCGGTGGCCGGTGTGCTGACGACGACGACGTGAGGCAGGCCGGTGTGCTGACGACGACGACGTGATGTAGGCCGGGGCGGTGTCGTCGGTGCGTGATGTCGTGATGTTGCAAGTTTCAGCTAGCTAAGTTATGTCTACCACTGCTTCGAACAAGACCTCGACATCCACCAGGGCTGCGCCACACTGCCGGAACGCATTGTCCACGACGGCCGAGCCTTAGAGCTCCGCCGGAAGGCATCACGAGATTCGCCACCGTGTGACTTCTGGAGACAACAAGGGCCGCCGGAGTAGGTTCTGGGCGTACAGGTACCACATCCACTTGGACGGCAAGGCTGTTGACTTGCACGTGGCGTGCTTCAAGGAAATGATTCGCCGCAGCCATGGCATGCCGTTGCCCCAAGACGCCATTGTTGAAACTGACAACCATGGCATGCCCCCCAAGACGACGGTAGCAGCTGATGGCTCCTCCGCTATGGACGACAAGCAGCAAAAGACCCCAACCATGCACGGGCCCTCACTGACGCCGTTTCACCATGCACGACGAAAGCCGAGAGAACTCTCACCTCGGGCGGGCGCGGTGGAGGGCCACGGGCGCGCGCGGTGGAGGCCGGGCCGCACGAGGTTGTCGGCGCGAGGTCGTCGGCGGTGGAGGGCCGCACGAGGCGAGGCGCGGGCTTCGGTGTCACAGGGGCGGGCTGATGCGTAGGGGAAGACGAATCGGCGGCGGCGCGAGGAAGAAGAGAAAGGGCGGCGGTGTTTGACGAGGAAGAAGAGGAGGGGATCGATCTGCGCCTAGCACTGGCGGTTATATACCTGGGAGATTTACTCCCGTTGCCAGCCACCAGCCGGGAGTAAAAGTCCTTTACTCCCGGTGCGTATTACCAACCGGGAGTAAAGGTCCCTTTACTCCCGGTGCGTGTTACCAACTGAGAGTAAAGGCGGTTGGTAACACGCACCGGGAGTAAAGGGTTTTTTTTGGCGGGCCACGAAACTGCAGCCCACCTTTACTCCCGGGTGGGCTTCCCACCCGGGAGTAAAGGTGGGCTGTAGTTTCGTTTCCCGTCTGTTTTGAGCAAAATTTTTTAATAGAAATATGGATTTTCTTGTTAAATACATAGTAAATTAAATAAAAGGCATAAAATTATTTTGTTAAAAATATGGATTTTCTTTTTCTTTATTGCACATAGGAAAAATCTATAACCTAACTTTTTTATTTTTTGTTATAATTATAAAACATAATGTAACTAATATTTATTATTTCATTAATGCAAAAATGTAGTGTTTAATTAAAATTATTAAAACTATTGGTTTTGGACAGGAAATTTGTTTTCACATCATTTTAACGTTAATATTTTAATTTTTCATCACTCAATATCCTAATTTAACTTTTCGAGAGAGAAATCCCACCAAATCAAACATTGATTTAATTTGAAACACGACATAATAAACATCTGAATTCACAATTATTACATAATATCTCAAACACACACTACATTAAATCACTATATCATTAAGTGGGCACAGCAGTGAACTTCTTCTTTACGTATGTCCTTTGGTTATGATCGCGTCGTAACTATGGAGTGTCCTCATCATTTACCAAGATACTAGGGTCTTTGTTCACTTTGAAGGGCGGAATTCGGTCATCCTTTTCATAATCTTCTGACATGTCCGACTTATCCTCAATTCCCACGATGACTCTTTTCCCTGAAAGAACTATGTGGCGCTTTGGCTCTTTGGTTGAGTCATTATCGTTTTTCCCTCTTTTTGGTTTGGTAGACATATCATTGACATAGAACACCTGATTCACATCCTTGGCAAGGACGAATGGTTCGTCTTTGTACCCAATATTACTAAGGTCTACTGTTGTCATTCCATACTCATTGTCTACTGTTACCCCGCCTCCGGTCACCTTGACCCATTGGCACTTGAACAATGGGATCTTCAAAGTAGGTGCATATTCTAGTTCCCATATTTCATCTATGTGTCCACAATATGTCTGCTTATTCCCATTCGGGTCTGTGGCATTTATGCGGACACCACTGTTTTGGTTGGTACTCCTTTTATCTTGGGGTACTGTGTAGAATATGTTCCCATTTATCTCGTACCCTTTGTATGTGACGATATGCCATGATGGTTGCATAGCCAAAAAATACAGTTGCTCATGGATGCTCTCATCACCTTGACATTTTTTTCGCAACCAACCACCGAAAGTTTCCATGTGCTTATACGTAATCCAAGCTTCAGTCTTCCCTGGAAACTTGGATCGTAAGAGATCCTTGTGTGTCTCAATATACGGATCTACCAAAGAGGAGTTCTGTAGAACTGTGTAGTGCGCTTTATTGAAATAATCATCATCCGTACCAATATATGTTTTCCTCCCTAGTGTCCCCTTTCCGCTTAGTCTCCCCTCATGTCTCGATTCAGGAACACCAATCGAGTCAAGGTTGGGAATAAAGTCAACACAGAACTCAATGACCTCTTCTGTTCCATAGCCCTTGGCGATGCTTCCTTCTAGGCGAGCACGGTTGTGAACATATTTCTTCAGGACTCCCATGAATCTCTCTAAGGGAAACATGTTGTGTAGGAACACAGGACCGAGAATGAAAATCTCCTTGACTAGGTGAACTAGGAGGTGTGTCATGATATCAAAGAAGGAAGGAGGGAACACCAACTCAAAGCTGACGAGACATTGAACCACATCATTCTGTAGTTTAGCTAGATCAGTTGGATCAATTGCCTTCTGAGAAATTGCATTGAGGAATGCACATAGCTTCACGGTGGCTAGACGTACATTTGGAGGTAGAATTCCTCTTAATGCAACTGGAAGTAATTGCGTCATGAGAACGTGACAGTCATGGGACTTTAAGTTGCAGAATTTCTTCTCTGGCACATTTATAATACCCTTTATATTCGAGGAGAATCCAGATGGTACCTTGATGTTGTTTAAGCATTCAAACATGATTTCCTTCTCCTCTTTGCTTAGAGTGTAGCTGGAAGGACGTAGGTAATGGCGTCCATCATCTGTCTTCTCTGGATGCAGGTTGTCTCTTTCTCTCAAACAACGCAATTCCTATCGTGCTTCAAATGTGTCCTTAGGCTTTCCATACACACCCATGAAGCCTAGCAGGTTCACACAAAGATTCTTCGTCAGGTGCATCACGTCGATCGAGCTGCGGACCTCTAGGACTTGCCAATAGGGTAGGTCCCAAAATATGGACTTCTTCTTCCACATGGGTGCGTGACTGTTAGTGTCATTCGGAACAGGTTGGCTGCCATGTCCTTTTCCAAAGACGACTTTCACATCATTGACAATATCTAGTACATCCTCACCGGTTCGGTTGCGAGGCTTGGTCAGGTGGTCTGCCTTCCCTTTAAAATGCTTGCCTTTCTTTCTTACGGGGTGATTTGTAGGAAGAAATCGACGATGGCCAAGGTACATGACCTTTCGACATTTTTTTAAGAATACACCTCTAATATCATCGAAGCAGTGTGTGCATGCATTATATCACTTGTTTGACTGTCCTGAAAGATTACTTAGAGTAGGCCAATCATTGATTGTTACGAACAACAATGCTCGTAGATCAAAGTGTTCCTGTTTGTACTCATCCCACACACGTACACCTTCTTTATTCCACAAAATGAGAAGTTCGTCAATAAGTGGTCTCAGGTACACATCGATGTCATTGCCAGGTTGCTTCGGGCCTTGGATGAGCACAGGCATCATAATGAACTTCCGCTTCATGCATAACCAAGGAGGAATGTTGTAGATACTTAGAGTAACAGGCCAAGTGTTATGACTACTGTTCTGCTCTCCAAAAGGATTGATACCATCTGTACTTAAAGCAAACCTTAAGTTTCTTGCGTTATTTGCAGACTCCGGGAATTCTCTATCGATTGCTCTCCACTGGGACCCATCAGCAGGGTGTCTCAACATATTGTCTACCTTATGGTCTTCTTTGTGCCATCGCAACAATTTTGCATGTTCTTTGTTTCTAAACAGACGTTTCAAGCGTGGTATTATAGGAGCATACCACATAACCTTGGCAGGGATTTTCTTCCACGGACGTTCGCCCTCAACATCACCAGGGTCATCTCGCCTAATCTTATACCGCGATGCATGGCATACCGGGCATGCATCCAATTTCTCGTACTCTTTGCCACGGTACAGGATGCAGTCATTAGGACATGCATGTATCTTCTCGATTTCTAGCCCCATAGGACAGACAACTTGTTTTGCTTCGTAGGTAGTGGCGGGCAATTCATTGTCCTTTGGAAGCATCTTCTTTTAGATTTTTAGTAACTCTCCAAATCCCTTGTCAGATACACCATTCTTTGCCTTCCATTGCAGCAATTCTAGTGTGGTTCCCAACTTTTTCTGCCCTGCATCACAAGTTGGGTACAACAATTTCTTGTGATCTTCTAGCATCCGTTCGAACTTGATCTTCTTCTTTTCACTTTCACATTCTCTTTGTGCGTCACGAATGACCTAACAAAGATCATCAGCCGGCTCATCTTCTGCGGCTACCTCTTCTTCAGCTTCTCCCATTGCAGTATCATTGAAGCACGCACCATCGGGAATAATATCATTGTCGTCCCATTGTTCTTCTTCACCTTCTTCCATTACAACGCCGATTTCTCCGTGCTTCGTCCAATAAATATAGTTTGGCATGAAACCCGACTTGAACAAGTGTGAATGAAGAGTCCTTGAGCAAGGATATTCCACCGTATTCTTACATATGGCATATGGGCAACACATGAAACCGTCGCGTTTGTTTGCCTCGGCCGCACGTAACAAAGAATGCACGCCGTCAATGAACTCTTGGGAGCGGCGATCAGCATTGTACATCCAATGCCGGCTCATCTGCATTACATGACATAAATACCATATTAAAACCTAGATCATAATTAATTATTTATACAACATGCGTGCCACCACAAAAGGTACAAATTTATGAAAGCATCGCTACAATGTAGATAATCCCAACTACCACTAAAAGAACTAAAGCTAAAATACATTTCAGGAGCACAAGGATTTCGCGACCAATCTCAACTAAAACAGACAGATCCCCCGATTGTGCAACATCTTTGGGCTTCTTCGGCTGGATCACTGACTCATTAGTCGCCGTATCTGCCTGTTGTGCAAGATATTTTTGCACGAGTTCAACATACTCTTCCTCCCAGTAGAAGCCTGAACATCGTCCACTGCCATCCCACTGAAATTAAAACAAAAAATTAGAACTTTAATCACAACCATCATGAAAATAGGTATAAACTAACCATAATCATTAAATACGATAAAATAACTCACATTGCGATCCGGACACTTGTAGAAGATACGATCCTTGTTGGGACCCTCCTTCTTCACTCGGTACTCCATCACAATCTTCGTCTCATCACGACACTTGCCGCATGGAATGAGAGGGAGGCCCGGCCTAAGTCGCTTTGGAAACCCATGAGAGGCCGAGGACCCGGAAGCAGTTGCCATCTACTCTCTATACTCATTTTTTAATACACTATAAATTTCTCATTTTATAAACAAATAAAATTAAGAAACTATAAAATTATCTATATCTCTAAACAATGATATTTTTAATGGTCATTGTGTTCTCGTCTTTTACTGCGGCAGGTAAGTAATTCACATGATATTTCCACAAATTAACAGAAGAATGGGAGTGTACACACTAACAATCGATTATCGTTTATATTTATATATATACTATGTTTGGGTACGGTGATTGACAGACTACTGCGACGATATCGGGACGTATGAATAAATAACCATCTGTACTAGTTGACCTTGCTTACGTGATCATCTCGGCGAGCATTTCTCCACCGGACGGCACCGTACTTGGTCAAGGAAGAGCTCCGATTCTACGAGAAAGGGAAAACGGTCTTCCACGATCGTTGCCACTCTCCCTCGTAGAATCAAAGCTCTTCCTTGATGTCCGTTACCGCTCGGCAGAGAACATGCTCGCCGAGCTGAACACGGTCCGCAAGTTCAACTAGTACGGATTTTCTATAATTTTCTAACTATTTTCTAAGTTTTTCATTTCATAAAAAGTTAAAATAAAATGTTTAGTCGCGGAGTCCATAGAAATGACCATATTTTGACCTAGCAACGCATTGTCAATTGTCATTACGTTGCATTGCACCCCGGACCGGACTCTGGACAATAAAATACTATAGTCGATCGATGCCGTTCTTTGTCGTACAGTCGCACGGCGACGGCCGATGGACCCGTTCAACCACCAAATCTGTCAGGCCCGACTGTTCGGGTGTATCGTCAAAAGAGAACGGATTTGCTTCCTATTGCACGGCCTTGCATTGCATCTGTCATACCAGTCGGAGGCACTAGTCCCTATACTCATTTTTAATACACTATAAATTTCTCATTTTATAAACAAATAAAATTAAAAAACTCTAAAATTCTCTATATCTCTAAACAATGAAGTGTGCTATGCATGCTACAAATGAACGGTGAATACTAGTTTTTAATAGCTACTTTAACCTTCCTTCATGTAAATATGCAAGCTTGAAGTTTAAAGGTTTCCAGAGTGTTTAACACTACTCTGCTTGCCGTGGCCATGGTCATTGTGTTCTCGTCTTTTTACTGCGTCAGGTAAGTAATCCACATGATATTTCCGTAAATTAACAGAAGAATGGGAGTGTACACACATAACAATCGATTATCAGTTATATTTATATATATACTACGTTTGGGTACGGTGATTGACAGACTACTGCGACGATATCGGGACACGTGAATAAATAACCATCCGTACTAGTTGAACTTGCTTACGTGATCATCTCGGCGAGCATTTCTCCACCGGATGGCACCGTACTTGGCCACGGAAGAGCTCCGATTCTACGAGGAAGGGAACACGGTCTTCCACGACCGTTGTCGCTCTCCCTCGTAGAATCAAAGGTCCTCCTTGACGTCCGTTACCGCTCGGCAGAGAACATGGTCGCCGAGATGAACACGGTCCGCAAGTTCAACTAGCTACTTTAACCTTCTTTCATGTAAATATGCAAGCTTGAAGTGATTTTGAGCTCAAATTACTTACAAATGAAAAAAACCACAATAAAGAACCATATATATATATATATATATATATATATATATATATATATATATATATAGTGAACAAAATGAGATAAGATAATGGTGAAAAATGAGAGTATGAGATTGGTAACATTTACAACTGAAGAATCGACGGATGAATCGAAGAAATCGACGGAGAAATCGAAGAATGGATGGAGGAACAATGGAGGGAGGAAGCAAGAACACTAGTGCAGTGAGCTTCAAAATGTGCTGAGCTCGGGCTCGGGGAGGAAGAAGGAGACGGCTGGGATATAAAGGGGGGACCTTTAGTCCCGGTTGGTGGCTCCAACCGGGACTAAAGGTAACTTTCCAACCCCGGGTGCAGCCACGGCCCGGGAGTAGACCTTTACTCCCGGTTGGAGCCACCAACCGGGAGTAAAAGTATACCTTTAGTCCCGGTTGGTGGCTCCAACCGGGACTAAAGGTCCCTGCCACCTCTGTCTGGCGCAGTAGCCGTTGGGTAGGGACCTTTAGTCCCGGTTGGAGCCACCAACCGGGACTAAAGCTATCTCTAGTCCCGGGCGCAAAAAATTCCGGGACTAGAGCCCATTTTGATCGAGGATCAAAGGTCTGTTCTCTACTAGTGATTGTTTTTTTAACCTTAAAAGCTCATCTATATCTATACCTAATAATAAAGAGTCAAAATTTTTGGCCATTTTTTTTGTCCATCGCCCCCTAACTAACTTTGTGAATGTGGAAATTGTTTCTCTTCACGTCTGTCTATAGCTCTCACGTGATATATATGACATATGTATGACATCCTGAAATAACCAGAATATATATAACTAGGAATCCTAATCCTAATCCAAATACAAGATGTTTCGATCGGATTTCTTTTGTGTTTGTTTTGGAAACTAAGGCCCCACCTGTTGTATACGAACTGAACTCACTCACGTTGTGTCAAAACCTTTCGCTTGTCAAGGAGATACATGCAAAATAGTCAGCAGGAGCATGCGGTGCATGTATTAGGAGTCGAAGTCCAGCAGCGGCATGATAAATTTGCTGGTGTTAAGGAAGCAACTCAGATTTCTTTTTTCTTTACCAGTCCTTTTCTTTGTCTGTGATATGTGTTCACGTCGACCCCCACACGTACCAGAGTTGGCGTTTAAAGAGGAGTCCGCGTTTAAAGAGAAAAAGAGCTCCGTGAAAAGAATAGATGACCAGATCTACAAGGAATCGAAAAGACATACTAAATCAAGACTACTGTAAAATAATTTTTAAAAAGAGACTATTGTAAAATATATTTAAGACCAAATCAGGTACCAAATTGAGGCCACCAACTATGTATATGTAGCTAAAAAAAAGAGAGACAATTCCTTATTTGACACCAGACAAATGACCCATTCCTTCTTTGGCCCTCGAAATTTTTTTCTTCCTTATTTGACACTGACTCCAACTTTCATTCCTAAATTGACACTCTGTTCGATTTTCCATCCAACCACCGTTAAGTTCCCTGCGAAAAGACGATTTTGCCCATGCTCCACACCCTTCTCCCTCCTCTCCTCTCCTTCTCCCTCTCCCAGCGATGGCGTGCGCGTCGACGGCGGGGACAGGCTTGCGCGCGATGATGACGGAGTTGATCACCTCCCCCTCCGGGTGGTGCACGGTGAGCACGTCGAAGCCACCCCGGCGGATCTCCTCGGGGTCCACGACGGGGTACAGGAACCCGCGCGCGCCGTGCGCGCTCCGCACCACCAACGCGGCGCCGGGGGCCATGTGCTTCCCGAGGTGCTCCACCACGCGGGCCTTCTCCTCGGCGGCCATGCCCACAAGCGCCGCCAGGAAGACGACGTCGTATCTGGCCAGGTCCCTGGTGACATCGGCCACGTCGGAGGTGCGGAACGCCATACGCGCGGCGAGCGCGGCGTCGGCGCTCACGAGGCGGCGCGCCCGGTCGTTGGCATCCCCGCAGATGTCGTAGTTGTCGAAGGCGGCGGCGGGGAGGTGGCGCGCCGCGAGCACGAGGGAGCTGAGCGGGAGCGGGCCGGAGCCGACGAAGGCGACGCGGGCCCGGGACGTGGTGCGCCAGTAGGCCGTGCTCCAGCTGGCTCAGCAGCAGGTAGTTGCTGAAGTAGGGGAAGAGCGTCAGGTGGTCCAGCGGGTTGTCGAAGGTCGCCAGCAGGTCGGAGTAGAGCGCCTCCAGCAGGGCCTCGGCGTCGGCGCAGAGGCGGATGAGCGACGCGTGCATGCGCTGCAGCTCCGGGGCCAGGCGCTCCACGTCCACCGTGCTGCGCGGGATGCAGGCCGTCACGAGGTCGGTGAAGAGCGCGTTCACCTCCAGCGACAGGCTCAGCGACGGCAGCTTCGCGATGGCGGCGGCCAGGCCGGAGATCTTGTGCACCAGCGTCGCCTCGGCCTCCTCCGGCGAGTCCATGCCGCCGGGCTCGCCTTGTCCTCCCCGGCGAGTCACCTCCGTGCGCCAGGCCCATGCGCGTCCAGGCACCGGCGGCGCTCGCCCGAGCGTCGCCGGCAGGCACAGACCGCCGAGGAGTCGCAGGGAGGTGCGGCCGCCTAGGAGGGAAGCTCCGGCATGGCTGCAGGGGGAGGCTCCAGTGTGGAGGAGAGGAGGGAGAAGGGGAGGAAAGAAGGGAGAAGGGTGGTGAGACCCACATGGACAACATTGTCTTTTCGCAGGGCATTTGACGGTTCCACGACGGGAATTCCAACAGAATGTCAATTTGGGAACGAAAGTTGAAGTCAGTGTCAAATAAGGAAGAAAAAAATTTCGAAGGCCAAAGAAGGAATATGTCATTTGTCTGGTGTTAAATAAGGAATTATCTAAAAAAAAGATGGTGCACAAAACAAACTCTGACGCGAGAGGATATTTGCACAGAGGTTCGTTCCGCCGGGCTCGTAGCACCACACGCGTCATTGCCCTCAGCTATGTTTGTCGTCCGTGCCGTCGCTACCATGCGTGCCTTTGAGCTCCTGCCGCGTGCCACTTAGCTCTCTCCTAGCCCTACGTGCTCCGCCAAACGCTACTAATATAAGCCGCTGCCCTGCACGCCCATCACCGCTGCCCCTCACGCCCGTCGCCGAAGAAAGGAAAGTGTGCTGCCCCGGTGCTACCCGCCTCCCACTAGTACAGAAAGAGGCTGTACTCCTGGTTGGAAAATCCATTCAGTCCCGGTTTTTCAATCGAAGCACGAATCTATGACTAAAGGGCCTCTCCTTTAGTCCCAGTTCCTCGTCCGGAACTAAAGGTCAACCGGGGCTAAAGAGGCCTCCCGGTATGACCACGTGAGTCGGCCCTCTAGTCCCGGTTGGTATTACCAATCGGGACTAAAGGTTTTCTTTTTTTTCTTTTTTTGTTTCTATTTTCAATTGATGATTCGTTTTGGTTTTCGAATAAGTTTTCGAATATGCATTCTACGCTGCTAATAATATACGTATTCTACACGCTTATAATGTTCGAACATTTTGTACAAACTAAAATATGAAACTAACGTATATATTACATGCATATATATATATATATATATATATATATATATATTGTACGTTATTTTATGTACATATAATATGTATATATATATTACAAATAAAGCTTGCATTGTATATTCTATTATATCCTTGGGATAACAAATTCACTTCCTCTGGTTTGGCTTCCATGTTTCGTTCATGTTATTGTAGAACCACTACTAGAGAACAGACTTTAGAACGATGTCCCAATTTAGCATTAGCCTCGGCATTTTTTGTCCCCGGGACTAAAGGACCTTTAGTCCCGGTTGGTAATACCAACTGGGACTAAAGGTTCCTTTACTCCCGGTTGGAGCCACCAACCGGGACTAAAAAGTCCTCCAACCTTTAGTCCCGGTTGGTAATACCAACCCGGACTAAAGGTACACCCTTTAGTCCCGATTGGTAACACCAACCCGGACTAAAGGACCCTTTAGTCCCGGTTGGTAACAGGTCCCCCGATGGGTTAGTTCAAAAGGAAAACATCCCATTCATTGTTAGATGTGTTGTGTAGGTGGGGTGGTAAGTTCCGCGCGAGGCAGTGCATGAGGTCTTGGGTTCGAATCTCACGGGGCGCAGCGGTGGGAGACATTATTTTTTTTTAAGCTGGGAGGATCTTTAGTCCCGGTTGTAACAAACCGGGACTAAAAGTCCCCACCTTTAGTCTCGGATTCATAGTCCCGGTTGAGAAACCGGGACAAAAGCCCTTTCCCAACCGGGACAAAAGCCACGTTGTGTAGTAGTGAACTCGCCAGCGGGGTTTAAGACCTGGTCATTAAGAAATCCTGCTATGGTCTCTTGAATTGCTTTCAGTTGGTCACGTCGTATGACTTTTTCCTTCAACCATAGAGTCTTCAATAAAAGTTAAAGGAAAAGTATTAATATATATATGTGTGTTGGTCATGTGATTACTTATATATATGAGCAATAAAAGAAATTGTGAATATATGAATATATTTATATAACGTACTTTGAGGATCTCTTCAGGAGTTCTTTTTTAGTACGCCATGATGAACTCGCAAACATAGTATCCGCAGTAGTTGGTCCCCTGTTCTTGCCTCAGAACCCACTTTTGCGAGAAAAAAGATCTGGTGAATTGAAAGCATGCATGGTGTTAATTGAATTATATATATATATAAATATAGCTAGTACTTACTTTGTGTGCGATTACATCCAGTGGCGCTTTGCAATGTTTCATGTGGTGTTCCTCAATGAAACTTTTTCAAACACTGCGCCCAATAAAATAAAAAATTAATTTAGCCTTTAATAATTATTGCAGTTAAGAGATCGGGGTATATAGTTGCTAGAGAGACCAAATTACCCTTGGATAATATCTATCATGTCTTGGTACTCTGCTTGCTCTTTTCTAAACGAGTCTAAGATGCTCAACCGAATATTGGTCATATCGATGACCATCAATATCCAGTGATCGCTGCATATGTTTTTATACACAAATATGATCGACATTAACTAGAGTCAACATATATATATGGGAGATAGCTTAGCTAGTAAGCAAATAATTGAACAAATGTCTATATCATCGACATTAATTATTTAACACTCACTTAAAGTCATAGGGGAAGAGTATGTCCTTGTTTTGTTGGTTCACTAAGAACCTCATGAGATTTTTCTCGAGTTCAGCTTTCCATTCAGGCGGGGGATTAGGGTGTTTCAATAAGACATTTGTATCAACGAAACCAACATCATTATCCTTTCTCTTTCTGAGTTCTGTCATCTCATATCTGCATATATAAAAATATAGTGTGAGGATATATAATTTATATATATACATGTAGCTTTATATATATACACTTTAATAGTAGA
Source organism: Miscanthus floridulus (assembly GCF_019320115.1). Taxonomy (NCBI): domain Eukaryota; kingdom Viridiplantae; phylum Streptophyta; class Magnoliopsida; order Poales; family Poaceae; genus Miscanthus; species Miscanthus floridulus. The sequence goes on from NC_089588.1 coordinate 141,402,229, forward strand.
AAATAATCACACTTACAGACAATAGCAGCTAATGAGACTTTTGTCGAGAGAGTCCAGGTGGCATAGTTGGTGTAATTCTAAAAACTCGACATATATAACGTCATCACCACGGAAGTAATGTTGGTTTCTAACTCTGACAGAAACAAAGGTCTCTCCCCGTTCACACGCCGCCATGTACCACTTGTTTAGCAGGTACATTTACGTACCCAGTTCACCTAAGGTCTCAGGGTTGTATAGACTCTTTCCATATTCAAATTTCTTCCAATGATGCACTTTCGGAGCAGATGGTCCTTTAGCGAGCACTTGGACAAGGTCCAAACTAGTATCCTCATAAAACCCAACCAGGTCCTCAAAATCGACGTCCAGTAAGTCCGAGTAGTGCAACACATTTCCCTACTCTAGTCTTTTTCTACGCCGCCTCAAATGACTTGGTGAGAGAGCGCTCGTAGTCCGATTTTGGCAGGATCTTTTGAGATTCCCGTTTTTTCTGGTCCACCTTCTTTCTTAGAAGATCTGGAGGTAGGTAGAAGTACGGTTTCTCTGGGTTCTCCCTCGCTTCTCGTTGCTTTCTTACTTTTTCGAAGAAACTGTTCACATCTTTTTGTACTGCAGCATTTAATTCCTTTTCACTTTTCTCGTAAGACAGTTTTTGGGGAATAACTGGATTAGAGGAGGCTTTCTTCTTTGCCGGCTGGTGGGCCAACGGCTTCGTTTACGAGGCAGACCTCTTTGGAGCTGGCTGCTTCTTGGTCATCAAGCGAGGCGGGGAAGCCGTTGGAGACCTCATTGGAGGCATTGGAGACCTTCTTGACGGTGGCGGCGTTGCATAATCATTGCCCGGAGCACTATGATGATCTGGAGATTGAATAATTAGACTTAGGTTGGCGGAGGCCCTGCTATGTGAGTACAAAAAAGAATAATTAGGTATAAAAAATTGTTATTATTAATCATGCATGTCAATAGAAAATTAGTGAAAAAATTGTTTCGTTCACTTTTGTCCACACCTATTGTCTGGCAGTTGAGGAAGCGACGGTGGACTAGAGACCCCAGGAATAATGGTGTAGCGCTTGCGCCATAGTATGAATGTCTTCTCTGCTTCTCCTAGAGTCTTCTCCTCATCACCTCCTAGAATGTCAAGAGTCAGATCACTAAAACCTTTGTTAACTCTATCCACTAAGACGCTAACATATCCAGGTGGTATTATTGCCCCATGGATTCTTGGTGTCTTGGTAGGATCTAGAGGAGAAAAAACACCGAGAGCCACCATGATTGTGGTATTCTCTTTTGGAATATGTAGCTCACAAGATGTAAACGGTGCAGTGATGTCATCCACGGGGAAACGTAGCATTGCGTCATCTTGATTTGGCAACTCCGTGGAAGCGCAGCTGCTTTTCAACTAATCAGGGGGGCTAATATTAATGTTGATTCCTGGATCTGATGCCTGCCTTTGGGCACTCATTGCTATTTGCACTTGCTTTATGATTTCATCCAGCATTCTAGCTTGCATGTCTTTTTCGCGCTCCTGTGCTTGAAGCAACGCCTCCCGTGACTCACGAACATATTCCTCCAACCTGCTGATCCGCGCTGCTTCCTCATCCTTCCTTCTCTGCCGGCTTCTATAGGTATCTCTGTCGTTAGGGAAACCATGCTCCCAAGAAATGTTCTGTCCTAAACCTCTCGTTTGACCACTGTGTTCAGCAGTCCCGATGGCATACGTCAATTCATCCTTCTCTCTATTGGGCCTGAACGCACCAATAGCTTTAGCTTATAGAGCATAAGAAAATCTTTGTGTTGCTCTTTCGAGTTTTGGGCCATGAACCAGCTTCCCGGTCTCTAGGTCCAGTCTTCCCCCATGAGCGAAAAACCAATTCTTCGCGCGTTTAGGCCAATTGAGTGATTCTGGTGTGATACCCTTGGTAAGAATGTCCGCTTCCATTTTTTCCCACTAGGGAATGGTAGTCGCGTAGCCACCTGATCCCATGCTATGGTGGTATACCTTCTGTCGGGCATTCTCTTGGTTCCTTCTCACCCGTTCTCACCCTCTTTCGATGTCTTGTACTGTACAAAATCATTCCAGTAGGGGCTCAACTTCGCGAGCAGGCCCCTAGTATTGAAATTAGACGTTAGATTCTTCTTGACGTATTTCGTGTATAGGGATTTCTTCCAAGTCTGGAATTATGTGGCCATCTTCTTCATAGCCCACTTTTGAACTAGCTCCTTCAATTCATCATCGTTGATAGCATCATAATCATCCGCTTGCAACGTGTAATGTTGAAGGATATCATCCCAAATTAAATTCTTATCAAGATCAGAGACAAAACTAACATGAGGCTCGTTGATCTTTTGCTTCCATTCACGGGCACTGATCGGAAGTTTGTCCCTTATAAGGTACCCACAGTGTTGCACGAATTTCCTTGCATATGGACCAAGTGGTTCGCCTGTCTTGATATTGAATTCCGATATTATGTAGCGCCCCTCCAATGGTTTTTTCGGGCCTCGAATATTTTTGCTTTTCGCCGTTGTGGTCGTCGATCCAGAGGGCTACGTATAAAAAAAGAATAAATAAATATCATGTGCACACATAATAGATGATAGATATTCAAATATATATATAATATTCAAATATATATATAAATATATATACCTCGCCAGTATTTTCTTGCACAATATTTTCTTGATTATTTTCAAGAGCCAGGTATTGACTCCCGTCATCTACATCCTGCTGGTCACCATCGGCAAATTGAGTGCCAGTGTTGATAATATCCATCATTTCTTCATCCATGTTGTCTCTCGGGGCAGCCATCTAGCTTTTACACCACTAGATATATCTATAAAAAATAAAAACCATATATCTATAAAATATTAGAGAGAGGGAGGAAGGCGTAACCTCGGTGGTGTCTCTGTTGGGTAGAGGCATGGACAGGAAGACGCCAAGGTGGAGGAGGCCGGCGGAGGCTTCGAAAGGCGAGGTGAGGTCCGCTACAGGCGCCGCGGGGGCGCGCGCACCTTGCGCTGCGGCGACCTTGGTGGGAGGAGCGCCGACGGCGGCCGGCAGCGCGTCACTGGCAGGGGCTGCGCTGGAGGAAGGGCAATAAGGGAGGCAGGGACGCGGGAGGAAGAAGACGTATGGAAGAAGGTGGCGACCTCGGAGGAGAAGGGGCGCGACCGACGGGGCGGCTGGCGTGGGGGTGTTGGGGGCGCTAGAAGCTGGGTCGGTATGACCATCATCTAGCTTTCTTCTTTTCCAAATGTGAAGCACTTGATCCATCTTTTTGTGACCATCACTTTCACTATGACCATCATCTAGCTCCATCACTTGATTGGACCACCTTTTCTAATTCACACACTTAGATTTACTTTATAAACAAAACAAAAACATATAAGCTTGATTTATTTTAAATGAGGAAAATCATATGATTTACCAATTCTGATTAGTCAATTTATATTTTCATTTGAAAAGCCGAGTTAAACTAATTATATTTTAATTATACACATGCATGTATTATTTAATCCATTCAAATTTTAACAGCATAAAAGAGAAAAGCATGTGAGTATCTAAACGACTGTATCATATATGCAACATGCTTAAACTAATCAAGTGTAATTAAAACACATTTGAGTTAGCAACTAATCATATTAATGTTTTTATGTAAAATATCGAGGTAATAAACCTATATTGATTTTAGTTATAAAACTAGTTACAAGTATATTAATCAAATTAATATTTAACAATATATGAAAAAATAAATGACATGAAAAGCATTAATACTACTGTGTAGAGCGCGTCAATATGAAACTAACACAAAAAGAACTACTCAAATCGGAGAGTAAACGGCTGACATTATATGATAATCGTAGATAAGCTGTCTTCTACTTTGATCTTCTTCGATGGTATGCACGTACAGGACAGGGCCACCATGGCCATGGGGACGGAGCTCCAGCCGTGGGGAGGAACAGGTAGGGCTAAGGCAGCGGGCATCTGCTGCCTGCGGCGCGACACCGGCGCACGCAGGCACGGCCCCACCGTAGCTGGGCTGGGCCCGTCCGGGTGCCATGGCTGGCCGGCGCTGCTACCTGCGCGTGCGCAGCGTAGGGGAACGCGCGAAGGGGCACGCCAGGACGCAGGGAAGGGGAGCTACGGGGCTACGGGTGCGGCCAGGGGCGCACGGCCGAGACGGAGTACGAGATGGCCGGAGACGACGACGATGAAGAAGAGCGTCTATGGAAGAGCTCGCCGGAAAAGAATCACATACTTGGGACGAGGGTGGGGTCGGAGAGGCTGATGTTGCGGACGGTGAGGCCACGGGTGATGGTGACGAGCGCGGCGGCGGCAGTGGCGATGGGCGACGAAGACGAAGAGTGAGGAGAAAGAAGAAACTGCCGCCTTATATAGGGGAGAGACCTTTAGTCCCGGCTCCTGTAAACGCCCGGGACGAAAAGACCTTTAGTCCCGGCTGGTTTTACGAGCCGGGACTAAAGGTGTATTTTGATGGACCGCAAAAAATGCAGCCCACCTTTAGTCCCGGGTGGTAGATCTACCCGGGACTAAAGTTGGGCTGCAGTTTCACTTCCCGCCCGTTTCAAGCTCCATTTGTTTTTTTTATATATTTCTTTCTATAAAATGTTAAAGTCATGTTAATTGCACAATAAATTAAATACAAGGCATACAATTGTTTTAAAAGAATATGGATTTACTTTTGCTTTATTGCACACAGGAAAATTGTGTGACCTAAAGTTTTTTGTTTTTTCTTATAAATATTGAAACATAATGTCATTAATAATTACTATTTTGTTAATACAAAAATGTAGTGTTTAATTTAAATCATTAAAACTTTTGTTTTCGATTGGAAATTTGTTTTCACATCATTTTAACGTAAATCTTTTCATTTTTTCATCACTCATTGTCCAAAAGCGACAAGGAAATCCCACCATCGGACACAAATTTAATCTGAATATAGAAAAAAAAAGAAACACCTAATAAACATATCTGAATTCACAATTATTACATAATACCTCTAATACACACTATTAAACATCACTATATATATCAAGCGGGTAAAGTAGTGAACTTCTTCTTAACGTATATCCCTTGGTTATGATCGCGCCGTAACCATGTAGTGTCCTCATCATTTAGCTGGATGCTTGGGTCTTTGTTCACTCTGAAGGGTGGAATTCGGTCATCCTTTTCATAATCTTCTGATATGTCTGACTTGTCTTCAATTCCGACGATGTTTCTTTTCCCTGAAAGAACTATGTGGCGCTTTGACTCATTGATTGGGTCGTGGGGGTTGTTTTTCCGAAGCGTGGGGGTTGTTTTTCCCTCTCTTCGGTTTTGTAGACATGTCCTTGATATAGAACACCTGATTCACATCCTTGGCAAGGATGAACGGTTCGCCTTTGTACCCAATATTGTTGAGGTCCACGGTTGTTATTCCATACTGGTTGTCGACTGCTACCCCGCCTCCAGTCACCTTTACTCATTGGCACTTGAACAAAGATACCTTAAAAGTAGGTGCATAGTTTAGTTCTCATATCTCCTCTATGCGGCCATAATATGTTTGCTTATTTCCATTAGGGTCGGTGGCATCTATGCGGACACCACTGTTTTGGTTGGTGCTCCTTTTATCTTGGGCTACTGTGTAAAATGTATTCCCATTTATCTCGTACCCTTTGTATGTGAGGATATGCCACGATGACTGTCTAGCCAACAAATACAGTTGCTCATCAATACTCTCATCACCCTGACATTCTTTTCGCAACCAGTCGCTGAAAGTTTCCATGTGCTGACGCGTAATCCAAGCTTTAGACTTCCCTAGAAACTCAGATCGGAGCAACTCTTTATGTGTCTCGATATATGGATCCACCAAGGAGGAGTTTTGCAGAACTATATAGTATGCTTTATTAAAATAATTGTCCTGTGTACCAATATATGGTTTCTTTCCTAGTGTCCCCTTTCCACTTAGTCTCCCCTCGTGTCGCGATTCAGGAACACCAATCAGGTCAAGGTCGGGAATAAAGTCAACACAAAACTCAATGACCTCCTCTGTTCCATAGCCCTTGGCGATGCTTCCTTCTGGCCGAGCAAGGTTGTGAACATATTTCTTTAGGATTCCCATGAACCTTTCAAAGGGGAACATGTTGTGTAGGAACATAGGGCCGAGAATGCTAATCTCCTTGATCAGGTGAACTAGGAGGTGTGTCATGATATTAAAGAAGGAGGGAACACCAATTCAAAGCTGATAAGACATTGAACCATATCATTCTGTAGTTTAGCTAGATCCATTGGATCGATTGCCTTCTGAGAAATTGCATTGAGGAATGCACATAGCTTTACGGTGGCTAGACGTACATTTGGAGGTAGAATTCATCTTAATGCAACAGGAAGCAATTGTGTCATGAGCACGTGGCAGTCATGGTACTTTAAGTTTAGGAATTTCTTCTCTGGCACATTTATTATACCCTTTATATTCGAGAAGAATCCAGATGGTACCTTGATGCTTGCTAGGCATTCAGACATGCTTTTCTTCTCTTCTTTGCTAAGAGTGTAGCTGGCAGGACTTAAGTAATGGCGTCCATCATCTGTCTTCTCTGGATGCAGGTTGTCTCGTTCTTTCAAACACCGCAGGTCCTGTCGTGCTTCAAGTGTGTCCTTAGGCTTTCCATACACACCCATGAAGCCTAGCAGGTTCACACAAAGATTTTTCGTCAGGTGCATCACGTCGATCGCGCTACGGACCTCTAGGACTTGCCAATAGGGTAGCTCCCAAAATATGGACTTCTTCTTCCACATGGGTGCGTGACCGTCGGTGTCGTTCAGAACAGGTTCGTTGCCATGTGCCTTTCCAAATACTACTTTCACATCCTTGACCATATTGAGTACATCCTCGCTAGTTCGGTTGCCCGGCTTGGTCTGGTGGTCTGCCTTACCTTTAAAATGCTTGTCTTTCTTTCTTAGGGGGTGATTCGTAGGAAGAAATCGACGATGGCCAAGGTACACGACCTTTCGACATTTTTTCAAGAATATACCTTTAATGTCATCGAAACAGTGCGTGTATGCATTATATCCCTTATTTGATTGTCCTGAAAGATTACTTAGAGCAGGCCAATCATTGATTGTTATGAACAATAATGCTCGCAGGTCAAAGTGCTCCTGTTTGTGCTCATCCCACACACGTACACCTGGTCTGTTCCATAAAAGTAGAAGTTCTTCAACTAGTGGCCTCAGGTACACATCGATGTCGTTGCCAGGTTGCCTTGGGCTTTGGATGTGCACTGGCATCATAATAAACTTACGCTTCATGCATAACCAGTGAGGAAGGTTGTAGATACATAGAGTAACAGGACAAGTGCTATGACTACTGCTCTGTTCCCCGAAAGGATTCATACCATCCGTACTTAAAGCAAACCTTAAGTTTCTTGCGTCATTTGCAAACTTCAGGAATTCTCTATTGATTGCTCTCTACTGGGACCCATCAGCAGGGTGTCTCAACATATTGTCTACCTTACGGTCTTCTTTGTGCCATCGCAACAACTTTGCATGGTCTTTGTTTCTGAACAGACGTTTCAAGCGTGGTATTATAGGAGCATACCACGTAATCTTGGCAGGGATTTTTTTCGTGGGACGTTCGCCCTCAACATCACCAGGGTCATCTCGCCTGATCTTATACCGCGATGCATGACATACCGGGCATGCATCTAACTTCTCGTACTCCTCGCCACGGTAGAGGATGCAGTTATTAGGACATGCATATATCTTCTGGATTTCTAATCCCAAAGGGCGGACTACCTGTTTTGCTTCGTACGTAGTGGCGGGCAATTCGTTATCCTTCGGAAGTATCTTCTTTTGGATTTTCAGTAACTCCCCAAATCTCTTGTCAGATACACCATTCTTTACCTTCCATTGCAGCAATTCCAGGGTGGTACCCAACTTTTTCTGCTCCGCATCACAAGTTGGGTATAGTAATTTCTTGTGATCCTCTAGCATGTGCTCGAACTTGATCTTCTCCTTTTCACTTTCGCGTTCTCTTTGTGCGTCACGAATGGCCTGACCAAGATCATCAGCGGGCTCATCTTCTGCCCCTACCTCTTTTTTAGCTTCCCCCATTGCAGTATCATTGAAGGCACCATATTCAGCAATAATGTCATCATCGTCCCATTGTTCTTCTTTATATTCTTCCATTACAATCCCAATTTCTCCGTGCTTCGTCCAACAAATATAGTTTGGCATGAAACCCGACTTCAACAAGTGTGAATGAAGACTCCTTGAGCTAGCATATTCCTTCAAATTCTTACATATGGCACATGGGCAGCACATGAAACCATCGCGTTTGTTTGCCTCGGCCACACGTAAGAAAGAGTGCACGCCCTCAATGAACTCTTGGGAGCGGCGATCAGCATTGTACATCTAATGCTGGCTCATCTACATTACATGACATGCATACCATATTAAAACCTAGAATATAATTAGTTAATTATACGACATGCATGCCACCACACAAGGTATTAATTTATGAAAGTCTCGCTACAATGTAGACGATCCCAACTACAACTAAAAAAACTAAAGCTAAAATGCACTTCAGCAGCATAAGGATTTCGCGACCAATCCCAACTAAAACAGACAGATCATGCATTTGTTCAACATCTATGAGCTTCTTCCGCAGGATCACTGCCTCATCAGCCGCCGTAGCCGCCTGTGTAAGAGAGTTTTGCACGTGTTCAACATACTCTTCCTCCTAGTACCAGCCTGAACATCCAGTGCCATCCCACTGAAATTAAAACAAAAAATTAGAACTTTAATCACAATCATCATGAAAATAAGTATAAATTAACCATAATCATCAAATACGATAAAATAACTCACATTGCGATCCGGACACTTGTAGAAGATACGGCCCTTGTTGGGACACTCCTTCCTCACCCGGTATTCCATCACAATATTCTCCTCACACGCATGCAATGAGAGAGAGGTCCGGCCTCAGTCGCCTTGGAACCCGATGAGAGACCGAGGACCCGGAAGCAGTTGCCATCTACTCTCTATACTCATTTTTAATATAATATAAATTTCTCATTTTATAAACAAATAAAATTAAAAAAACTCTAAAATTCTCTATATCTCTAAACCATGAAGTGTGCTATGCATGCTAGAAATGAAAGCTGAATACTAGTTTTGAATAACTACTTTAACCTTCCTTCGTCCAAATATGCAAACTTTAAAGTGATTTTGAGCTTAAATGGCTTACAAATAAAAAAAATCCACCATAAAAAACCACATATATTTAGTCCACAAAATGAGATATGCTACTGATGAAACATGAGAGTATAAAGTTGGTATCCTTTAGAACCGAAGAATCGATGGAGGAATCGAAGAAATCTTGTGATTACCGGTGATGAGGAAGAAGAGAGGTCGGAGATGAAGCAAGAACACTGAGCTCAAAGTGGCTCGGGCTCGGAGAGGAAGAAGGGGTATATAGGAGGGGACCTTTAGTCCCGGTTGAAGACCACAACCGGGACTAAATGTCCCTTTCTAGTCCTAGACGGAGCCTCCAGCCGGGAGTAGACTTTTACTCCCGGCTAGAGGGACCAACCGGGAGTAAAAGTTAACCTTTAGTCCCGGTTGGTAGCTCCAACCGGGACTAAAGGTCCCCTGCAGCAAAAGTCTGCCGCAGTAGCTGTTGGGCAGGGACCTTTAGTCCCGGTTGGAGCTACCAACCGGGACTAAAGGTTTCTCTTGTCCCGAACGAGAAAAATACCGGGACAAGCCAAATTTCGAAGTGGATCAAAAGTCGTTTCTTTACTAGTGTCCCTGTCTCGCCTGTGCTCGTTGTCCATGCCATCAGCACCGTGCGCGCCTTTTTGATTTTCTTCTTCTGTCTCTTTAGAATCCTATATATATACTCTCTGATTTCGAATTTTCTTTTCGAGAGTTTCAGGATTTTCGTTTTTTTCCCCCTTCCAATATGGTGTTACTGAGAGTAGCGACGACCAAGTCTAGACGTTGCACGTCTCCTGCATGCATGTTTTGCTGGGCAATAAATGAATATAGTGATCAAGGCATGTGTTCGTGTTTGTGGGCACGGCACAGAGGGAAAACATGCATGCATACCTCAGCATTTATTTGATCATAAGGAGAAATCTGCATGGATACGTAACCATGAAAGCAACGTATGGGTAGCTGTTTATCACTACTATATGAAGGAGATTATAATTGGCGTGTGATTTGAAGGATCTGCGTAGACTTCATATTTTCACTAAAAATAGTACAATACGACCCCACTTTCTTTCGCTATTGATGGGTCCAGTTTTAGAAATTTCTAACTATATACAGGAAAAAACTATCCCACTTATATCTATAACTATATCTTAATTAATTTATACTTTATATCTATCTATGTATCCCGATGCCCGCACGGGCATATTTGCTAGTTCTCATTAATTTACCAATGATTCCACCATGCGGAGAACATAAAAAATCTTGGAGCATGAAAGCCATAGATTTCCAGATGGCATTTTTTTATTGAACGAATCAATGTTTAACAAAAAAAAATATTACAAGTTATTTCAATTTCATATAAATTGTTCTAGGCTCAAAAGAAAGGTTTAGCTTCAATAGAAAAATCAGACAATAAAACCAATGTTCCAGTAGCATTGACAGTGTTCCACAAAATAAAAAAGATGATACGGAAATTATATAGGAAGAATAAAAAGGAGAAAGAAAGAACAAACTTAATTCTTTCTAAATAATAATTTATATTCCTTATTAAAAACTTTCTTCTTCCTAATATTTGTACGAAGAAAAATAAGGAACAAACTTGACATAAAACCCTAAACCCGCAACGGTACTAAAGACAAAAGCTTTTTACCAGAAAAAAAAACGGGACTAGACACAAAACAAAAGTGAAAAAGGAAAATTATCTTAAAGGCTTTTGCGGATTGAGGAACGGCCCAGGGCGGCCCACCGGCGACACTTCCGTCTCTAGTCTCCCCCCGTTTCACCCCGTGTGCGCTCTCCCTCTCCCTCTCCTCTCCCTCTCGGCGACGATTGGGCTAGCGCCGCCACCGCCGCGCTACGCCAGGTGCCGAGGTCTTCGAAGCGCCCGTCGCCAGGTCTTCGTAACCGCCCTCGCCAGCGACGAGCACCCTCCAAGTACGCCAGCCCTTCTCTTCCCTTCCTGCTGCGCGGGACCGGGCGCCCAAACCCTAACCTAAGCTATCTGGCTATTTGTCTCCCGATCTGTTCTAATTGCAACCTTATGCATCTATAATGCTTAGTTTTTTCTTGCAAAAAAGTATCGAGTTTCCTTAACTGGTTCCGCCCCCCCTGAATTTTACTGGTTTGCAGGGCATTTGCGTTATGGTCGCAGCGTAGGTGGTGAGCCATTAGAAGGAGGGGGCAAGAAGAGTTGCCTGGCATGGCGGCTCAGGAGGCCGCCGCAGCTGATTCTTCGGGCCCTCGGTTCGCTCCGGATGACCCGACGCTTCCTGCGCCTTGGAAAGCGCTGATTGATGGCGCGACGCTGTACTATTGGAACCCAGAGACGAATGTGACCCAGTATGAGAAGCCTACTGCAACTGCAGGGGTGCCCCCCTTGCCAGCAGGTCCTCCGCCGCCAACCCCTGCGCAGGTTCCGGAACCTGCACCAGGGGCTTTTTCGCAGCCTAACGTGCAGTTTGGCCAAGCTGGCCAGGCAGGGCACCAGGAGCGTCCTGGCCAGGCAGCTTATCCTCCTCAGGCTGGCCAGCTTGGGCAGCAGCACACTCAACAGCCAGCTCAGCAGCATGTCATGGCTCAACACCAAGCTTCGTTTCAGCAAGTGCCATATCAGCAACAGCAGACGCACATGCCAAATCAGCCGCATCAGTACCACAGTGCGCATCCTCAACACATGCCGTATCAGCATGGTCCTTACATGCAACATCAGCAGCAACAGCAGGCTCCACCATATTCATATCAGGCAGACCAGCAGCTACACATGCCACAAACTGCCTATAATCAAGCTCAGCAGCCACCAATGCCGCAAGCTGCCTACAATCAAGGTCAGAGTCAGCAGCCACTGATGCCGCAACCTTCCTACAATCAAGGTCAGAGTCAGCAGCCACCGATGCCGCAGCCTTCCTACAATCAAGGTCAAGTTCAGCAGCCACCGATGCCACAACCTTCCTACAATCACGGTCAGCAATCCATGATACCACAGTCTGCCTACAATCAAGCTCAGCAGCCTCAAATTCCACATGGTGCTTATAATCAAAGCCAGCAGCCGCAGGGAGTTAGGATTCCTCAGAGTCAAGGGCAACATCCTCAACAATCTTTGAGCTTTCACCACCCTGCCCAAGCTTCGCAGTCACCGCAGGTTTCTCAACCTCAAGGACTTAAAATGCCATCTCAACAAGGTCAACTGCAGCATGGATTGCCATTCACTCAGCATGGAAAACCGCCACTGCCACTTGGGCAACAAAGTCCATTATTGAAGGATGATGATGGAGGAGTTCATGAAGGCAAGCGGACTGGCTTTTCATTACCACTTAGTCAGCAGCGTGGCCAGGCTCCTCTTCCAAATCAGCAGTTACTTTCTAGTCATCAACATCCTGGAGCCCTTAGTAGCCAGCCAAATATACCTGCAGTTGGTGGGCCGTTGTATCCTGCCAAGCATCTTCCTGGTGGATCATCCTCTGCTGAGATTAATAACATGGGTTTTATGAACTCACCTACTCAAATGCATCAAGGTGGAGCAGATACAAACTACCAGCAAAAACCAGTTAGTGGCCATGCAGCTCCAAATCATGTTGGTCCATCACCAATTCGACCTCCAATGGGTTTTGATATGGGTAATAGTGACGGTCACTTTGAAAGAGATGACCCTCACTCTTATGGAAGGTTTGATGGAACAAAGGCTCTCCAGCAGCAGCCAAAGCTTGCTCCTCTCCCAACTTCACAAAATCCTACGGTAATAATGTTTGGTACAGTAATGTTAAATCTTAGTGAAGCCAAAAGCTCACCCATATACTGCCTAAATTTATGTCCTACCATGACAGTAATAAGCTATAAACTTTCTTGTACATTATAAAGTCTGATGATATTTCCGCACCATATCAATGCAACTCTTTGTAAAAATGTTGGCAACAATGCCCATTAGCTTTCTGATATATTCAATGCTTTCTATATATTATGCTCATGCTAACCTCAATTCTAAAGTTCTAACCATTCACTCTGATTTGCGTAAACTTTTGCGGCAGGGCATGCATAATGGACTGCCTTATCCTCGTCCAGACAATTTTGGTGGTTATAACATGGCACCTCCACATTCAGTACCAAATCCACATAATCTTGGTCCATTGCCTATTGGAACTTCAGTGAGGCCACCGTCAAGTATGTTTGCTCCTCCAGATTTTCCAAGCGTATCTTCAGCTGATGCATACCGTCAACACCATGAAGTCACTGCCATGGTAAGGAGTTGATTGCATGGACATATTTTGTCGCAAAACTAAGACACAGTTTACAACTTCTAATTTCTCCAGAGGCTGTTTGCCATTGTACTTAAACATTCTGGAAATGCTGTTCCACATGTGGTTTTTAACGTACTCCGTATCTCTGAATAATTTAATAACCCATTTGCATAATAGAGGTACTGGTTGATATCTGACATTTACTGTTAGTCGCTGAATTCTCACTCTTGGTAGTAGGAGAATTCTTACTCTCATCGAGAGAGGATGACACTAGGAGTTAGGGCAATTTTCTTGTCTATTTCTCACACAAATGCCATACCAACCTGAGGGGTTGGGGTTACATATTTATAGCTGCTAGGCAGCCAAGCATATGCCAAGATGCTAGTCTAAGATGCTAGTCTAAGATGCTAATATGCTGTCCTAATATGCTGTCCTCTAAGATGCTGTCCTAATATGCTGTCCTCTAAGATGCTGTCCTAGATGCTAGTCCTAGATGCTAAGATGCTAGTCAAGGGTGCTGTGCTGTCCTTGGCACTTGGCAGCAACAGCAGTCCCCTCCTTGTGGCAGCAGTACAGCCAACAGCCCCACAAAGCAGCACAGAGACTTATCCATCATTCTCCCCCTAAGTCTTGTGCGTCGTCTTGTGGGGGAGTTGAACCATCCCGGTCCTGGAGCAGAGCTCAAGGAACTTGATCCTCCCAAGGGGCTTAGTGAGCAGGTCCGCGAGCTGATCCTTAGTGTTGATGTAGCTCGCCTTGATGCTCTCTTCCTCCAAACAGCCTCGGATGAAGTGGTACCTCACCCGGATGTGCTTGCTGCGTTCGTGGAACACGGGGTTCTTCGCCAGGGCTAGAGCGGACTTGCTGTCCACCCTGAGCTCCACCGCTCTAGTGTCTCTGCCGAGGAGATCACCAAGCAGTCGAGCGAGCCAGAGCGCCTGAGTCGAAGCGGTGGAGGCCGCTATGTACTCGGCCTCGCAGCTGGACAGGGCCACCACCTGCTGCTTGACCGACTGCCAGCTAACGAGGCACTTGCCGAGGAAGAAGAGGATCCCGCTCGTGCTCTTGCTGGTGTCGATGTCGCCGGCGTGGTCGCTGTCGCTGTACCCGACGAAGTGTGCCGCCCCAGGGCACCTCGGGTAGTAGAGGCCGTGGTCGAGAGTCCCCGCAACGTAGCGGATGATCCTCTTCACAGCCTGCTGGTGCTCCGTCGTCGGTCGCTGCATGAACCGACTAACGTAGCCGACGGAGAATGCCAAGTCCGGCCGTGTGTGGGCGAGGTAGCGAAGGCTCCCCACAAGACGCCGGTACTGCGTAGCGTCCACCTCCTCCGTCGTGCTGTCGCGGCTCAGCTTCAGCCTCTCCTCCATCGGAGTGAGAGCTGGGTTGCAGTCGGTGAGCCCAGCTAGCTCAACGACGCGCTTGGCGTAGGCGGTCTGTCGAAGCGTGATCCCAGAGTCATCCTGGTGTACCTCGATTCCCAGGTAGAAGGAGAGAGGCCCCAGGTCACTCATCTGGAAGGTGGCCTTCATCTCTTCCTTGAATGCCGCCACCTCCGCATCCTTGGTGCCGGTGATCACCAAGTCGTCGACGTAGACACCCACCAGCAGGGCATTACCTCCATTGCCTTGTCGGTAGATGGCCGCCTCGTGCGGGCTTTGCTCGAAGCCCATCCCCTTTAGCGTGGAATCCAGCTTGGCATTCCACGCCCTCGGTGCCTGCCGCAAGCCATAGAGGGCCTTGCGCAGGCGGAGCACCTTGCCCTCCTTGCCGGGGATCGCAAATCCCGGCGGCTGGTGCACGTAGACCTCCTCCTTCAAGTCGCCGTTAAGGAACGCCGACTTGACGTCCATGTGGTGAACACGCCAGCCCTCCTGGGCAGCTAGCGCAAGGAGGAGTCGCACGGACTCCATCCGTGCCACGGGAGCAAAGGCGTCGTCGAAGTCGACCCCCTCCTGCTGCACGA
Source organism: Miscanthus floridulus (assembly GCF_019320115.1). NCBI lineage: Eukaryota > Viridiplantae > Streptophyta > Magnoliopsida > Poales > Poaceae > Miscanthus > Miscanthus floridulus. The sequence goes on from NC_089588.1 coordinate 141,417,635, forward strand.
AACCTCGTGCCACCAAGCGAGCCTTGTGCTTGACGATGGCACCGGCTTCATCCTTCTTCAGCTTGTACACCCACTTAAGGGTGATCGCGCGATGACCACGAGGAAGGTCAGCAAGCTCCCAGGTGCGGTTCTTCTCAACCGCATCCATCTCCAACTGCATCGCGGCGCGCCATGCCGCGTGTCTCTCGGCCTCTGCGAACGACCGAGGCTCGCCGTCGTCACACGCAAGGTGCAACTGCGCCTCCAGGTCCTCCAGGTCGTGAGGCACCAGTCCCGGCACCGGCTGGTCGCCGAGAAGGTTCTCCACCGTACGGTACCGCAACGGCTCACCGTCGTGGTACGCGTCGACGCGCTCCTCGTCGTGAGAGAGCGGAGTAGCGAGCTCAACCGGGCCGTGCTCGACACGAGCTGGTGGTGGAGTAGACGTGCCCGGAGTGGTGCCTGTCGGTGCTGGAGTGCGTGGCGTTGCCGGCTGTGGTGGAGCCGGCGAAGAGCTCATCGCAGCCGAGGTCCTGGCTGGAGAGCGTGGTGCTGTCGGAGTAGCAGGTGCCGGGGTCGGTGGAGGCTCGGAGACTGGGGTAGACGCGCTCGCCGAAGAAGAACTGCCTACTCCCCCAGCTCCCTCGAAGTGGACGTACTCGACAGTGAAGTCGTCGTACGTCGGAGCTGAGCCGTCGTCCACTGCCTTGTCCCACGCCCATCCTCGCCCTTCGTCGAACACAACGTCGCGCGTCGTGCGCACACGCTGTGTCTTCGGGTCGAGGATGCGGTAGGCCTTCGAGCCCTCCGCGTAGCCGATGAACACTCCCGGAGTGCTCCTGTCGTCGAGCTTGCTGATGTGGCCAAGCTCCTTGGCGAATGCGAGGCAGCCGAAGACCCGCAAGTGGGAGACCGCCGGCTTGCGCCCATGCCAAGCCTCGTACGGCGTCCTGCCGTCGAGCGCCTTGGTAGGCGAGCGGTTGAGGATGTAGACGGTCGTCACCACCGCCTCTCCCCAGAAGATAGCCGGCATCCCCCTCTGCTTGAGGAGGGCCCGAGCCATCCCCACAACCGTCTGGTTGCGCCGCTCGACGACGCCGTTCTGCTGCGGGCTGTACGGCGCGGAGTAGTGGCGCTGAATGCCCTCGTCAGCGCAGTACGACGCGAATTCAGCCGCCGTGAATTCGCCGCCATTGTCGGTGCGCAGCACGCGCAGCTTGCGGCCGCACTCCGCCTCCGCAGCAGCCTGTGCGCGTCTGATGGCGTCCACAGCCTCTCCCTTGCTGCCGAGGACCATCACCCACATGTAGCGGGAGAGGTCGTCGACGAGCAGCAGGAAGTAGCGTCGTCCTCCCGGTGTGGCCGGTGTCACCGGGCCACACAAGTCCCGTGCACGAGCTCGAGCCTCTCCTTGGCTCGAATGCTCGCCCGCTGGGGAAAGGGGAGTCGCCTCTGCTTCGTCAACACGCAGACGTCGCAGAGCTGCTCCACATGGTCGAGGCACGGCAGGCCTCGCACCATCTCCGTGGCACTGAGCCGCTTCAGGGCCTCAAAGTGAAGGTGCCCGAAACGCTCGTGCCACTGCCACGCCTCGTCGTCCCGACGAGCAGCGAGACAGAGGGGTTGTGCCACCTGCACGTTAAGGACGTAGAGTCGATTTGCGCTTCTGGATACCTTGGCAAGAAGGCGACGGCGACGATCCCAAATCCTCATGACTCCGTCCTCAACCACCACGCGCGAACCGTCCTCATCCAGCTGTCCCAAGCTGATGATGGAGTTCCTCAACGCGGGGATGTAGTAGACTCCGGTGAGCAGCCTGTGCTCACCAGACACGGCGGTGAAGATGATGGAGCCGACGCCCTTGATCTCCACGCCGGAGGCATCCCCAAACTTGACGGAGCCTCGGACGCTAGAGTCAAGCTCGGTGAAGAACTCCCGTCGACCGGTCATGTGATGGGTGGCGCCGGTGTCGAGGCACCACCCGTCAGTCTTGTCGTTGCCGGAGCTGTCGCCGAGGAGGGCGTGTGCTTTTGGCTCGTCAAGGTGGAGGAGAGCCGCTGCGGCCGGTGCCGCTGGAGGTAGCTCGATGCTGGCATGTGCCATGAACAGAGCCGGCTCCTCCTCCGCCTGTGCGACGTGGGCCTGGCCGCGTCGTGGCTGTCGACAGTCCTTGGCCCAATGGCCAAGCTGGCCGCAGTTGCGGCATGTGTCGTCTCGTGCCGGCTTGTGCCTGCCGGCGCCGCCGCCCTGGGCGCCTCCGCGGGCATCCCCCTCGGCACGTCCTCGCGCCCCGGCCTGGGCGTCTCTGCGCGCCTTGCGCGGCTTGCCACGCTTGCGGCCGCCTGTCGCGGAAGAAGGCTCCCCCTTCCTCCGGTCACCTTGGCTGGCAAGCCACTGCTCCCGAGTGAGAAGGAGCTTCCCGCCAGTGGTGATGGGCCCCGAGAGGGACTGTGGCTCATCGCTGTCGACGACCTTGAGGCGACCTATCGCCTCCTCGATCGACATCGTGGAGAGATCCAGCAGAGACTCGATCGAGCGAGCCATCTGCTTGTACTTCTCGGGGACGCAGCGGAAGAGCTTTTCGACAGCTCTCTCCTCGCCGTAGGTGTCGTCGCCGAACTGCACCATCTTCTGCAACAGAGTATTGAGACGGAGAGCAAAGTCATCAACGTCCTCACCTGGCTTGAAGGCCAGGTTCTCCCACTCCTTGCGAAGTGCCTGCAGTGTGGACTTGCGGGCGCGGTCGCTGCCGATGCGTGCCGCAGCGATGGCGTCCCAAGCCTCCTTGGCAGTCCGCTTGCTGGTAAGTGAGAACTGCATCTCGGGCGGGACTGCATCGATGAGAGCATCCAGCGCCCGTTGATCTAGGTCGTAGTCGACGTCGCCATACCGGACTGCCTCCCACATGTGCCGCACCTGGAGCTTTACCCTCATCACCGCAACCCACTCGACGTAGTTGGTCTTGGTGAGGGTAGGCCACCCACCGCCGGGACCGACGTCCCTGACAACAGCCTGGAGCCCGTGGTAACCACGGTACCGATCCGGGGAGAGAGAGCCACGCTGCCTGTGAAGGCCGCGCTCTCCATCGACCCGTCGGTACCGATCCGGGGAGAGAGAGCCACGCTGCCTGTGAAGGCCGCGCTCTCCATCGACCCGTCCGCCACCGTTGCCGTGCGCGCCTCCTCCAGGAGTGCCACCGGCGCGTCCGCGCCTGTCTGGGCTGCCGCCGCGCTCGTGGGCGTGCGCGGCTGCCCCAGGAGCGCCACCGCCGTGCGCGCCTCCTCCAGGAGCGCCGCCAGCGCGTCCACGCCTGTCTGGGCTGCCGCCACGCTCGTGGATGTGCGCGGCTGTCCACTGCGCCGCCCGCGCTCGCGCTGCCTCCCTCTCTAGCAGCTCGAGGTCCGCGTCGGCGGTGTCGTCAGCGGAAATGGAGCTGCCGATGCTGCCGCGCAGAGCCTCGACCTCCGCCGCCGCCGCACGCGCTGCATTCGCCGCCGCCGCTGCTTCCGCCTCCGCTCTGGCTGCTGCCAGCTCCGCCGCTGCTAGCCTCGACGCCCTTGCCGCCGCCGCAGCGGTCTCTGCCGCCGCTCGCTCGCGTTCCTCTGCCGCGGCAAGTTCGGCCTCCTGCCGACGCCGCGTGCTCGAGGCGACCGAGCGCTGAGACTGCCCTGCGGACATGACGCGCTACCGGGGGGCTGCTGCGTGGGGAGAGGGCTGCTTCAGACGAGCTGGGAGAGGAGTGAACAGGAGCGGCCGGAGGAGCTGCTGCTGCCAACAGATGGGGCTGTTGTGGGGCTGGGAGAGAAGATGAGCAAGAGATGCTCAGGCTACAGGATAATACGGCTCTGATACCAGTTGTTAGTCGCTGAATTCTCACTCTTGGTAGTAGGAGAATTCTTACTCTCATCGAGAGAGGATGACACTAGGAGTTGGGGCAATTTTCTTGTCTATTTCTCACACAAATGCCATACCAACCTGAGGGGTTGGGGTTACATATTTATAGCTGCTAGGCAGCCAAGCATATGCTAGTCTAAGATGCTAATATGCTGTCCTAATATGCTGTCCTCTAAGATGCTAGTCTAAGATGCTAATATGCTGTCCTAATATGCTGTCCTCTAAGATGCTGTCCTAATATGCTGTCCTCTAAGATGCTGTCCTAGATGCTAGTCCTAGATGCTAAGATGCTAGTCAAGGGTGCTGTGCTGTCCTTGGCACTTGGCAGCAACAGCAGTCCCCTCCTTGTGGCAGCAGTACAGCCAACAGCCCCACAAAGCAGCACAGAGACTTATCCATCATTTACATGACTAAAAAATATTTTTTATGGCACACGTATCTGACATTGCAAGCATGATGTATACATCTCTGGCCAACTGCCACTCAAGAAAACCGGACAGAGGTATAGTCTAATTTGTTTTGCACAGAGAAATACATTCGAGGTACCAAAAGCTCATAAAGCCTGAGAAGTGCACTTCTGCAGTTGGACATATTTTAGTATGCCCTGTTCCCTTATGTATAGCTCAGTAACAGGGTATTTCAGAATATTTCTCTTGGTTTACAAGTTCATTTTCTTGTTTAGTTAGACTGCTACCTGTTTATTTATTATTCTTTTATACTGTCACCTGTTGATTATTTATATTTTGACTCCTATTTTTTTATTATCCAGGGTGAGAACGTTCCTGCTCCGTTTATGACATTTGAGGCTACTGGATTCCCTCCAGAGATTCTGAGAGAGGTATGTCTTGTTTAGTTGTACTTGTGGATCCATGGATGAATTATCTACAAATTTATCTTAACTTAGAAATTCTTGACAATGTGGGCCACTGAAAATGATATCTTTGAAATGGAAAATTATCTTCTCTCGTAGTGAGCACATTGTATGATATTGCTCACTGATGTAGCACAATGGATTTGCGGTGATGCTGAGTGCCCTAATACAACGATTAGTTTTCAATTTCTGGGCACTGTAGTGAAATACTTGTGGCTATTTTCTGCTGACAAGTATTGGGAGGATTGATGTTGTTTCAGATTATAAAATGTGGCTGAGGCTTCCTGCTTCTTGTCTCTGCCACTGAATCAACAAAGAGCTTCTTCATGCCTTGAGTTGCTTAAGTAAGCAGCCATATTCACCTAGGATAGAATTTAACCACTTTCTCATTGTTTGCAACCATTTTTTAGTCGCTATGGAAAATACCAATTATCTGCTGCAGGTGGGCATGCACTTATGATGCTTATTCATTTTTTTTTTCATTTCAGATCCATGCAGCAGGCTTTTCAAATCCCACTCCAATTCAAGCTCAGACATGGCCTGTTGCACTGCAAAACCGGGACATAGTAGCTATTGCCAAGACAGGGTCTGGAAAGACGCTGGGGTACCTAATTCCTGCTTTTATACATCTGAGGAGATGCCACAATAATCCGATGTTGGGTCCTACGGTATTGGTTTTGGCCCCTACTCGCGAGCTTGCTTCACAAATACAAGACGAAGTAGTTAAGTTTGGTCAATCATCTAGAGTTTCCTGCACAGTAAGTTCTGACCTGATATCTTTTATTATGGCCTTATCTTGCATAGAATAATTAAGCATTGATCACAATCAATTGTAGTCCTGAAACTTTGTGCACATTTTTCTGTTTTGTAAGACAATGCATAATAATTAAGTTACTGGATATCAAATGTTAATAATGTGATGTGTAGACTTTAAAACATAGAGTCATAGACTCCAGTGTTGTTCTTCAAAAAGTTTATGATAGCTTCACCTTTAGAAAGGTCGATTGTGATGTATAGACTTTAAAACATAGTCACAGACTCAAGTATTGTTCTTCAAAAAGTTTATGATAGCTTCACCTTTAGAAAGGTCGATCGGCTGAGGCGGCTATCAGGGCACTAGGCTAGCTTGAGCACCTACCTAGGCCTAGCGTGTTTTTATAGTAGTTATCTTAGAAAATGAACTCGTGTGGTTCTGAACAATATTGCTGTGCATCGATCATTCAAGATTTCTGTACCTAAGTGCCTTGTAGAATGTGTATTATTTCTGGTACTATGTTTACTAATGACATGACACATTTCTTACATTGAAATCATCATTGATGTGTTCTTTTTCAGTGCCTATATGGTGGAGCTTCAAAGGGCCCTCAGCTAAGAGAACTTGAGCGTGGAGCAGATATTGTGGTAGCAACACCAGGACGTCTTAATGATATTCTGGAGATGAAGAAGATTAGCCTCCATCAGGTTTCATTACTTGTGCTTGATGAAGCAGACCGTATGCTTGACATGGGGTTTGAGCCACAAATACGGAAGATTGTGGATGAGATTCCTAATACTAGACAGACTCTAATGTACACTGCCACTTGGCCAAAGGAGGTTACAAAAATAGCTGGGGATTTACTAAGAGATCCTGTCCAGGTCAACATTGGCAGCATCGATGAACTTGTTGCCAACAAATCCATCACTCAGGTATTCTAGTGAAATTATGATTGTTTCTATTCATACTTTATGCTTTGCCTTTCTTTAGGATGCAGAGTCCTTGAAGTGCCATTGCTGACTGGTATCAGAATTTCTATTATTGTTAAGTAGTTTGGAAAAGCATTCTTTGGCACCTAATTACTATGTGTCAGCCTTTATCTGTAATTATATTATGTGGTCGTTTATAGGATGATCCATTTCTAAGGCTCCTGTTTGTTTGCAGTATGTAGAGGTGGTTCCGCCTATGGACAAGCAGCGACGCCTAGAGCAGATTCTTAGAGATCAAGAAAGGGGCTCAAAAATCATAATATTTTGCTCGACTAAGAAGATGTGTGACCAGCTTGCTCGCAGGTATTGGTCGCAATTTTAATGCTGTAAGCATTCATGGTGATAAATCAGCAGGCCGAAAGAGATAATGTTCTCAATCAGTTTCGAACTGGCAGGGCTCCAATATTAGTAGCCACAGATGTTGCTGCTCGTGGACTTGATATCAAAGATATCAGGTGAGGCTTATTTGATTGTGAGATATTAAATCCTTAAAATATTTCAATGTCTAATATTACCTAACTGAACACTGACAAATTTCTGTTGCTCACTTGTACTGCACCATGTGTTTTTCTCCAGAGTGGTAATCAATTATGACTTTCCAACTGGGATAGAGGACTATGTGCATCGCATAGGGCGTACAGGAAGAGCTGGCGCTACTGGTATCTCGTACACTTTTTTCTGTGAACAAGATTGGAAATATGCTGGTGATTTGGTGAAACTCTTGCAAGGTGCCAACCAGCATGTCCCTCCACAGCTGCAAGACATGGCTGCACGCAGTGCTTCTGGAGGTCCAAGAAACCAGGCTGCTGGGATGAGCCGCTGGGATGGGCCTGGTGGTCGTCGTTTTGAACTTGGTGCTGGTGGCCCTGTTGGTTATGGTGGTGTCAGGGAGGGTCCTGGAGGTTTCGGTGGTCGTGAGGGCCCGGGTGGATTTGGTGTTCGAGAAAGCCCAGCCATGTTTGGTGACGGGGAAGGCCCTGATGGCTTGGGTGGCCGGGGCTGGCCCTTGTGGTTTCGGTGGCCGGGAAGGCCCTGGTGGCTTGGTGGCCATGAGGGCCCTGGTGGCTTTGGTGGCCGGGAACGGGAGGGTCCTGGTGGCTTTGGTGGCAGAAAGGGCCCAGGTGGCTTTGGTGGACGAGATGGCCCTGGGTCAGGTGGTTTTGGTGGTAGAGGGGAGCGTGGATCTGGTGGTTTTGGCAGTCGAGGCGGAGCAAGCCCTGGGGCTTTGGTGGACGTGGTGGCAGGGCGTGATTCTTCTGGTTTTGGTGGGCGTGGCAGGGGTGATTTTTCCGGATTTGGTGGGCGTGGCAGGGGTGATTCTCCCGGTTTTGGTGGGCGAGGTAGGGGAGATTTTTCTGGTGGGACGTGGTGGCAGGGGGCGTGGATTTGGCGGGAGGGGACGTTCTGACCGAGGCCCACATGACTGGTTTGTCTCAGATGGACGTGGACGATATGATAACCGTCGTGGATATGGAGACAAGGGCAGGGATCGGAGCTACAGCCGCAGCCCAGATAGAGGCCGGTCACGGGGCTATGACAGAAGAACTGATAGCAAGGAGCATTAGCAGGAAGTAGGAGTCGGAGCAGGAGCTGGTCACGCAGTAGGAAGCCGCAGCGGGAGCTGGAGCCGTAGTCGGAGCCGCAGCAGCAGCCGGAGTCGCAGCAGGAGCAGGAGCCGTGACCATGGGGCAGCACCGGAGCGCAGGCCACGAGCAAGATCTGGTTTCGATGTGCTGCCTCCTGCATCTGGAGCAGCCGGACCTGCACCTGTCCCTGTACCTGGACCAGCAGCACCACCTGTTCCTGCTCTCGCTCCTCAACAATCACTGGCCGATACATCTTCAATGTCGCCAATGTCTCCTGGTGGCCTAGTCCAGCCAGCTGCTGCTGCACCGTTGATATGTGGTGGGAATGACAACAACTTTGGCGGCACACCGGCTGGCCAGCCTTTCCAAGGGACTGATGCTGCATTCCCCAGTTTTCCTGCAGGCGAAACATTTCCAGGCGCAGCAGTTCAGCAGGCCGCTCCTGATGTATAATGAGTTGAACGATATCTAGTGCACTGCCCCTTTTCTCCCTATTTAATCTGGTGTACAATAGGAGAAATGAGTTTCCGGGTAGTAGTTTATATGACTAAAATCAGTTTTTCCACAATTTCTGATGATCTCGTGGTGAATTGACGTATGGATCTTGTGTGCTCTTGTGCTGAATACATGACAAGGAGAGTGGTCAATTGCAACTATGTTTTGTTGTGTTTTTTTTTTCGTTTTATTACAATTTTTGTGTTTCTTTGAAATTTTTGTTGTTTTATCTATATATTCTGTTGTTTCAACAGATTTTGCGTAGAATTGCATTCCCTGGTCTGCATTCTAATTTTTGTTTATTACCCAGCTAAACTCAGTCTGTTTAACGGGTTTTCAGCGACACACGAGGTCAATACAGACTATTGTAGTTCAAAAATTAATGGCAAGCCTGTGTACATTTTTAAAATTTCTTTGGAAATTAGATGTTCCCTCCACACGAGGTCAATACTGAATTGTTGATTCGTGTTCTATTTTTTTTAGTTTCTGCTAAATTCTGTTAGTTTGACGGGTTTTTCTGGAATACGCGAGGTCAATTCAATTTTTTTTGGAGTTTTGAGAAAAATATTCGCAAATATGAGTTCAAAGCAACAGACGATTTTTGCACAAAATCGGAAGGATTTCTGCAGCGGTCGTGTGGCTCGTTCTAGAGTCACTGACAATATGTCCGGGTCTCCAGCGTTCTCCCATTCGTCTCCAACCATTCAGTGGGGCCCACTTGTCTCAGCTGTCAGCCCATGCCTGATCTGACAAGGTGTCTCGATTCATGCGATCCCAATTCGTCTCCAGCCTCTCATTGGGGCCCACAATATGTCCCGGTCTCCCGCGATCCCATCCGTCTCCGACCATTCAGTGGGACCCACTTGTCATAGACACCCCTCTCCGCTGCTCGCCGTTCCACTCCACTGCTGGAACTTTCCCTTCGTCCTCTGCTGTATCCGCCTCTCCCCTGCCGCCGTCGACACCCACGCTCCTCCTGCCGTCGCCTCCGTCTCCAGCACCCCCCTACCCATCCCGTGCCACCCGCAACTCGCCTCCACCTTCGCCCGCGCCGTCCCGGGTTCCCCTCCGCGCGCGGCTCCGAACCCCGAAGTAGCGGGGAAGACATGGCCGCGGCACCGTCGCGGGCACTCGCCGCCGACAAGAGGTCGCATCCGCTTCGCTTCCTTATTCTTCTTCCCATTTGTATCTCCTTGTATTTCCATTGGGTTCAGTTGGTGCTCCCCGACTACAAGGGTTTAGGGTTTATCTCTGCAGGTGGGGGTTTGCTGCTGCTGCTGCGGCTCCGGGGAGGCCGCCGGCCGCGGGGGTTGTTGAGGCGGCCCCGAAACCCACTATCTTGCCAACCCAGAGGTGACATTTCTTTTCCCCGGCGTAAATCATCATCTGGAGATGCCATTCCTAGTTGAATTGGGGGTTTTAAATTGTGTTTATCACTATCACCCACTGGGGTTTCATTCCAGAGTCGGTTGTTCCCTTTCCAATGTTTATGTGTTTATATAACTTGACAATGATTCTTATCGTTGATGGATGGTGGCACAGTTAGTTTTGCACTACTGTTAAGTAAAATAAAGGAAGTAAGTTGGGCTAGTCATATGTATGCTTTTCGTATTTTTTGTCCCTTGATTGAAATAATGGTCCCGATTTGGTCAAGTAACTATGCTGGCTTAGACGCATAAGCCGTGTTGAGTCAGTGTCAAATTGGTAGTCTTTAAGCCGCCATTGGGATCCCTTGTGTGTATTGTCTGGGTAAATACTAAATACTAGTTTAAACAATTTTTCACTGTTTCCCTGTGATTGCTGTTTAGCAATATCCCCTTAATTCTGAATTGTGTTCCAGTAGTCATGTTGGCTTTAATGCACGAATAGTATTGAGTCATGAGAATCCGTTTTTTTTTTCCTGATCTAGACATTTTTTACCGTTTCCCTGTACCCTGTTGGTGATATTTTGCTATCTGATGGGATGTTGGAATGGATGCAGGGGTGCTCTCCCATGGGTCAACAGGCCAATGCCTCCAGCACCAAATGCATGGGGTTCATCATCACTCCTATCTCTCAAGAAGGGTGAAGGTTCTGGGTCATTTTTTAACATCAATGACCGCCCCTCTTCTTCAGGAAGCTCAAGCACGTCGACAGATGAAAGTGACTTGCTCGACTCACCTGTTGCTTGTGGTCTAGCTTCACATGATTCTGTAACTGCGATAAGCCGTTCTCAAAGCACAGAATTAAGATCAGGAAGCTGGAAATTTGCACATTCTCAAGTTTCTTTCTTGGATGTTCTGAAAGCCCCATTAAGGACTATTGCCAAAAAGGTATGCATTCCATATGATATTCCCGTTGTCAGGTAACTGAACACATCTAATCCAATAATATGTTTTGCCAATGCAGAGGTTTACATCACACAGAAAGGGGTTTACCATATGTGCAGATGATTTACCGGTACTTGATTCGAAGAACTCTCAGTCAAATGGTCAACAAGGTGTCTACATGTACCACCAGATTATCTTGCCTAAAGTGTGCTTATAGTTTATGCAGTTACATATCTAAAATCATAATTTTTCCCTACAATAAACTGTATTCTTGATAAATTTATGTTAGTGGTGCTAAATGCTTTGTCAGTTCCATATAGTTTATTTAATAAACCTACAACACATGTTCTTTACACTTGGTGCCTTCTCATTTGCAGGCCATAGTTTTCAAGGGCGATCATCTTTTAGCTCTGTTGTTATTGCGGCACGAGATGAACAAAGAAAGATCCCGTTAACTGGTACGCAGCTTGTTCGCTGATTCTCACCCATTATTTTATATTTCATAACTTAGGTTATCATAGAATTTTTCTTTCATACAATTTTACTTTCGTTTCCATATGATGAGATATATTTGTTTTGTCAGGAGGTGATCCTGTTTCTACTGCAAATTTCTCTTGGGAACCAAAACAGGCTCAACTACATGCTACACAAACTCCTGATATATGTATGCCGCCTCCATGTATTGATTACTGGCATCCTCCTCCTGATCACCCTCCTGACAGGAATGGAATTTGTCTCGGAGGAGTGGTATCATATGGTCCGTGCAATCCTGCAGACAAGACTGTCAGCTTCCCTGTTGAATCATTTACTCATGATGGTCAATCCGTTCTGAACCAGGGGGGAGAAGAAAGGCATGGTCCACATGGTGTTTATCACCCAAAAAACAATGATTCCTGTTATGCTAATGTGCCTGTTGATACTTTTGTCAAAAGTTTACCTCATCTCATACTTGAAAAGGTCAAAGATAACCATTCAGATGCACTTGAGAAGCAACCTGTCATCGAGAAGGATGTGGCACTGTTAGAGAAAATAAATTGTCTACCTCATCACATACTTGGAAAGGTCAAAGGTAACCATTCAGATGCACTTGAGAAGCAACCTGTCATCAAGAAGAATGTGGCACTGTTAGAGAAAATTAAGTGTCTGAACATCAAACTAGAAATCTTTGTGCCCGTAACATGCCAGAAATATCTTTGTGCAAGGAATCCAAGGTTGAATGCCCAAAAAGCCTCAATTTAAAAGCAGATCATGTAGCAAATGATGTTCCCTTTAGCGCTGCCACCAGTTATATCACCTCTGCCTTTGATATGGCTAATTCTGTTTCTGAAAGATGTAATTATGTGTTGGTTGGTACATCAAATATGTCTGCTATTCTTGTAACGCCGGTATGGTGCCTGTGCCAGTGGCAGCGACGATGGCCGGCTTGGCCTGCTGCAGCAGCCACTGCACGGTCTCGCCGTCGGACTTGTTGGAGCTCCGCCTGCTGCCTCCGCTCCCCGGGCTACGCCACCACCTGCAGCTGCTGCTGTTGCTCCTTTCCTCCGCCGCCCTCGTCCTGCTGCGGCGGCCGGTGAATTTGGATTTGCAGGTGGTGCTGCGCCGGCTGCTGCCGCTGCCGGGAGGGGGTGCCGGGCAAGCCGCCTCTGTCCCCACCGCGAGCGGCACCTTCGAGATCCGGCTCCAGAGATTTGCGTCATCTCTCTCTCGAGACGCTTATTTGCGTTTCGGTTCGGCTTGAACGCAAAATGCATCCTCTATTTGGGTCATCTGTTGGAGTGTGTTTTTGGTACCTAAAACACTGTGAACGACATATTTTGCGTTTGGGTTGTGTTGTGTTGTCGGAGACAGTCTTAATTCATAATGAAAGAGATATGTCTAACGGTTTTAACAATGCACTGGCGAGGACAAGAGATATCATTACTAGGTCTAACTTTGAACCAGTAGTGATAACTCTACTGTCAGGTTCCTATACCCCTCATTAGCGCAAGAAGGTTAGGACCCTGTTTTTTTTGGTATAAAATACATTTAACTTAGGCTCACGTCTGTGTCCTACACTATCTCTCTCCCCTCATCCCCTCCCTTCATTTCTCTCTCTCCCTCTCCACTATGCTTAGTAACACAAAGCAACCAGCCCATTGGCATAATGCTCTACGACACGAGGGCTGGTAGTGCAAGGTGAGCCTCATGGCGCCACGAGCCATAAGGGGCATGGATCAAGCTGCCTCAATCCTTGAATCGTGTGGATCCAACTAGGGAGGCCTTGTTCTATGAGCTAATCACTACACCACAACACCGCTTCATCGTCAGACATCTAACGCTAAAAATTATATTTGGCGATGGATGATCTGACACTAAAGATAACTCAAAGACCATCTAACGCTAAATCCTCATTTAGCGATTTAGTGTTTGTTGCTATAGGTATTCATATTTAGCGTTGAACCGTCTGTCGCTAAAGCCAAGTGTACAGTCAATCTATCTGTCGCTAAAGAAAATGGGCCCCACCCACCGTGACAAAACCTAGGTCCTTTCCCAAATCCTAAACGCAGCCGCCGCCGCCTCTTCTTTCCTCTCCCACCCGACGCTCGCACCTCGCGACCTCGCCCCGACCGCCGTCGACGGAAACTGGTGCAAGCGGTGCGCGACCGCTCTCCTCCTTCTCCTCCACCGCTCATGCCCTCATCTTCCCTTCCTCTCTCCCTCTTTCCCGGCGTCGTAGCGTGCCTGTCGGGCCCTAGCGTCGCTGCCTCACCGCGCGGCGCGCTGCCTAGGCGACGACGCCGCTGCCTCCAGTAGGCACCGCTGGTGGCTGTAGCTACGGGTTCCTCCCGATGCGGCTTGCTCCTGCCAGTCCGCGTCTCCTCCACTGCTCACGAAACCCTAAATGCCTATCCTCATCTCTTCCCCACGGTTAAGGATGGAGGCGATGGACACAGGTCAGGTGACACAGCGGAGCAGAGCAGCCATGTAGCAACCACCCAGTGATTTGAACCAGGTACGTAATAGCTATGTTCTTTATCTGATGCATATGAAGATCGATTTGCTTCATTTATGCCCTCGAGTCAGTGCCTGCTGGTTGTCTTATTTGATTTTATATGCATGTAAAGATCGATTCATGTTAGAATAAGGTACTCCGGCGAGTCTAATAAAACCTGGACTCTACAAAATTAGATGTTTTTTTACTTATATACACTAGGTTATACCCATATCTGAGTGAGATTATAGCCTACATACCTCCATTATTTCCTTTCAATGAGGTCCTTATTTCTTAAATAGTGTGGATTAGCTTTCAGAAATAGGGATACATGGGTAGTTTCTATTAGGTACCAATATATCCTTAAAAAAACAGATGGATGTAGTGTCATATTCAAATCACAACAGCTACTCCTATCATGGAGTAATACAGTTCTTGCTAAATGAGGTTAAACTGACCATGAAACACATCATTGTGGTATCTTGTGGGGGACATCCATTTTAGTATGTATCAGCTAAGCCTAATAAAGTCTGCCTTGTATGATGTTTGATTGACGAAAAAAATAGCAAGTGTTTTGTTTCAGCAAGTTACACTGATTACTTTCTGTTTTTGGATATGGTTGGCTGTTCTTAAGATACCAATAATTCTTTGTTTTTAGCGCTACGCCAGCAGTGGAACACTACCTTTACCTGATAGAAAGCTAACTTGTGTTGTTTATATTCTGTTTTATACCTGCCTGTCAATGAATTTTACTGTTTGGGTGAGTTATAGTGGTGTGGTGATCCATGAACGTTTTCTATTTATTTCAGTTGTACCAGACTACCAGGACACCATATCTATAGTTTGTTGTCAATCTCATATTGATACATACTGTCCGGCTCATTCATCCTCTCCTTTTTTTTTATATTGATGGCATGTTGGGAAGGCGGGAGAACACTGGAGAACATGGAGCCATGCGCGTAAGATGAACATGTATTAGTACTCGACGCATCTAACAGGCCATTTGATCCTGATGAGGCTGTTTTTAGGTGGACTTCGAAGGAGGTGATTTATTGTTTATTTATTTATAGTCTAATCCAACATCAGCCAGGAGTTTATTGACCTCAGTCTTACGGGCCAATGGTTTCTCTAGGTTTATTGTGAATTTGCCAGATGCATCGAATAGGACAAAAAATCTTTGTGTAATGCTAGCCAGGGAAGATTTGCCAGATGACGTTGATCTAAAAGCTATAGCTATCTTGATAGGAGGATACTCAGGTAGTGATTTCAAGGTATATTACTACTAATGCGATGAATTTGTTATGGCACCTATTTTTACGATCAAATATTGATTGTTGTTAATCTCTTGACTGATTATTTCGAGAATCTGTGTGTTACTACTGCTCATCATCCTACTAGGGAGATTCTTGAAAAGGAGAATAAGGTTTGTTTAGCCTTTGAGTTTCCATGTGATCCGTACTCGTAGGAGGATACATTGATGGACGAAACAAACTAACTTATGGTGTCGATTTGGATCATATTCGATGGCTAGGTGTGCTGCAGGTGATAAATAAAACAAGCCTATTTATCTAAGTTGGTGCATTCCATTTCTTTTTTATTCATGTAATGTTTGAAATTTTCATTTCTTATTGCTATCATGCTTCTTGTACTTGTAGAGGATAGTTATTGGATACTTTGTAGCAGCAATCAGAGATTTGGCTTGTCAACAATAATTTGGTCGATTCACCTGTATCATTTGTGAAGAAATACTTCATGGAGTGGTTAGTCAATATGGGCAGCATTTTAATTTGGAGAAAGATTGTTTCTATGTTTTTATTCTTTTAAAAATCCTTATTCACCATTTCAGTAATGTACACTTGAACTTCTGGCCTAGTTCTTCACTATGATTATTTCCCTTGGTTCAATAAAGTGAACTCTGCCTTCAAGTTATATTTCCTGTAACTCAGAACAACCTGTCTAGTTATCTGTTAGCAACGCTATCCTTTATTTATGCAAGCTTTGAAATTCTGGACTATGGCAGAGAGTCTTGCACATGAAGTCTGCAACTCCACATCAACTTCTTTTGGAAGGCTGAAAATCAAGCAGCCAAACAGCAGTCTGGACCTTTCGGTAACTTATTTATGCAAGCTCAGTTTTAGGTAAAGGCACAATGCATTTCCAGTGCTAATGCTAGACATCTATTGGTTGATTTAACTTGCCTGTTAATGGAAATTAGTAAAATTATTTGAGAAAAAAATAGAAGATTATGTGAGCATAGGTAGCTTGTTTTTGAATAATATATCTGCTTAGTCATTTGCACCCTTTGATCTGATTACTTTTTTGGGACCTGATCTCATCCTTGGAAGAAGGTTCGTTATTGTACTAGCTTCCCTTCTACTGGCCTCAAATCCTAGTCTAGTAGTTGGTTAGTCCTCAATCTATTTTTTTTCTTTTGCATGGGCATTGCATCTGGTTCAGGCTGCAGATTGCATGCAACATGGCATTATTAATCTGACTATCTGAAGCAAATTTTGGTACTTGTACAGAAGGTGGGACAGGGGAAGTGTTGTCTTCACTTATATTTTCTTGAGCTGCAATCGTTGACCTCAGATTTGTCCAGGTGCTGCAGCCATCTCCTGCTAGCCCTCACTTAAATGATAGGCATTTTGAATAGCCGATAAATTTTCATCTGTGATATCTTGCCTTATATCACTTATAACTGATGACTTTATTCTCATGAAAACATTGAGACTTCAGCTGTTGCAAAATTAGTTGCATAATGTTACCCAATTGGGATTGGAGAAAACATCCAGTGGACTACTTGTGTGTGATAAACTGCTTGTCACTACCACTACCGGAGACCGGCTCTTTGCCGAGTGCCACGTGGTTTGCCGAGTGTTTTTTTTCGGGCACTCGGCAAAGACGCCTTTGCCGAGTGTTTTTTTTTGACACTCGGCAAAGAGGCTCTTTGCCGAGTGTTTTTTTAACACTCGGCAAAGAGTCTCTTTGCCGAGTGTTTTTTTTGACACTCGGCAAAGAGCTTATTTGCTGAGTGTTATTTTTTTGACACTCGGCAAAGAAAATTTCAAAGCACATTTTGAAGCAGTAAATTAATTCAAATCAAAAAGTTTTCAACTACAAAGTTGTATAACTCATCAAGATGTACAATGTTTGTTTTGGTCTTTTCTTCATACGACAAAGTGAAAATAAATTTGTTCACAAATCTAACATCTCTCTCTGGTAGTTTATGAAACTACAAGAGAGATATATAAGATTTGTGAACAATGTTAGAACGACCATGTCGGATGAACAGATGACCAAACAACCAAAATAAACTTTGTAGATCTCAAAAAGTTATGAAACTTTGTAATTGGCAACTTTTTGATTTGAAAACATCTTGTCATGCAAAACTGCGTTTGAATTTCAAAATTTTAAAATTTAAACTTTTCAAACAACCTCGGATGAAAAAACAACCAAAATAAACTCTGTAGATCTCGAAAAGTTATGAAACATTGTAGTTGACAACTTTTTGATTTGAAAACATTTTGTCATGCAAAACTGTGTTTGAATTTCAAAATTTTAAAATTCAAATTTTGTAAACGACCTCAGATGGAAAAACTTCCTAAACTAAAAGTGTAGATCTCGAAAAGTTATGAAACATTGTAGTTGACAACTTTTTGATTTGAAAACATTTTGTCATGCAAAACTGTGTTTGAATTTTAAAATTTTAAAATTCAAATTTTGTAAATGACCTCGGATGGAAAAACTTCCTAAACTAAAAGTGTAGACCTCGAAAAGTTATGAAACTTTGTAGTTTACAACTTTTTGATTTGAAAACATCTTGTCATGCAAAACTGTGTTTGAATTTCAAAATTTTAAAATTCAAATTTTGTAAACGACATCGGATGGAAAAACTTCCTAAACTAAAAGTGTAGATCTCGAAAAGTTATGAAACTTTGTAGTTTACTACTTTTTTATTTGAATTCGTTTAGGGCCTCAAACATGCAATTTACACTCGGTTTAGTATAATATATTGGGAAGTAAAACGGAATCCAGACACAAGTGAGAGTGTGGTGTAGTGGTAGAGGAGAGGTCTCGGGTTCGAATCGCGCCGGCCGCGTAGCCATGAAATTCACGCGAAAAATGTCGGAGATGGGTGGGCGCTGGCCGGTGGGGGCCTCCATCGATAAAAAAAAATTCTATTTTTTTTGGTAAAAATCCCATTTTTTTCGGGTTTTTTCGGTTTCAACTTTGCCGAGTGTCGGGCACTCGGCAAAGGCTTTGCCGAGTGCCCGATAAAAGACACTCGGCAAAGTTGGCTTTGCCGTCACTGATTTTGGCGAGTGCGGTTCGCCGAGTGTTACACTCGGCGAACCATTTGCCGAGTGTTTTATGTATTTTGCCGAGTGTTTCGGACACTCGGCAAACTACAGGAGTCCGGTAGTGTACTAGCTGTTCAATTGGTCTATAGAAAATTTGTTACTGCTAATATCAAGTTAATTTCGTACTGCTTTGGCTATTGGTTGGAATGCTGGTTAGTACTAGTTGTTAGTTACTGTTTTAGCAAGCTGTACTTGAGGTATGATTCTGCTTTGGTGAATTATCTTATTACAACCTTATGCCCAAAAATATGCACGAATCGTACTGGTACTTTTCTTGTAGCTCGTTTACCAGCTTGCAACTAGACCATTCTGAACTTGTTATGTTCCTACAAGTATTGGTTTACTATATATATGCAACAAACATGAATATAACTCTTGTATCTATTGCACTGCATCGGGTGGTGGAACATTCAAGTACATTAGATATTCATATGCCATGCAACAATCATACATTTGTTTCGTAACATTATAGAGAGTAGAGAGCTACACCAACTGTTTGCATATGTTGGTAGCAGATATAACAACAGGCCACCTTTTATATTACAGATGCTGCTCTACTCTGGTACTTCAGAGAAATAGAGAGTAGAGAACAGCGATGGCATACACAACTCACAACGACCAAGAGTAATAGTAGCTCCTTAGGACGAGCTTTCACCACCATTCCTGGCCCACACTATGTGCCCATACGGTATGACATGGAAAACTGGTGGGCTATCAGGCTTGCTGCCGAGGAGCCTGAAGGAGAGGTGCTCAGGATCCCACTGGGAAGTATCGGTGTGGCAAATGACAGCCACGGTGACAAAGCTGCCACCACGGACTCCCTCCATCTCAACCATGTACAGCCTAGCCGGGCCCGTGTCGTGGCACCTGTACACGGTGTACGGATACACCACGTCGTGGCACGAAACAAATCGGAACCCCACCTCAGGGCGCACGGCACGGATGGCATAGGGTTGCCAGGGTGCCCCAGAGCGAGAAAGCATGGACATCACTGGACGAATGTCATGGGCTCCAAGCGTTTTCGTGGCCCCCTGTAACAGGGCCTCCAGCGACATGGCACAGAAGGATGTCTGGTAGTGCTCGCATGGAGAATGGGATGGAGTCTGCGGCACTCCGTGGCAGCATCCCCAATGGAGCTCTCCGTGCCGGTGGGAAGTAGAAAGGCAGGCTCCGGCCGACCTACAGCGCCTCCTTGTGGAAGAACACTGCACTGTTGTTCATCTTAGCTCCGTCACCTCTAGCCAGCATATGTGAATGGCCCTCGTCATCACCGGAAGACCTTGTGGCAGATTTATGCGGCGATGGAGATCGCTTGTTTCTATAGGTAAAGTAATAGTAAGGCCATTGCTGGGAGAGTTGTTCTGGGATGTCATCAGTGGTGGGAGGCTTGTGTGATGAAGGTCTCTTGTTGTTATTGGTAGAGTAATAATAAGGCCATTGTCAGGATAGGTGTTCTGCGGTTTCAATGGTAGAGGTAGGCTTGTGTCAAAATGGTCCCTTGTTGCTATAGGCAGAGTAATAATAAGGCCATTGTCGGGATAGTCGTTCTGCGGTTTCACCAGTAGAGGTAGGTTTGTGTGAAAATGGTCCCTTGTTGCTATAGGTAGAGTAATAATAAGGCCATTGCCGAGAGAGTCATTCTGTGATGTCATTAGTGGTGGGAGACTTGTGTGATGGTCTCTTGTTGTTGTAGGTAGAGTAATAATAAGGCCATTCACTACCGGACTCCGTATGTTTGCCGAGTGCCCGAAACACTCGGCAAAAGACATAAAAAACTCGGCGAACAGCACTCGCCATAAATAGTGACGGCAAAGCCAACTTTGCCGAGTGTCTTTTATCCGGCACTCGGCAAAGCCTTTGCCGAGTGCCCGACACTCGGCAAAGTTGAAACCGAAAAAAACCCGAAAAAATGGGAATTTTTACCCAAAAAAATGGAATTTTTTTATCGATGGAGGCCCCCACCGGCCAGCGCCCACCCATCTCCGACATTTTTCGCGTGAATTTCATGGCTACGTGGCCGATGCGATTCGAACCCGAGACCTCCCGCTGTGCACGTACCTCCTCTACCACTACACCACACTCTCACTTGTGTCTATATTCCGTTTTAGTTCCCAATATATTATACTAAACCGAGTGTAAATTGCATGTTTGAGGCTCTAAACGAATTCAAATAAAAAAGTTGTAAACTACAAAGTTTCATAACTTTTCGAGATCTACACTTTTAGTTTAGGAAGTTTTTCCATCCGAGGTCGTTTACAAAATTTGAATTTTAAAATTTTGAAATTCAAACACAGTTTTGCATGACAAGATGTTTTCAAATAAAAAAGTTGTAAACTACAAAGTTTCATAACTTTTCGAGATCTACACTTTTAGTTTAGGAAGTTTTTTCATCCGAGGTCGTTTACAAAATTTGAATTTTAAAATTTTGAAATTCAAACACAGTTTTGCATGACAAGATGTTTTCAAATCAAAAAAGTTGTCAACTACAATGTTTCATAACTTTTTGAGATCTACAGAGTTTATTTTGGTTGTTTTTTCATCCGAGGTCGTTTGAAAAGTTCGAATTTTAAAATTTTGAAATTCAAACGCAGTTTTGCATGACAAGATGTATTCAAATCAAAAAGTTGCCAACTACAATGTTTCATAACTTTTCGAGATCTACAAAGTTTATTTTGGTTGTTTGGTCATCTGTTCATCCGACATGGTCGTTCTAACATTGTTCACAAATCTTATATATCTCTCTTGTAGTTTCATAAACTACGAGAGAGATATGTTAGATTTGTGAACAAATTTATTTTCACTTTGTCGTATGAAGAAAAGACCAAAACAAACATTGTACATCTTGATGAGTTATACAACTTTATAGTTGAAAACTTTTTCATTTGCATTAATTTACTGCTTCAAAATGTGCATTGAAATTTTCTTTGCCGAGTGTCAAAAAAATAACACTCCGTAAAGAAGCTCTTTGCCGAGTGTAAAAAAAAAACACTCGGCAAAGAAGCTCTTTGCCGAGTGTCAAAAAAAAACACTCGGCAAAGAGCCTCTTTGCCGAGTGTCAAAAAAAAACACTCGGCAAAGGCGTCTTTGCCGAGTGCCCGAAAAACAACACTCGGCAAACCACCTGGCACTCGGCAAACAGCCGGTCTCCGGTAGTGATTGCCGAGAGAGTCGTTTTGTTGTAACACCCAAAAAATTGCAAAATTTCCAAATAGGAATAAATTGATTTAATTAAGCAATTGTGTGTGCATTCAATGTAGTAAATAATAAAGTTTTATGAAAATAAAATCCACTATAAGGTATAGCTACATGTTGATGCACTCATGCTGCTGCATTTTGTGTTTTGTGTTGCTTGGATTTGATCAAAGTTCAAAAGATTCAAAACTCCTTTTGAAATAGATTTGGAAAATCAAATTAAAAAAGAAAAGGCAACGAAAAACCCTATTTCCCCTCTCCCCTTCTATTTCAGCCTAAAGGCCAAAGCCAGCCTGCCTGGCCCTCTCCCTCCTTCACCCTCACTTGGGCCAGCATTGCCGTCGGCCCAGTGCTCCCTCCCACTCCCTCTCCACTCCTTCCCCTGCGTAGACCGAGCCAGCCCATCGTTTCCCTCCTTATCCTCTCTCCTTTCCCTTTCACTCTCTCGGCCCAAGTCGCACAGCACTAGCCCAAAGGCAGCAGCCGCGCGCTCGCACTCTCCAACTTACATCGATAGGTGGGGTCCACTGTCAGATCCGTTCCCGTCCTCTCGACGTATCCTTCCCAAACTTTGACCGTGTTCATGTCCATGTCCGTCACGCCTCCTCTCTGTCGCGTGCCCCCTACGCAGCCCGGCCCCTTAAATAGCAGCCCCCTATGCCCGCTTTGTCCCTCGCCTAACCCTAGACCAGCCGCCGCACCGCCTATGCCCTAGCGTCGCCGTCCCGCATCCACCGAGAAGGAGCATGATGTCGCCGCGTTGCCTAGTTGGTTCTCTGTCATGGTAAGATCATCTACGAGCATTGCGTGAAGTTCCCAAGCACGCAGAACCCCTTCACGCCCACTCTCGCTCTGTGTCGCCTTGAACCGCTACGTTGATGCTCCGCAGTCGCCATAGCTTGTCGCCAGCTCGCTCTGCTCGCTATTAGTCGCTTCAAGTCGTGTAATCGAGTTCGTCTTAGCCCTATCCATCTTTTTGTGCCAAATCAGAGTCAAATTAGGGGTCGTAGTGTTTTTGCCCAATTGCTTCCGCGAGCAATCGTCCTGTGCCGGCGAGAAATCCCCCCCCCCCCCCCCCGAGCTCCTGTTCCGGCCAACTATCCCCAATCTCCCCTCTCCGATCTAATCACAACCATTCAATTTGCTGCCAACACTTGATACCCCTTCGTCTGTTGACTTTGCAAAAGAACCCCCTATTTCTGCCAAATAGAACCCACAGTCCTGACTTTAGTCTAAAGAGACCCTGCACTTCTACAGTTTTGAACCCGAGGTCCCTGGCCGTGTAATACAAATAGAAATTGATTTATTTTATTCCAAATAAGTTTGAGTTATTTACAGAACTGCCATCCCAAGCCCTTTTTCAGTGTAACTTCTCTGTTCTAGCTCGGATTTCAGTGAATCTTACGTCTGTGTGATCGTAGCAATGTGTAGATTAGTTTTATAATCTTTTCAATCTATTTTTTTTACTGTTGGTGTACTGTTCTAATCTATAGTCTTTGTTTGCTATGCATGATTGTTTCTAGATGTTTGAGTGTTGTTGTATTGATTGAGTATAGACGGTGAGTACTACGTTGGTGACCAGGAGTTCTTCGCTGACAACTCAGACTAGCAGGAATTCATTGAGCCAGGCAAGTATAGCATGGGATTATCCTTGTTGTCCTATTCACCTTAATCACTTAAATTCATATTGCATGTGTTTCCTTATTGATCTAAGGATTACCTAGATTTGAATCTAATACCTTGTCACCTATTGGGATTTTTGCATTTGGGTAGTGATGCTAGTGCTCAACTTAGGCCATGATCTTGTAACTTGATTAATAGAATATGTAATAAACATTAAAAGATGACTTTTTAGCAACCTAGAAACAGGGGGCTGGAGTACTTTGGCTACTATCCAAGTACTCTAGATTCCTCTTCTTAAGGACTTATCTGTAAGCGATCACCCCAAGACTTACAGTACAACCATGAGGGCTACATGGCTCTAGCTTTAGTCAAGTATGAAGACTTTTCTAGCTTGTTAGAGGTTACCTTTATGGCGCAAAAGGGGCTTGACAAGACAGGTATATGACAACCTCTAGCTTATGTGTATAGTTGTCAAGGTATTGTGCCATTTAAAAGGGGGTTCCTACATCTGCTTGCCACCGAAACCTTGCGGCCCTAACTTGTTAGGCGAGCTTTGCAAAGACTTCATAGTATACCCTGCCTGCTCACCTTGGAAGTGTTTTGGGAGTAATTAACCCGGGCATATGGGCAACATGACTCATGGGTAAAGTTGTACGACCTCTGCAGAGTGTAAAACTGATATATCAGCCGTGCTCACGGTTACGAGTGACCTAGAATCCTTATTGAATAGCTGATCACCAATGTTTACTTTGTTTAATCTATTTAATTTGTTTATGCTATTCATTATTCATGTTCACCTGATCATGTATTTAATATGGGTTATGACAATTTGATGCTACTCAATTGCTTAAAATTGTGACAACTAAAAGCTAAATGCAGTCAAACCAGTGTTAACTTTTGAGCCTCATGAACCCCATGTTATAATTGTTAAGTACGAATGTACTTACGCTTGTTTATTTTCATTGCTTGGATAAAAATCCTGGATGGATAATAGATAATAATGCTTTCGCTGAGTATCCTGAAGACTACTAGACTTGTTGTCACACCCAATTTTAAGGATAGGATTGAATGTACTAACTCATGTGTGCCCAGGGATCAATCACACACACAAGCTAACAAATTATAAGAGAGTATCATCACAGTGTATCTTACATCACGATAATAACAATACTTAGTCTTATACATCACAACGAAAAATAAAAGATAACTCTTTCACGTGGAACACCATCACAGGGAAGGTCAACTGGTTGACCACAAGACTAATAATCCTCAGGAAATTCCTCATACCCGTTGTCATCTGTTACCCATCCAGAATTTTTATCCAAATAAAGAAAATAAACAAGCGTAAGTACTTCCCGTACTTAACAAGATAACATGGGGTTATGTAGCTCTAAAGGACGACACTGGTTTACTGCAATTAGCACTTTTAGTAAGTCAGGATTTTATTACCAATTATTATCAAGTTATGCTTAAGCTCCCATTTATACCCACATAATCAGATATCAGAATCATTTGCATCATATTATCATCGTATACCATCATAAATGAACCACAATGAGTATCCAATTATTCTGTGAGTTTTCCAGGCCGCTCGTAACCGTGAGCACGGCTATTATAACAGTTTGTAACCCTCTGCAGAGGTGGTGCACATTCACCACGAGTCTGATTCCCATATGCCCAGGTTAATTACTCCCATGTCATTGCCAAGGTGAGCGGGCAGGGTACACTATGAAGCCATTTTAGAGGTTTCTCTAACAAGTTAGGGCCGCTAGGTTTCCTCGGCAGGCAGATGTAGGAACCCCCCTTTCCTATGGCACATATCCATCGCGGCTATACACATAGGAACAGAGGCAGCCCTATATCCAACGTGGCAAGCCCCTCTTACGCCATAAAGGTAACCTCTAACAAGCTAGAAAAGGTCCTATTACTGAGCTAAAGTTAGAGCCATATGACTCTCACGGTTGCACTATTAGTCCTAGATTTTACCGACAGATAAGTCCTTATGGAGGGCCAGGAGCAACACGATCAAAAGTCATTTGCACTTTCGCCCTATGGATCAGTTGTTACAAATCATGTTATACTTTTAGTTCCATAGAACCATTCACCATCATATAGATCATGTTCAGTTAGAGCACTAGCAATCTACCCATATGCAATTGACCCATAGGAAGGGAACAAGTCATCAAATGACTAGAATGTCCTTATGGTTATCAAAATTAGACACATGCACATGAGTAAATGATTAAAGTGAATAGGACATCAAGGTAGGCCCATGCTATACTTGCCTTGGTTCACAAACTCTTGCTGGTCCTGCTAGTCGTCGAAGAACTCTTGATCTCCAACATTCTCCTCACCGTCTGAACACGACCAACATGGCAACATACAACATTCCACAGGCATTCATGCAAAGCAAACAATCCTATAGTTAGAACAGTACACCAACAGTATAGAAAACAAGATAAAATGTTTATGAAAAGAACCTATGTCTCGCTATGATCACATCAACGCGAAGTTCACGAAAATCGGAGCTAAAACGCG
The DNA here is from genome assembly GCF_019320115.1 of Miscanthus floridulus. Taxonomy (NCBI): domain Eukaryota; kingdom Viridiplantae; phylum Streptophyta; class Magnoliopsida; order Poales; family Poaceae; genus Miscanthus; species Miscanthus floridulus. Next base: position 141,443,197 of record NC_089588.1, read on the forward strand.
AAAGTTATGAATTAAACGGGGTTTTCTATAGCACTTTATTCAATTAAAACTAACCATGAAATTTAAAAGTTGCAAACTTGATTAATAGTGGTACTAACACGTAGATTATGAAATTATGAAACTAACGCAATTTGAACGGATCAATTCAGAGCTAAAACGAAGTTTTTTATGAGCAAGACAAATCTAGTGGCATTTCTGTAAATACTGAAAACGTATTTTGAACTAAAACAGTGAACTTTACGCTTTCAAAACGAGAAAGCGTACTCTGGAAACTACGCTTGGGACGGCGGGTTCAATTTGGTGAAAACAAGGGGGCTCTTTAGCAAAGTTACGCGCGAAAGGGTAACTTCTAATCCTGGCCGCAGATCTGGAGATGGACGACTTGGATCAGTTTTGGGGAAGGAAGAGAAGGGAGGTCCGGCCGGCACAGTGACGGCCACGGCGGCTTAGCCATGGACGGTGGTGAGAGCACGTCGGCGAGCTCAGTACAGGGGCTAGGGGCCATTGTTCGAAGAACCGAAGGCACCGGGAGATGGAGGGGGTTCATGCGATCTCGTCCATGCTGAGAAGGCGGCCAGAGGAGAGGTCCGAGGCGACGGTCGCCATGGCCGGCGAGCAAGAGCTCATGGGCGCCCGTGAATAGGGCTCTAGAAACCACAAAACTCAAAATAAACGGCATGGGAGGAGAGAGGGGAGTACGGCGATTCTCACCATGGCAAAAATTGGAGCGGAGGCGGCTTGGGGATGGTGGTTCACGCGGAGGGCGAACGGCGGAACCGGCGACCTCGGCGTGGCGGTTGCTGGGGTTTACTCGGTGCCTGGCGAGTGCGAAAACGGAGCGGGGAGCAACAGAGGAACGCGCGGGGGGTTTGGCTCCCTTTAAAATGAGGCCAAGGAGCGGGGAGGGGCGCTCCCACGACGCGAGGAGAGCAGGCGCAGTTCGGCGGTGGTTGCGCCAAGCGCGCGCGGGGCGAGAGGTCGGGGGTGGCAGTGACGTGCGGGGCCGGGATGGCAGCGGCTGCGGTGCGGGGCAGTTGAGGCGCGAGCTGGGCCGGTGCGGTGGCAGCGGTTGCCTGGCCCAAGCTAGGTCAGCCTAGGAAGGGGAGAGGGGAGGGCGAGCGGGCTGGCGGGAGGGCTGGGCTGGTGTGCTGGCGCGGGGGAGAAAAAGGCCATGGGCCGAAAGCAAGGAAAGGAGGCGGAGAAGAAAAAGAATTTCTTTTCTTTTTCCAAATACATTTTCCAATCTCATTTTCAAGTTGAATTTGAATTCAATTCAAATTCTAGTCAAAGTCAATCATTACAAAAACAAATGTGCAGCAGCATGAATGCATGAACATGTTACTAACCTTATATTTGATTTTATTTTCACAAAAATTATTTCTTTCCTATATTTCGATGCTCACATAATAACATAATTAAATCGAATTTTCTTATTTCAAAAGACTGAAATTTTGGGTGTTACAATTATACCCCCCTTAAGATGAATCTCGTCCTCGAGATTCAGGTGATTGCTTACTCAAACTATTGTGGATAAGACTTTCGCAAATCCTCTTCTCTTTCCCAAGTAGCCTCATCCTCTGTATACCAATTTCACTGCACCTTGCACATCTTTATAGTTCGGTTTCTTGTAACTCTTTCTACCGTCTGTAAGATCTTTATCGGATACTCTTCATATGTGAGATCTTCCTTAACAGCAAGTTCTTCTAAAGGAATATGCTCTTCTGGTACTCGCAAACACTTCTTTAATTGAGAAACATGAAACACATCGTGCACACCTGACAAACTCTCAGGTAGTTCCAACTGATAAGCTACTTCTCCACGCCTCTCTAGGATCTTAAAAGGTCCAATATACCTTGGTGCTAACTTTCCCTTGATATTGAATCTTTTCACACTTCTCATTGGTGACACCTTCAAGTACACATAATCACCAACTTTGAAAGTCAGCTCTCTTCTACGAGTATCAGCGTAACTCTTCTGTCGGGACTGAGCCACTCTCAAATTGTCTCTAATCATTCTCATTTGTTCTTCCGCGTTCTAAGGACATTGGGTCCAAACACTTGAGTTTCACCAGTCTGATTCCAGAACAAAGACGTTCTACATTTACATCCATACAGCGCCTTGAAAGGTGCCATCTTGAGACTCTTCTGGTAACTATTGTTGTACGAGAACTCTACGTATGGCAGACTCTTATCCCAACTATTACCATAGTGCAGTGCATAGGCTCTCAACATATCTTCCAAAATCTGGTTGATCCTTTCAGTCTATCCATCAGTTTGCGGGTGGTAAGCAGAACTGAAATTCAACTTTGTCCCCAAAGATCTATGTACTTTATGCCAGAATTGCGATGTAAACTGAGTGCCTCTATCCGACACAATTTTCTTGGGAACACCATGTAAGCACACTATTCTTTCCATGTACAACTCTGCTAACCTTGCACCCATATAGGTAGTCTTGACTGGTAAAAAGTGAGCAACCTTGGTGAGTCGATCCACTATTACCCATATTGAATCATAACCTCTTTGAGTGCGGGGCAAACCTACGATAAAATCCATACCAACTTCTTCCCATTTCCATTCAGGAATCTTCATTGGTTGTAACAACCCTGCAGGTCTTTGATGCTCAGCTTTCACTCTTTGACAAGTGTCACACAAAGCCACATACTCTACCACATCTCTCTTCAAACCATACCACCAATACTTCTCCTTGAGATCCAAATACATCTTTGTACTTCCGGGATGTATGGAATAGGCAGACTCATGGGCCTCTTGCAGAATTGCATCACGGATAGCCTTCACTTTAGGTACACATATCCTTTTCCCGAACCAAAGGGTACCATTTTCATCCATCCTGAATCCTGGTGCTTTTCCAAGCACTACATTCTGCGCTATCTCTTTTAGTTTTTCATCCTCCAATTGGCCTTTGCGTACCTCTTGCTCCAATGGAGGCTCTATCACCAATTCCATTGCATTAGTGACAAAACTCAAGTTGAGATGCTCCATTTCAGCACACAACTCTACTGACATAAATGTCATCCCAAGTCCATTAGCATAACTCTTCCTGCTAAGTGCATCAGCTACGACATTTGCTTTTCCCGGATGATAATGCACTTCCAAGCCATAGTCTTTGATCAATTCTAACCAACGACGTTGTCTTAGATTCAGATCTGATTGGGTAAAGATATACTTCAAACTCTTATGATCTGTATAGATATCAGTCTTATGCCCAATTAGATAATGTCTCCAGATTTTCAAAGCATGTACCACAGCTGCCAATTCCAAGTCATGAGTAGGGTAATTCAACTCATGCTTCCTCAATTGTCTAGATGCATATACCACCACTCTTCCTTCTTGCATAAGCACACATCCAAGGCCCAAACGGGATGCATCACAATATATAGAGAAGTTCTTGCTTAAGTCGGGCAAAATCAATACTGGAGCTGTAGTCAATCTCTTCTTTAGCTCATCAAAGTTTGCCTGGCATTTATCCGACCATACATACTTAGCATTCTTTTCCAACAGAGCTATCATAGGCTTAGCAAGTTTGGAAAAACCTTCAATGAACCTCCTGTAATATCCAGCCAATCCCAAAAAGCTACGAATCTCACTTACATTGGTTGGTGGTTTCCAATTCAACACATCTTGTACTTTGCCTAGATCCACTGCTATTCCACCATTGGAGACAACATGACCCAGAAAAGAGACCTCCTTCAACCAAAACTCACACTTGCTTCGCTTAGCGTACAACTTATGTTCTCTAAGCTTTTCAAGACCAACCTTATATGTTCAGCATGTTCTTCTTCAGTCTTGGAGAATATCAGTATGTCATCTATGAATACCACCACAAATTTATCCAGAAACTCCATGAACACCTTATTCATCAGATACATAAAGTATACAGGTGCATTGGTCAATCCAAAAGACATAACGGTATACTCATGCAAGCCATATCGTGTAGTGAATGCTGTCTTGGGTATGTCCGAGTTTTGAATCTTAAGTTGATGGTATCCTGAGCGAAGATCAATCTTGGAGAACACAAAGGCTCCCCTCAACTGATCAAACAAATCATCAATCCTAGGCAAAGGGTATTTGTACTTGATTGTAACCTCATTAAGTGAACGGTAATCCACACACATCCATTAACTACCATCCTTCTTATCCACAAAGATCATAGGTGCCCCCATGGGGAAGAACTAGGGCGTATGAAACCTTTTTCTTGCAACTCTTTTAGTTGTTTCTTAAGCTCTTCTAATTCATTAACCCCCATTCTATATGGACGTTTAGCTATTGGTGTAGTTCTAGGTAATAATTCAATAATGAATTCAATGTCTCGGTCAGGTGGCATACCTGGCAAGTCATCGGGGAAGACATCCGGGAACTCCTCCATGATACGATCTTGTTCATTGGCATCACCATCCAACTGATTCACAGTGGCTGTTGGCTGAGCTTGCACTATCACTTCTACACAGATTCTATCTCCATTGAGTGATGTCACAACCACAGATTTCTCCTAACACTGAATCACTGCCCGGTGTTATTTCATCCAATCCATTCCCAGAATAAGATCAATCCCCGCTGTTCTCAACACAATTGGTTTCACTTTAAAGTCTACCCCCCTTAAGGAAATGCTAGTTGAGGGACTCCAATATGAAGCAGGCATACTACCTCCCGGTGAATTTACTAGTATGGGGTTTTTCATGGCACACAAAGGTATGCTATGCATTCTAACAAAAGCTTGGGAAATAAAAGAATGCGAAGCACCAGAATCAAAAGTACTGTAGCAGAGATAGAGTTGACGATGAACGTACCCAACATGACCTCGGGCATCTCCTGAGCTGCATCAGATGACACATAGTTCACCTTCGCAGTGTGAGGTGGTTGGGCGTTGAACTTCTGATTGCCAGTCTGGTTCTGAGGAGCTTGCTGGTTCTGCTTCTTTGGACACTGATGAGCATAGTGACCTACTTCTCCACAGCGATAGCATGCATTGGGGTTATTAGGTGCACCACTCTTCACAGGAGCATTGTTGGACGGTCCCTGGCATGTTGCCAGATTGCTAGTCTGTTGTGGGGGACGCTGATTACCATACTGTTGCTGGTACTGAGGGCATTGCTGGAACTAGTTACGTTGAGGATACTGACCATGGTTTCCCTAGTTAGATTGTCCTTGATTCCTTTGCTGAAAACCCTACTGGGGATAGGCACGCGGGCGGGTGTTGCTTCCAGAAGCTTGCCCTTGAAGCCTCCTTTTCTTGGCTTCCATCTCTTTGCGCTTATCGTCAATCACAATAGCGCAGTTCACTAATGACTGAAAGTTAGGGTAGGTGTTGGACATCAGCTGAAGCTGTAGTCCATCATAGAGTCCCTTGAGGAAATGGTATTGTTTCTCCTTATCCTCAGCTACATCATTTGGAGCATAGCATGACAGTTGAGCAAACTTGTCACGATATTCCGCCATGGTCATGGATCCTTGCTTGAGGGACCTGAATTCCTCCTGCTTCAATTCCACGAGTCCATCAGGGATATGATAAGACCGGAAATTGTCCTTGAATTCCTGCCAAGTGATAGCAGGAGCATTGTTGGGGCGTCCATACTGGAAAGAATCCCACCAATCCTGAGCTGCTCCCTAGAGTTGACTAGAAGCATACAACACCTTCTCAAGATCGTTGCATTGTGCTATGTTAAGTTGCTTCTCAACAGCACACAACCAATCATCTGCCTCCATAGGGTCTAAGGCATGAGTGAACACCGGTGGGCGACCCTTCATAAACTCTCCATGCTTATCTCTGACCTGAACAGGCGGTGGTCCTCTTGCAGGTTCATTATCCAAGCGCTGCATTATAGCTTGCATCAACTGCGCTTGCATTCCCATTAATTATTCCATGGTCACAGGTGACGGTGGTGGTGGATTTATGAGGGCATCACGTCCACGACCACGGCCTCTGCCTCTTCCTCCTCTTGCGGCCATCTGTTTTCCAACAAATGCGCAAAATTTAGAGATTTCCAAATTATAGAGAGCTTACAAAAGATAAGAAACAATGCTGAGAATTTTCTGGACAAGATTCCAAAACAGCAGTTCAGTAAATCTATCATAACTTGAGTTTCCGAGATCCAACAGAGGTGTACCAAGAATGGTTGGAAAGCTTGGGAGATCAGCTACAACTTTTATTTAGATCATTTTTACAGATTCTAAAATACACATGGTCAAAAATAGAGCTAAACCGAATCTGTTCTGGGTTCCAGTCTGCGCAGAAACCACAACTTTTGACAGCTAGATCTCACAAACCTGAACAGCTATTGATGTGATTCTAGAGACATTTGAAAGATACAGAAGTCTAGTTATCGGCACAAAAATTTCAGAATTTTTGACAGCCCAGATTTCGAGATACAAGATAAAGATCACAGGCTGCTCCAGAAAACAGCACAGCAGAGATAAGATAAAGCAAACCATCTGCATTAAGATTTCATCGAAACTTAAGGTTCCAATCTAAGGAAGTTGTGGACATGCCCACAAACTTCCAGCAAACAACCAAACTCCAAATCAACCAAGTTCACAAATTAAAACATCTAATCATCAAAGTTCACAAGACCAAACAAGACTAAACATGAAACACGAACTAACGACGTCATAACTTTTAACAAGGAACCTAACACATATGGGGCGGTGTCAATCATGGTGAACGACCGGCGCTTCTTCTTGTAGATCGGTGGCTACCCAAGTTGAGCACGTAGTTCATCAACTTGCTTCTGGAGGCGTCTCTCGGCCCTCTGTGATGCACGCAGCTCTCCTTTGACTTCTTTATCCACCCCCTACATGGCATGGACATGCTGCACTGTTGCTTCTAGAGTTGGGTCACTCTCTGGTGGAGCCAGGACCTGCCAAACACCCTCATGATCATTGCGAGGAAGGAACCTGAAACGATCCTCCCTCATGGCCTCAAAGCGACGACCATGGTAGTAGATGTAGGCATCCCGTGCTGCATCTTCCATGCCATCTAATGCATGGGCACTCCTGGCAGTGGCACGGTGGACAGTCTCCACCTCATGTCCATTCTTAAGGTCATTCCAAGCAGTGACAACCAGCTCCACCTTCCAAATGGTTGCCTCCAAATGATGCTGGTACTCTGCACAATGATAGCTGATGGAGGCGTGCAGATCGGGGTAGTAGTCGTCTAGCACATGGGTGAGGAGGGTGTGGTAGTAGGCCGTCTCAGGGGCTGGCTTGAAGTAGTACTTGCACTTCCAGCCTATCTCCTCCTCCACCACAGGTACAGCTGGGGATGGCACAGGTATAGGTGAAGTAGCTGATGACTCCTCGGGTGTAGCTACCACAGGATAGACCGGTGCAATAGCTGGAGTAGGAGCAGGTGTAGGTGTCGGGGTAGCCATCTCCTCATCGTCAGAGATGATCACGATCTCCTTCTCTGCCTGTGGAGCATGGGGGGTGAACAAGGCACGGTAGCCTGCAGTGCTGAGGCGGGCGGGCTTCGGGTTATGAGACATCTATAGATTTAAAGTGAGATAGAATTAGAATCAACAATTTTATATAATAGATTAAGGTATGAAAAGCATAAATGTTTTAATAAAATAATAAGAATAAGAAAGTAAGCAAGAAACCAGAGTAGCAAAGATGCTAAAACGACCATTTCTAACTAGGCTTGCGTCCTACAGTCAACACGGCTCTGATACCAATTTGTCACACCTAATTTTAAGGATAAAATTGAATGTACTAACTCATGTGTGCCCAGGGATCAATCACACACACAAGCTGATAAATTATAAGAGAGTATCATCACAATGTATCTTACATCACGATAATAACAATACTTAGTCTTATACATCACAGCGGAAAATAAAAGATAACTCTTTCACATGGAACACCATCACAGGGAAGGTCAACTGGTTGACCAATCCTCAGGAAATTCCTTATACTCGTTGTCATCTGTTATCCATCCAGGATTTTTATCCAAATAAAGAAAATAAACAAGCATAAGTACTTCCCGTACTTAACAAGATAACATGGGGTTATGTAGCTCAAAAAGGACGACACTGGTTTACTGCAATTAGCACTTTTAGTAAGTCAGGATTTTATTACCAATTATTATCAAGTTATGCTTAAGCTTCCATTTATACCCACATAATCAGATATCAGAATCATTTGCATCATATTATCATTGTATACCATCATAAATGAACCACAATGAGTATCCAATTATTCTATGAGTTTTCTAGGCCGCTCGCGACCATGAGTACGGCTGTTATAACAGTTTGTAACCCTCTGCAGAGGTGGTGCACATTCACCGCGAGTCGTGATTCCTATATACTCGGGTTAATTACTCCCATGTCACTGCCAAGGTGAGCGGGCAGGGTACACTATGAAGCCATTTCATAGGTTTCTCTAACAAGTTAGGGCCGCTAGGTTTCCTCGGCAGGCAGATGTAGGAACCCCCCTTTCCTATGGCACATATCCATCGCGGCTATACACATAGGAACAGAGGCAGCCCTATATCCAACGTGGCAAGCCCCTCTTGCGCCATAAAGGTAACCTCTAACAAGCTAAAAAAGGTCCTATTACTAAGCTAAAGTCAGAGCCATATGACTCTCACGGTTGCACTGTTAGTCCCATCTTTTGTCGACAGATAAGTCCTTATGGAGGGCCGGGAGCAACATGATCAAAAGTCATTTGCACTTTTGCCCTTTGGATCAGTTGTTACAAATCATGTTATACTTTTAGTTCCATAGAACCATTCACCATCATATAGATCATGTTCAGTTAGAGCACTAGCAATCTACCCATATGCAATTGACCCATAGGAGTCAAGGGAACAAGTCATCAAATGACTAGAATGCCCTTATGGTTATCAAAATTAGACACATGCACATGAGTAAATGATTAAAGTGAATAGGACATCAAGGTAGGCCCATGCTATACTTGCCTTGGTTCACAAACTCTTGCTGGTCCAGCTGGTCGTCGAAGAACTCTTGATCTCCAACGTTCTCCTCACCGTCTGAACATGACCAACATGGCAACATACAACATTCCATAGGCATTCATGCAAAGTAAACAATCCTACAGTTAGAACAGTACACCAATAGTATAGAAAACAAGATAAAATGTTTATGAAAAGAACCTATGTCTCGCTACGATCACATCAACGCGAAGTTCACAAAAATCGGAGCTAAAACGTGAAAGTTATGAATTAAACGGGGTTTTCTATAGCACTTTATTTAATTAAAACTAACCATGAAATTTAAAAGTTGCAAACTTGATTAACAGTAGTACTAACACATAAATTATGAAATTACGAAGCTAACGCAATTTGAACAGATCAATTCGGAGCTAAAACGAAGTTTTTATGAGCAAAACAAATCTAGTGGCATTTCTGTAAATACTAAAAACGTATTTTGAACTAAAACAGTGAACTTTACGCTTTCAAAATGAGAAAGTGTACTCTGGAAACTATGGTAGGGACGGCGGGTTCAATTTGGTGAAAACAGGGGGGCTCTTTAGCAAAGTTACGCGCGAAAGGGTAACTTCTAATCCTGGCCGCAGATCTGGAGATGGACGGCTTGGATTAGTTCTGGGGAAGGAAGAGAAGGGAGGTCTAGCCGGCACAGTGACAGCCACAGCGACTCAGCCATGGACGGCGGCGAGAGCACACCGGCGAGCTCGGTACGGGGGCTAGGGGCCACGGTTCGAAGAACCAAAGGCACCGGGAGATGGAGGGGGTTCATGCGATCTCGTCCATGCCGAGAAGGCGGCCAGAGGAGAGGTCCGAGGCGACGGTCGCCATGGCCGGCGAGCAAGAGCTCACGGGCGCCCGCGAATAGGGCTCTAGAAGCCACAAAACTCAAAATAAACGGCATGGGAGGAGAGAGGGGAGTACGGCGATTCTCACCACGGCAAAAATCGGAGCGGAGGCGGCTCGGGGACGGTGGTTCACGCGGAGGGCGGACGGCGGAACCGGCGACCTCGGCGTGATGATTGCTGGGGTTTCCTCGGTGCCTGGCGAGTGCAAAAATGGAGCGGGGAGCAACAGAGGAACGCGCAGGGGGGTTTGGCTCCCTTTAAAACGAGGCCGAGGAGCAGGGAGGGGCGCTCCCACGACGCGAGGAGAGCGGGCGCAGTTCGGCGGCGGTTGCACCAGGCACGCGCGGGGCGGGAGGTCGGGGGTGGCACTGACACATGGGGCCGGGATGGCAGCAGCTGCGGCGCGGGGCAGTTGAGGCGCAAGCTGGGCCAGTGCGGTGGCAGCGGTTGCCTGGCCCAAGCTGGGCCGGCCCAGGAAGGGGAGAGGGGGAGGGCGAGCGGGCTGGCAGGAGGGCTGGGCTGGTGCGGGGGAGAAAAAGGCCATGGGCCAAAAGCAAGGAAAGGAGGGGGATTTCTTTTTCCAAATACATTTTCCAATCTCATTTTCAAGTTGAATTTGAATTCAATTCAAATTCTAGTCAAAGTCAATCATTACAAAAACAAATGTGTAGCAGCATGAATGCATCAACATGTTACTAACCTTATATTTGATTTTATTTTCACAAAAAATATTTCTTTCCTATATTTCGATGCTCACATAATAACATAATTAAATTGAATTTTCTTATTTCAAAAGACTGAAATTTTGGGTGTTACACTTGTGATCAACCAGTAGGTGTTCCATGTGGATTATGTTGGAATTATCAGAGTGATCTAGCTAGATTATTCGTTTCCGCTGAGGATATTATTTATGTAATGGATAAATATTCATGATGTAATAAAGCATTGTGCTTGGTACTCTTATAATCTGTCTCTATATGTGTGTGATGATCTCTGGGCACACATATGGCTTGTATCTAGTTTTGTCCTTAAAACCGGGTATGACATCTGTGATGTCATTAGTGGTGGGAGACTTGTGTGATGAAGGTCTCTTGTTGCTGTAGGTAGAGTAACAGTAAGGCCATTGGCGGGAGAGTTGTTGGGCGGTGTCACTACTACTTGTGTCATCTCATGCACTTGTGCCCTCGGCTGTGCTTTCAGAGTTTGTGTCTACAGCATTGAATAGACGACAAGACCATGAGAACGGAACATGAGTACACATATTCAAGTATGATCGAATAAAGCTTAGTGTGTGCACACACATAAAATGATTATAACTTTATAAAGTTCAAATAAATCTGTTTGGGCCCACAGAAAATGCGAACACAAGGTTGATATGTGCCCTTGTGGTACGATATTGTGATGAGTGATTGTTAACGAGTTGTGCTTCTAGTTGAGTTTGTGGACTAACCGTGGTGTGAGTTGTGATGTGCAACATGTCTCTTGGCTTATGGTGCGCAGGTGTGGAGCTCGGAGGCGGTGGTCGACAACAAAGGTAAAGGTCAAGCGGGTTCATACCGAGGGACCGAGAGTGGTTAAGGACGGACGCCAGAGGCTTGGACTGAGGGACCGGAGAAGCCGGGCTACTAGCTGTGGTAGCTGACACCTGGTTACATCGACAAGCGCAAATATACATGGAGGAGTGACCATGTTGACCAAGTCAAGACAGTGGACGTGCAAGTCCTATGGAGGCTTTGGAAGACTTGGTGGCCTAGCGGTCGAGGACGGCGTTGACACGTGTCGAGGTGCGGGGGACGCATATGGAGTTTGCTACTCGCGAGCAGGTTTGGTGGTTTTGGCCACAAAACCATCGGTGGATGGTTTTCGGGTTTGGACCTCATAACCTGGGTGGAGGTTCCGAGGAGGAATGGGGCGGCACGTGGCGGAATCGCAGAGGTTGCGTCCAGGCGAAGAAAATTTATGAAGGAAGCATGTTCGTTCGATCAACAGATCTCGAGTTGGACCATCATGCCCCCGGGGTTAAGTGGTTCGTCTCAAAATATCTAGGGGCATGTTGGTCATGTGTAGTAGCCCTATAAATAAGGGGAGGGCTGATCCAACCAGCCATATCTCTCCAGTCAATCATTTCTTTCGTCCCTATTAGGGTTCCCTGCCTCTAGACTGCTGTAGTGATCCACAGATGATTTAGCCAAATCATTCATCTATGTAAATCAAATCTTGTATACCTGATCTAAATGGGAATGGAGGCCTTAACCTCCTCTTGTCCTCGTGGCTTCAACATCTAAGTCAATTTCATTTTGATTCGGTTTTGGTGTTCTTCCTCTCCCGGTATCCTCCTTCTCTTGTTTTTGGTGGTTTCTTTGAATCCTAGCTTTTGGGGGCTTTTGAGTTGGTTCAAAATGTGCAAGTACATTTGAGAATCATTCCCACCAAGTGGTTTGGGCAGATTCAACTCGTGCACCAAAATCCACTCTTTTGAGAAATTTTGAGAAAACCCCACCCTTCTTGATGGATTTTGATATTGCTTGAAATTTGTTGGGTTTTGGGTGCTGATGCTCTAAAGATATCTTCTCAACGCTCCGAATAATATCCCTGCAAAGTTTCAAGTCGATCCGAGTTGATTTGGTCAAGTTTAGGTCTTCGAATCGATTTTTCTTCAAATCTGCTCATACATACCAGACATGTTCGGTCTGAATTTTGGACATGTCTGGTACGTCAAACTTTTTTTTTGGAGCTGATATTTGATGGAATCTTCCCTAAGGTGTCTAGAATCACTTGTTAAAGTTTCATAATTTTTAGACTCCATTTAATAGGGTTTTTCCTTTTTCTTCCAAAGTCACTTTGTGCCGTCCAGCATACCGGACAGGTCCGGTATGCACACCAGACATGTCCAGTGTGTGCTGACTGCACCTAGTTCAGTAGTTTTCTAAGGCCGTGATTACCGGACATGTCCGGTGCAGTTCCTAGACAGGTCTGGTGTGAAATGTTGATGTGTTGTTTCCTCTGCGGTTTGTGCGTTTGAGCTACATTTTGCGATCCGTCTATTTTCCACTAATCTAAGGAACATATCTAGGTACACTTGTCACCGGTTGGCTTGGATATTTTAGATTTGGGAACTTGCTTCTTGTCAATAAAATTTGAGTATCCCATTTCCTGTTCCTCAATTTGGTGTGAGTGCTTCTTGGTCTGTTTGCTTTGTGGTGTCCCGTTGTGTTCCTAGGGAACATCCACCAACTCATTTGTGTCGTGGACATCACAGTTCTCTCACGTCTTGTTTGGAGGTGATTTTTGGGCCAGCGGCCTTGAGTTTAAAAAGAAAATTTATGGCTCCCATTCACCCCCCTTGTTTGGTTGTCATTTTCGGTCCTTCAATTGGTATCAGAGCCAGTTAAGGATCATTCCACCTTAATCGGTCCATGATCTACGATGGCGACATGGAGCGAGGTTCCAGCAAGCTGCTGTACTTTGATGGCATGAACTACCCATACTGGAAGATTCGTATGTCTGCATATCTTCAGAGCCTAGGCTCGTGGGTTTGGGAAGTTTGTGTGGATTGGACTTATGTTGTTCTTGCTGTCCATATCAGTTAGGAGCAAATTGACCGACACGAGGCCACTTGCAAGGCACGTAATACTCATTTCTCGTGCCTTGCTCCTTCTGAGTTTGATCAAGTGTCTCACCTCCCTACGTCTTGAGAGATCTAGGTGAAGCTTCTTAGCTATCAGGAGGGGACGACTCAGGTCAAGACCAGACTCTTCGATATGTATAGACGTGAGTATCAGAACTTTGTTCAGATGAATGGAGAGTCTGTCGATGCGCTGTTTTCTTGCTTTTAGTCGATTGTAAACAAGATGCGGGCAAACAGGCTGCAGCTACTTTTTGATGATCATGAGAGGGCAATCAAGTTACTACATGCCCTAGATCGGAAGGTTTGGGAGGTGAAAGTTGCTGCAATCACTGAGTCACCCAACTACAAGACCCTCACCGTGGATGAGCTATTCAGCAAGCTCAAGTCCACCGAGATCGACTACCATACTCGGGCCAAGCTCAAGAATCCCTCTACGCTGACCAGGGCATTGGTCTCAGGTAATGGTAGTTCAAGTTCTTTGGCTAACCCTTCATAGGCTTTCTTTGCTCTATCTTCTTTGGTGTCTGTCACAGAGGAGTAGGTAGAGGCACTTGGGGACCATGAGGTGTCTCTGACCATCAGTTGGTCCTCGAGGTTCCATAGCAATTGCTTGAATCGCCTACATGGTGGTCAGAACCAAGGATACTTTGGCTATGGAGATCCTGACCACTTCGTTGCTAACTGCCCCAAGAAGAACAAGCACCCCTCCAACAAGTACGACGTTGGCAAGCGCAAGGACAAGTGCAAGTACACCTTCGGCAAGTATAAGTCCAAGGGAGGATTCAACAAGGAGGCACTCAAGAACAAGTACCTCAAGAAGGCCAAGGCCTAGCAGTGCACCTACCTTGCTTCCCTCAGCGACCTCGACAACGACTCTAGCAATGAGCGTGCTTCTTCCTCTTCAAGTGATGACAAGCCAAAAGGAAGGTCGAGGAGAAGCTGAATGGGCTCTGCATCTTTGCCGACTCCACCCATGGAGGCTTCTGCACCATGGTGCTTGGTGATGAGGAGACCGGCAAGGACAACGCTCTCGACGATGATGACACCTCTGAGGTATTACCTTCATCTGAAAAGCTCACCGCTGAGGTAGATTCTTTGAGCGAAGCTTTGATTAGTCAGGACAAGTTGCTTAAGCATGCTGCTCATGAGAGGAAAGAGTATAAGGACAAGCTAGAGCAAGCGCTTAAGGATCTGTTGTTTACTAAGTCCTATGTTATCGTGTCTGATGAGGTTGAGTGCGATGCTTGTGTGATTCACATGTCTAACCTTGCTAGCCTGCAAACCAAGTATGCCACTCTGTTAGATGAGCTTGAGGAGGTGAAGGTTGTTGGTATTTCTAGGAAAGGGAGGTATTCTTCTAGCTAGTTCATTATTGGTGGTCCTTAACTCCTATTTCTTACTGCCAACTCTCACATAAAACCTATTCAAATGAACACCAAACTTAGAATTATGCCTTATAACTAACGAGTTCCACAAGTTTTGGTGATTCATCATTTGCAGGAGGACATTTATAGAAATACACGAAAAGGGCTAAGAATGCACAAAGAAACAAAGCGTAAATGCCATCCTATGCAAGCCTAAAGGGAGAAAGCCCAATAACCAGGCAAATCAGGGCCCAGTTGTATGGAGAAAAAGGCCAAAACCCATATCAAACCATCTCCAAATGGCATCAACACATGGGGGCGAGGCCCAGACATCCCCAGAGGCCCACCAGACAAAGAACAGGCTGGGAAGACTCCTCTAGGGGGCGGCCGCACCTAGGGGCGCCCGCCCCCCTACTGGCTCGCCTCAGGCCCATTCTTTGCAAGTCGGTGCATTTATTGCTCCAGAGGGTGGTGCGGGGTGGTTCCCCCGAATATTCCCCTTGGAACCGCCCTCAACTTGCTATAAAAGAAGGGAGCCCCCCTCACTCACAACAATATTCCAAGGAAGAGCACTCCACATTTGAGCTTCACTCCAAGTCCTAGGCCATAGCTATCTAGAGTTGAGTAGTAGGGAGAGATGTGAGGGAGAGTATGGAGAATTGCCAGACGTGTCTGTAGTCTTCCTCCACTTGTACCTCAACAGAATCTTCCGCTATGTGAGTGTTCATGATTCTTATGGTATTAAGTCTTTTGTTTAGCTAAGCATTACTCTTATTTGCTTACAGGTTCGTCGTCCACTCTCATAGCGGATACTCTAGTAGAGGGCCCTGATGAAGATAGATAACCCTATACGATGCTAGAGTAGTAGTCAATAGCATAGACGTGGTGTCTAGGCTAGAGGCTACCTTCGTTTGTCTCATTCCCCATAGTTGAGGGGTAGGCAGCAGGTGGTGACAGCCCTGTCCGTCCCTTGTAATCCCCCACATTTGGGTTCGGCGTAGAGCTATGGGTAGTGATCGCTTGGCAGATCAGGTGCACTCCAGTGCTCGAATTAAGCAAGTAGAAGTAGAGTTTACCTATCATTAGACCCAAAAATAATAGAAATCCATCTCTACCCTTGCCAACTCTATCCTTGTGTTGTCCTTGGATGAACTAGCTAGAAGAGTACCTCCATTCCTCGTGGAAAATACAATACCCTGAATACTTCTGGGTGAAGTGCTACAACTATAATCCTCAAGCACATGGAATTACCGGCGGGGTTCTGGTCATGGTCAATATGACCATGGACTCCATGGTGTTGGCTTTGAGTCCCATAGCTTTAGCGAACCACATTTTCACCCTCATGGTGATCGCTTTCCTCAAATGGGACATGGTATGATTAGTGTTTTTCCTAACACTTTTCTAGAGCAAATGACTCATCACTGGTATCCTTCATAGTTTACTAACCCTAGTGGTGTGTCATTTGCTCATCCCTTGCCTTTCTATTGATGTAGAACGGAGGCCTGGAGAACACGTGGCTCATTGATTCCGGCTATTCGCGCCACAAGACCGAAAACTCAAAGTGGTTCTCCAGCCTCGACCCCGTGAGTTGCAAGGAGTACATTAGATTCGAGGACAATAGCAAAGGTAAGGTGGTCTCTCGTGGAACCATTCGGGTTAACGAGAGCTTTGTTCTCAAGGATGTTATACTGGTTTCAAATTTGCATTTTAACTTGTTTTCTATGTCACAACTCCTTAGGGATGGCTTTGAAGTGTGTTTTAAGACCGGATTGTCTCGAGTTCTTGATTCTTAGGGAAATCTTGTTTTACAGATTGTACCTTTTGGCCATTGTTGACGATCAATAATGTCAACCATAAACCATCAATATAACCCGCAATAATCCTTAAAATCAATCATCAACATAGGTATAGTGATTTATAATAAGTATTTCCATGTGTTTTGGTGATTTTGTAATTGTAGGAAAATTAATATTGAAAACGGAACAAGTGGGCCACATTTTGTTAACAAATCAAATCCAAATGTCACGGAACCAACTCTACTAGGCCCTAAACATCCACAATTGATGAGAGGATAGAGCCCCCCATGACAGGTGGGCCCTGGTGGGGTTGGCCAACCCTGGTAGGTCCCGCCTGCCAGGCCCCATCTGCCCCACTAACTTAAGGGATGAATCTTCGCCATTAATTCAAGTTGGTTTCCATGGAAGGATGTATGCTCTACATGGGTTTACTTCTGACACACCTCTGGTAAATGATTTCTAACCCCAATAAGTTTTCTGCTCTTTTGTTTATCAGGATCACATCTCATTTGAGAGCTTTAATCCTTGTAATGTGCTTGGGTTAAAGTGGTAATCATTGTTGTAAGCATGGTGCTTAGGATTCTGGTTCGTGGATTCACCCTT
This sequence comes from Miscanthus floridulus, assembly GCF_019320115.1. NCBI lineage: Eukaryota > Viridiplantae > Streptophyta > Magnoliopsida > Poales > Poaceae > Miscanthus > Miscanthus floridulus. Next base: position 141,460,394 of record NC_089588.1, read on the forward strand.
CATTCTAGATAGTGGTAGATCATCGGGAGTGACAGTCTCATTGATCCTCTGGAGTCCACTTCCCATTTGTAGGCCTAGCAGGACCTGTGTTGTGACAGGAGGGTTATACTCTATTATAATTCTTCCTTAGTAATGTTCCCAGGTGTTTACACCAAAATTTGGTAAGCTTATCCTAAAAAGGAAGAGATCGGCCGATGATGTCAAAAGCAAGATAGTCTTCTAATTAAGGGATATTTACGAGCTAGACAGGAAATATTATTTGAGGGAGACATGATGTCCAGGTGCATATCAGGATGAAAGAAACAAGGACACGTATTAAATAAGGAAGCTTCATCAGTAAGGACTCTCCATAAGGAAATTTAGAGTCCATGTATCTATATTTCTTTTTGTTATCTAGTCATGTTCATTTAGGACTCTTATAAGCCCAGGGTATAAATATAAACCCTCGGCTATCGTAATACACACATCCAATCAATCAATACCAATTACTTTTTTTGGCTTCATGCTAACCCTGAGGAGTAGAAGTAGTGTAGATCTCGACGAGTTCTTCAACAAGCAGAGCTGCATCGGTCTGACCGACCTCCGGCTTGTTTGTAAGTACCGTCATGGCTTATACTTCTGTTCCAAAGGCTGCATCGGTTAAGTTTGACCTCCACTACGAGCTCTAGCATGAGCTAGTTATCGATCCTTATCTAGTTCAAGTACGACAGCATCGGTTAAGTTTGACCTCCACTGCTCAAATTAGATTAAGGTCAAGTTATCGGCTCTACCTAAGGGTGGCATCCTTTTGGTAGATTCATTAAGTTACCGATCTTGCTGATGTTTTTATTGCCATTAGTTTTCAGCAATATCAACCTACCCGATCAAGATCGATCTAGATCAGCCACACATCCTTTTAATCCATCGTTTATTTTTGTTACATTACATCAGTTCTTGCTTTAAATAATGGATTAAGTTTCTTCGGGTGTTCTCCTTCGATCTTGGTCGTGCATAGCATGTGGTCAAGGCATGTATGATCTTTAGAAGGTTTACTAGCTAGTTGAATCTGTTCCATAGCTAGCTATTATGGATGTATCAATCCGGTCGACCCCCACTATTAATACTTTAGATCGGAGGATGCTAGCTTGTGGATTTGCTTTCGACTAGGCATGACCCTGACTGTTTGCTACGCCCGCATCGGCTAAATTGTTGATCGCCTGTGCTTTAACTCCTAAAGTGTGTTTCCATGATTATGTTAAATGTGAATAGATCTGTTTATTTTAAAGGTTTGATTTGTTGTCTTTATCATGGCTGCCATCGATCCGGTTGAACCCCACTATTCAATATAACAGGTTAGGTCTGATGAGTTTATAGATCTGTCCATGTGAAATAGTCGATTGTTCACTTGCTATAGTCCCTTTTCTACCTGGATCAGCTATTTCAGCCGATTCGCTTGTGCTTTCACCCATATAGCATGTCTCTTAGAAAATCTGTCAATTTATAGATGGTTTTATGGATTCTTCGGGTTTAGTTTGTTATTATCATCATAGCTGCCATAGATTCGGTCGAACCTCACTGTTGATGGTAACATATTAGATTTAGAGCATTGGTAAATCCAATTGTACTAAACAGTCGATTTGTTCGCATGCTATATCCTTTATTGTTGAACTCATCGACTCAATGCTTTACACTGGTAATATTCACCTAGCTGATGATTTTACTTACATCTGCGTGCATTATACTTGTCATCATAAAATCAATCGCAACCCACAAGCTTTATAGTCCTAAATAGCTGATTTCTTCGAGTATTGGCTGTTTAGTCGATTTCTCTGTCTAGCTGTTCCCGAAGCGGCACACTTGGAACTGTCTGGGCAAAGACTGGCATGTTCCACCTTAAATTACTGATAAACTTTCTCTCCTTGTCAATTGCAGGTCAAATTGACTCGCACGTCTTCGAGAATTCATAGGATTGGCTAGCCCTACGTTGAAGCCAAGTGGATCTCCAGCTTTGCTCCATCAAGCTGATCCTTCCAGCTTGCTATGTGCTAGGCGCATCGACACGTTTTTGCGCCAACACAGGTTCTAGCACGCTCGGTGGGACCACAATCGTTTGATTAGAAGTCAGAGGCCGATGTTAGCATTTATTCGGCCATCATCAAGATGCTACGAGTTAATTCATCATCGTCAAATAAACAAGGGATAGGCCAGATGAGTAACACAAACCATAGATGATTTGACTAGCTTAATCACAGAGGTGCAACATTTAATAAGGAGAAGCTGTCTAAAGGGAAGCATAAACATGTCTACAGCCAATCGATTAAATAAAGCCAATGATGGAGGGCCTGTCAGGCCTGAACTCATGCACGTCGATTCTCCAAATATCTGAGTCATGGTGGATGAAGAGTGTGGGCAGCTCCAAGATCACGCTAGCAGTTCCTTAGGTTCTCCAGCAAACTTCCTATGAAATCAGATCGGAACAGGAGTAGACTCTATTGACATGGTCATATACATCTAGAATCAGCTTCTGACAGAAGTAAATTCATCGGCTATGGACGCATCTAACTACAAGTGTTTCTGAAGGTTCATGTTTCAACGGTAAAACAACTGATGATTATATTCTAGAATAATGATATTGGCTTGGAAGATCATGGATAAATTCTATCGACTCATCAACTTGCATGAAATCCTAAGTGGCCTCCAGGTTGCCTATCGGCTTGCATAAAATGAGTATAGCTCATCGGCTATAAAAACTAAATAGCTGATGGAGTATTAGCTGAATGGAGTTATTTTATTGAGAAGCTAATCGCCGATGAAGCATGGTCACATAATGAAGTTTCAAAGGAGAATGATGTGGACCCCGAGCAGATCATCAGCCATGCTGGATGAACAAGAGTGCCGAGGAAAAGATCCACAGCTACATTGGATGGGAAAAGGAAAGCGCTTATGAACCATGGTAGTTCATCGGCCTCCTGCCACTATTTGATCAACTACGACATGACATCATGGAGAATAAGGCCGGCAATGGACGGTCCAATCAACAAGGTAGACGGATCCATCAAGATGTTCCTAAAGTGCAGGTACGAGATCATGAAGTGGCTAGACACATCTACGGCGTACCAGTGATGGCGTGAACAACACGTCGACGTTGAGGAAGACAGACATCAACATCGCAATGAACGACACGATGGATACGGCTCCGAGTGCATCGGGCATCATACCGACATTTGGGTTGAGCATGATCTTGAGTACCATGTTCGCCATCTACGGCGAGGATGAACGAGAAGCGCTGGCGCTGTACAAAGGATGTCGCTCGGCCTTAACCAGGATACCGCCAATCCTGACTCCTTTGGCGATGACAACCAGGACCGCCATGAGCTATCAAAGCTCGACAAGCAGGTCACAAAGTACGCCGAGGTAGTCATGTCTACGGAGCTGCACACATTCAAGGTGCACGACAAATTCGTCGTTAAGCTCAGAAACTTCAACTTATGACAGCCGATGGCACGCAAGTCAATAAAAGCCAATGAGCTCTTTTACTGCAAGTAGCCAAGAATCTAGAGTCCAGATATATAGAGATCGGCTGGGGGCCAGTACTGGCTCAGTTTCCACTTCAGCTGATACATCAGGTGATGAAGCCATTTGGCCTGGCAGACACGACATGGCCGACTCAAGTAGAGCTACCACCAGCAAAGGTACATCAGCAGTGGACAACCGCGTGCGACGTGAAGAGCTCGGATACGCAGATGGTGTTCTGAACGCACAATCGGCTATGTAGAGCCGATGCAGCCACAATCGACTAAATTTGCTGCTAAAAAAGGAGAAAGGATCAGAGTGCAAACAGGAATCTACCGGGGACTATCACATATGCAAGTATTGATACGATTGCCGATAATCAGGACTCCAAATATATTGTGACACGGGGTGCATATATGAAGAAATAAATAAAAGGAAAATTTGCATGTGTGTGTTTACAAAAAGAGGTGGAGTCCAAACTCAGGTTTTTCGCAGGTCAGGTTTGCATGCTGTTATAAATGGCAGATAGGTTAAGGAAATATTTCTTCAAATTATCCCACCATCGGCCGACTGATTTTCAGCAATAACCATCGGCCGAAAGTTATTATCAACATATAGAAAATCAGCTCTGAGTATTGAAAGGTTCTCAAAGTTTGTTTAAATATTGTGGTAGCTAAGAACAAAGGTATCAAGTCAATAGCCGATAAGATGCTCGGAGTATATCATTGTTATGCCAAGCGATGCAAGCAAGAGAAGATCAAATTAATAATGATTATTCTGATATATGGAGATTGGCTATTTTTACATTGGCTTACTATTCATGGATGCGTACATGACATGGATTAATTGAGATCGGCGATTTTACATATGCATGAAGGCGTTTTACTGTCAGTGGCCTTATTGAAAAGCGGACCAGGAAACAAGGAATTGTTGTTTCTTTAAGTTGCCATGTGAGGAGGGTCTTGTCAATGACGCATTTACTCTCCAAGCTGACAAAGACCAATCACCTCTCTTGAGATAGAATCGGTTGTAGGTTCAAGACCTTACCCTTCAAACTAACGGAGTCTACAGCCGATCGACAAGGGTGTAAGACTAGTGAGATATCAGTTTCTGGTACAGTAGTGGAATTTGAAGAATAATCACATAGAGCCAATGAGGATCAACATAGCCGATGATCATCGCTAGTCTGATTGTCGAGGTCACATTGAGTTTTCCACCATGGGTTATTATCGTCGGCTGTTCGACCAAGTATATTTTTCAATAAGAAGGAAAAGTCATCATGGGAGGTTGTACAAGAGATACGAAAAAGGTTGACAACCTGACAGCCAATAGGAGACCATCGGCTGAAAATTATTATCGACATGTGGAAGATGGTGGAGATTAGCTATCGATAAGGATATCATGACAAGGTCGTCTAGCTTGATTACTTCATCATCGTCGCCGAGGATACCATTGTCATTTAGGAGGTCGGATCCCCAGAGCGAGGACTAGTGATGGCTGCCAACGCCCTGTGTCCTGGACGCCATCTTCCAATGAAGTAGAATCGACTGCCCCAAGCATATGAACCATTTGTTCTCCAAGAGTGGATAAACAAGCATGAGGACCCGGTGTATCATGTCATGCTAGGTGCCAACAAGTTCTCACTGGAATTCTTGCTTAACACGCTCAACATCTCATTGGAGCATGACTTGGTAGCAATGGCCGAATGGGTAGAGACTGCTATGTACGTGTGGCGACGCAAGGTTAGTGGCAGCAGCAACAAGTTACCGTGGAACAAGACCAAGGAACTCATGGCCGACGGTGATGACAAGGAAGTGATACTGGCAAACAAGGCTATGGACCTCCTCCTCTACATCGACTATATTCTCTCATGGAGGCATAACTGATGGATGAGCAAATGACGTGGAAGAGTCTGGGCCATAACATGACAAATGCTACTCATTGTTGTCCACACGGAGTCTTGTTGATATGGCGAGTGACCTCAGCTGCGCCATGTCCGACACATCCATGTCCTTCTCGAAGCAGTGCAGCAGCGTCGACATCAATAGACTGTTGAAGCTGACCGCCATAGTGGCCAAGCTCCTTGGTTGATCCTTGACATTTACCACCGTGCCCTTCAGACGGCTCAGCATGAAGCCCCACACCAACATGACCGACCGCTGCTCCATTGGTGACAAGATAGGAGCTGGCGGAAGATAGGGTCTCTAAGCTCGTGCTTAGCAAGGACATGTCTGACGACAACAAAGGTGTCTACACTACCATGATGTACCTACAACACGCTCAGCAGACAACATAGGGAGCCTCTTGGCTAGCCCTGACCTTTGTTGTAGTTTGTGGCTTTGGCAAGGGAAATTTTCATAGTGCTCTCTCTCTCTCTCTCTATGTTCTCAACTTGATCTGATTGCGTGACTTCTGAAATTGACAATCGCCTTATTAAAAGTCAGAAGCAGTAAATGAAAGATTGCTCGCAATCGGCTTAGAATAGGAAGATCAAGGCATCAAGCCGAAAGAGCCCTTTATGTAGTGTGTGCAAGTCAGATTTCCATGCATATATGTACATAATGTACATGGGCACAAAAGGATGAATCAGATCTTGGAAGTATGTGTGGTCATACCATATCATATGTTTGATTGGGAACGCAGAGATCATAAGCCCGACGAAGTCTAGCTAATATATGTCCAGCTCCCTAGCGTTATTGGCTTCTATACAACTTGATTCACACTTGTTATGGTGCCGCTTGTAATTTTGTAGTAGTATCAGAAAACAATGCCAGGCAATTCATCTAGATTGTGGGTTTAGGCCTCCTCAAATGCTTATACAACAACCATCATTTTGTCAAAAAAGCAATAATATCTAAGATTAGACGGTCAGGATCAAACCATCCAAAGAAGTGGTTGACGACAAAAAGGACGGCCGAAAAGAAAGGCTACCAAGATTATTGTAGCAAAAAACAAATTAAAAAAACAATCTAAGATTGGGCGGTCAGGATCAAACCATCCAAAGAAATGGTTGACGACAAAAAGGACTGCCAAGTCAAGGGGCTGTGCGACCATTCTCCATGAGGGGAGGTGTGTCAGAGAGTGGGAAGGATGGTGAGTTCTTTGGTGGTGCTACTGATGGTAGGCTAGTTCCATTGGAGTCAGGCCATGGCGAGAACAAAGAGGAGGTGGCCAGCGGTGAGCTATGACAACTTCAAAAGAATATAGGATATGGCGTTGCATGTGGACGCTTGATGAGACGTAGTGACGTGGGTGCTGTTAGAGTGCGTAGCGGAATCTAGCCTAGCTTGCTATAGCCATGAGCTGACGTCCATCGGGCTCAGGTTTTTTTCTGACCATGGGCTCCGATTCCACTTGTTGATTTCGCTGCGCACTCTAACAAGTATTGGGCCTAACTCAACCCAAAATACTAGTATGATAGGTGAGAACTGTCCTCGTTTTATATGTTGTGCTCCTCTGTTGATCCTGAGATCTCCCGCATGGGTGAGCCGACTGCTCACCGCCGACCACACACTATGGCTAGAGGTAGAAGAGGGAGGGAGAACGCGCACACACACAACACAGGCACCAGCGTTGGCTGGACCTCTGCAGAGGAGATGGTAAAACTAAACTCGCTCTCTTTACTGAGTTGCTGTGGGAAATTATATATACAACTCTGCCCATCTAATCCTAGTACACAGACATGCCAGGCTGCCATACTGCTACAATGATTAGATGTGACAGTAGGGCTGACTTTGGTGCTTGCCCCTACTGTTGCTACGGTGCGGCAGGGGAGCCCTTTCGGTGCTTGCCCCTACAACGCATATAAAGGGAGAGCAGCAGATTACTTTACAATTCTTGCCCTAATCCTGCTGCTAACCCTAGAGCCTCCACCATGCCGATCATCTTCTTCAGCTCCATGAACCGAAGACAGCCAAGCGGCTTGGTGAGGACATCCATGAGTTGCCGACTAGTTTCGATGAACTCGATGACGATCAGCCCTCCATCGACACAGTCCCTAAGGAAGTGGAACTTGACGTCGATGTGCTTGCTGCGGTCATGGAGAACCGGATTCTTCGCGAGGGCAATGGCAGGTTGGTTGTCCACCATCAGTGCTGTTGGGTGAGCTTCCACACCGGTCAGCTCAGCCAATAGATGATGCAGCCACACAGCTTGGCCCGCCACTTTGGCCGCCGCCACGTACTCTGTTTCGCACGTGGACAGCGCCACCACCTTTTGTTCCAGCAACAGCCATGAGATTGGAGCCGACCCGAGGAAGGCGAGCACGCCAGAGGTGCTCCACCATCCATTGATGTCCCTGCCAGGTCTGCATTGCTGAACATAGTGAGCGACAGCCCACTTCCGTCGGTCTTGGGGAAGACGATCACCTGATCCACCATCCCCTTCATGTAGTGCAGCAGCCGCTTCAACGTGGCCCAGTGATCCTCTTAGGGATCCTCCATGAAGCGGCTGACATAGCCTATGGCGAACGCAATGTCCGCCCTCGTATGGACTAGGTAGCACATACTGCCGACGATGCTCAGATAGAGTGTTGCATCTAAATTTGCCGCGGTACTGGCCTTCGTTAGCTTCAGCCACTCCTCCATCAGAGTCACGCATGGCTTGCACTTAGCCAAGCCACTCTGCTCCAACAGCTTCGAGGAGTACATGCTCTAACCAAGCGTGAGCGTCTCCTTCCCCTGTCTCACCTCGATGACGAGGTAGTAGGAGAGCGTGCTGAGATCGCTCATTCGAAAACGAGCCGCCATCTCGGGCTTGAAGCTATCGATGTCCTCCGCACATGCGCGGGTGATGATCAAGTCGTCCACATACATGCTAACGATGAGTTCCTCCTCCACCTATCACCGCATGTAGAGCACATGCTCGGTTGCACACCGCATGAACCCAAGCTCACCCAGTGTGGCATCAAGCTTGGCGTTCCACAATCACAGGGCCTGCCGCAGCCCATAGAGCGCCTTGCACAGTTGGAGCACCCTGTGCTCCGCTCCTTTGATGGCAAAACCAAGAGGTTGCTTGACGAAGACCGTCTTCGTCAGCTCATCATTGAGGAAGGCTGATTTTATGTCTAGGTGATGGACACGCTAGTCCTTCGCTGCTACCACAACCAGCAATAGTCGGATAGACTCCACGAGCGCTACCGGCGCAAAGACTTCCTCGAAGTCGATGCCCTCACGCTGGATAAAGCCTTGGTCAACGAGGCGTGCCTTGTGCTTGACAATGACGCCACGCTCATCCCACTTGACCTTGTACACCCACTTCAGGCCAATCGGACGGCATCCTAGAGGTGGATCGATGAGCTCCCAAGTCTCGTTTTCCTCAATCGCCTTCGTCTCCTCCAGCATCACCTGTCGCCAATTTGCATCGCGCTCGGCCAGCACGAACATGGGTGGTTCCTCTACACTGACGAGAAGCAACTCTGGGTCATTGAGCAGCCGACCCACCTGCCTAAGGACCCTGTGCCACCGACGATGTCATCTAGCCTGCGGAACCGCGCCTCCTCACCATCATGGAAGGCATCCATGAACTCGGTGATGTCGCTTGGAGGTGTGGCGAACTCGATCGACATTGATGGAGTCCACAATTTCGTCGTGGTGGTTGGCATAGCACCTGGAGTGCTCGGTACCCCGACTAAAGTGCTCGGCACTACTCCTGGACAACTCGTCACCACTCCTGGAGTGGTTGGCACCACTGTAGAAGTGCTCAGCACCCGTCTTGTAGTGGTCGACACCACTGCAGGAGTGCTCGGCACTAGTCTTGGAGTGGTCGGCACCACTACAAGACATCTCGGCTCTGCTACGGGAGCGTTCGGCACCCGTCCTGGAGTGGTTGGCACCACTGCAGGACCGCTCGGTACCACTCCTGGAGTGCTCGACATCCCTCCCGGAGTGCTTAGCTCTATTGCTGGAGTGGTTGGCACCTCCTCTCCAGCGTCTCCACCATTGTGGATGACAAAAGTGCTTGACGATGAAGGTGCTGGTGAAGTCGCTAGCTTCCCCCATGCCCGGACTGTCCCAGTCCTAGGCCGCCTTCTTGTCGAACATGACATCGCTCGAGACAACCACCTTGCCTTCCGTGGGTCGTAGTGCCGGTATGTCTTGGTACCTTCCTCGTAGCCCAGGAGCACCATCGGTGTGCTCTTGTCCTCTAGCTTGGTGAGGACTGGCTTCGTCTTCCTAACTTAGCCGATGCAGCCAAAATTCCAGAGGAAGGACACGCTCGGCTTGCGCCCATACCAAGCTTCGAACGACATCACACCCTTTAGGGCCTTTGTGGTCGTGCAGTTGAGGATGAACACCGCCGTGGTCACCGCCTCACCCTAGAACCTTATCGGCATGCTCTTGGCCTTCATCATGGTTCGAGCCATGATGACCAGTGTCTGGTTCCACCGTTCCATCACGCCATTCTGTTGTGCCAAGTATGGCGTGGTGTGGTGTCGCACCACACCCTGATCCGTGCAGTACGCAGCAAACTCTACCAAAGTGAATTCACTATCGTGATCTATCCTCAGCATGCGTAGCTTGTTTCCTGACTCTACCTCCACACGTGCCTGGAACCTCCTGAACGCCTCTGCCGCCTTGTCCGCGCTCGTCATGAGTTGCAGCCACATATAGCGACCGCAATCATCCATGAGCAGGAGGAAGTACCGTCGACCATCGTTTGTGGCTGGCGTGAGTAGCCCGTATAGATCACCGTGGATGAGCTTGAGAGCGCCCGCCACGCGATACTTGGCTGCCTTTGGGAATGGCAACCACCTCTGCTTCTCGGCTAGGCAGCTATCACACAGCTCGCCTACGTGGTTGATGTGGGGCAGCCCTCGAACCATCTTCTCCAGCTGACTGAGCGCGTCGAAGAGGAGATGGCCGAACCGGGCATGCCACTCCCATGGCTTCTTGGTGTGCCATGCTGCAAGGCACACCGGATGCACCACCTCTTCACCTTGGCAAGAAGCCGCTACTCCTATTCCCTAATCCTGAGGATGCTGTCCTTGAGCAGTACCTCGCTGCCGCGCTCATCCAGCTGCCAATGCTAATGATGCTTGAACGCAGCTGCGGGATGTAATATACATCCGTGAGCACGCGGTTCTCATCATTCTACCACCTGAAGATGATGGTGCCGCGCCCTCGGATCACCACCCTTGAGCCGTCACCAAACTTCACCGTGCCGGTCATGTTGCCATCGAGCTTAGAGAAGTCTTTCTTGGAGCCCATCATGTGGTTGCTGACACCAGAGTCCAGGTACCACCGCTGCTCCTGCTCACCGCCCACACGTCTGAGGTGGACTTGGACGCGCGGTTCGTCGAGGTTGACAACCATTAGAGCCTTGTTGTGCCCTTCCACCACCATCACCTCTCCCTTCTCCTTGGCCACAATGTCGTGAAGTGCACAGAATGTCGCCATTAGGAGAGTGGCCTCATTATCCTCATCAGCCTACGCTAAATGAGCCTCAGCCTTCTTCTCCTACTTACGATTTGGGCACTCTTTTGCCCAATGGCCTGTCGTCCCACAGCGCTAATAGGCATTGGACCTTCTTCTTCTTCTCCGAAGAAGCCTTGCCACGACGCTTGCCATCGCCACCGCGGTTGAAGGAGGCTTTGTCGGACTTCTTCTCATTCATCCAGGGAGCCCACTCCTCCTCTGTCAGCAGCAGCTTGCCACTGTCTATCGTTGCTATGGCTTGCCCCATGCGCTCATCCACCGCCCGCAAATGGCCTATCACATCCGCAATGGTGAGGGCAAATAAGTCCATCATCATCACTATGGAGAGAGCGATCTGGATGTACTTCACCGGCACGAAGTGGAGATACTTGGAGACCGCCTCTTCTTCGTCGATGGTGACACCGTGGCTCCTCAGCTTGCTGATGAGCAACTGCTGGCGGAGGGAGAAGTCCTCCACCGACTCACCATCCTTGAACTTCAGGTTGGCGTACTCCTGCTTCAGCAGCTGGTCCATCGCCTTCTTTGCACGGTCGAAACCGACGCGCATCGCTGCAATGGCCTCCCACGCCTCCATAGTAGGGTTCCTCGCCCCCAACGGCTCCCTGTACTCCGCTGGCACAGCAGCGAGAATAGTCTCCAATGCTGACATGTCAACTTCTTCGTTGTTAGTGCCCTTATCAATGGCATTCCTGAGCTATCGGGCTCTGAGCTTGACCTTCATGGTCACCGCCCACTCGCCATAGTTGGTGCGAGTCAGCGTTGCCCAACTGGTGCCGCTGTCCTCCCACACTATGTGCACGACGACCTCCTGTCATGGTTAGGCAGCCACAACAGCGCTGTTGTCGCCCATCTTCAAACCGTCCGTCATCGCCAGCGGTTAGTCAGGCAACGGCGCTTGTACGGCTTCGATACCACTTGTTAGTCCTGAGATCTTCTGCACGGGTGAGCCGACCACTCACCGTCGTTCCCGACCGCACACTACGGCTGGAGGTAGAAGAGGAAGGGAGAATAGAATGCACACACATAGCACAAGCAACAACGTTGGCTGGAACTCTACAGTGGAGATGGCAAAACTGAACTCGCTCTCTTTACTTAGTTGCAGCTGGAAACTATATATACAACTCTACCCATCTATTCTTAGTGCATAGACATGTCAGGCTGCCATGCTGCTACTGTGACTAGATGTGACAGCAGGACTGACTTTGGCGCTTGTCCCTGCTGTAGCTACAGTACAGCAGGGGAGCCTTTCGGCGCCTGCCCCTGCCGCGGCTACAGTGGAGCTGCAGGGGAGCCCTTTCGGCACCTGCCCCTGCCGCGCATATAAAGGGAGAGCAGCAGATTACTTTACATCCTCCACCATCAATTACCGATGTGGGACTAAACCTAACGATCTCTCCCGTCACACATTGGACCCAACACTTCACATCACACAACTCCGTGTGACCTCCAGAAGCCGTTATCCAGGCCCCGAGTCCAACGCTTCATATCACACACAACCCGTGTGACCTCCGAGATACTAATGGACTTCCCCGTCACCATGTCACCCTAAGATGTTCCAGTTTTTTTTCCAACCATGTGACACTGTTAGAGTGCGCAGTGGAATCCGGCCCAGCTCGCTATACTCACGAGCCGGCGCCCCTCAGGCCTAGGTCCACCAGAGCCCACAACATTAATAGATTTTGAGTCTGACTCAACCCAATGTCTGGGCAGTAGGTACGTGGGACGAGATAATGGTAGTTGACAGGGCTTCCATTCATGTCTGAGAATCGTGTTCTGCATGATAAAATGGGGAAAAGGTAAGGCAGGAGAACATAGAGGGTCGGGTTGTAGTGTGTGGCCACGTGGAAGCGCTTACGTCCAGGATTCCACCTTGGTTTGGGGCCTTTACAGGGAATGACGTTGTTGGAAGAGATTGGTGGCAGTTAGACATAGGAGAGGAGGCAAAGGTGGGTCCGACTTGTCATTGAAAATGAGTGTGAGTTGGTGGGCTAGACTGCTCTTGTTATGGGCATTGAAAATGGGCTGGTGGATGAGCAAGATTGGAAAGGAAGCACATATGTTCTAGCAGGCCTTGCGGAAACCAGCCTAATTGAGAACATGGCAAAAGAGAAATGATGAAATAGACAAAGGAAAGCGGTGCTTCTAGGCTGAGTTTTAGGTAGTCTAGCGCTGGTTTTGGCCGTCAACAGAATTTATAATCCTCTAAATCTTGTTTTCAAATATGTTAGTAGTGAACAAACCTCTTAAGAATTAAAACTTGGGCAAGAAATACAATTCTAGTTTAGCTGATTTTAAACTCATGTATTTGTAATCTCTTTTTCAAACTCATTTAGAGATCCCTCATAAAATCCTTTTTCCAAACCAGTTAAACTATACTTTGTGAAAATGAATCTAAAACTATTTTTTGATGCTATTTTTAGAAAACCATATAAACAATTTTTGAAACCAATTGACTTGACACCTAAATAGGAATCAGATACGTGGATGTTCGGACCGGGGGAGGCAATTTTCCACCTCTCCCTTCCTTAGTTCACAAATTACACACATGTTTGTAGCCATTATCGCAGAGGCCTTTTTGAAAGGGCGGTACAACACTCACCCCACCTATCCTTGTTAGCAGGCATTATAGCCTGCTGGTCCTGTTTCACATTCATCTCTCAAGTACACGCAACCAAATTTGTGGCGCATAGTGAAATGGCCAGTAGCCTAGTGGTTCCAAGAGCCTTAGTGGCATGTGAGGTCCTCGGTTCGAAGACGGATGAGGCAGCAGGCAACCTGATGGAAGATGGGCCGAAACATCCGAGAAAGCCTAGGCCCAAGAAGAAGAAGCCGATAATGTTTGGGCTGGATTCAGTAAACACTTACACTGAGCATGAGCTGTAGCACTCCTAGATGGGGCGTGTAAAAAATTAAAAAACACAACCGGCCAGATTTGGATCGAACCCTCCCGTTCCCCATCTATAGGAAAAGGCGGCGCCAGGGCGATCGACGTTTCCGGTGTCAATCCAGCTGATTCCTCCCGCCGGCGACCTCTTTAGAGGCCATACATAGGAGGTGGGGATCTCTGGGTTGACGGCCGTCGTAGTTACTAGTATAGGAAATAGTACCTATATTAGCATATATGTTTAGATCTTCGACTCTCGGGGGTATACTGGTAAAGGTATGTCCACTTATGAGATTATTATCTTCCTCTAGGCCACTCCGACAGCTGCGATGATGGTGATGCGGTTTCCGGTGAATAGCTCGTGAGGTAGGTTTTCCTCTACATAGACTTACAGTTTGGGTTGGAGTCTTTTATCCCCATCTTGGGTTCTTCGGCGTCCACCGATTGGGGTCTGTCATGGAGGCTGGAGGCGTCAGATCCCGTTCGTTGTGACGCAGATTTGGCTGACGGCTGTTTGCCGGGGCGTTCAACGTTTCAAGAGCACGTTGATTTGTTCGATGTGCTACGGTTGCCATTTGTAAGCTGTGATGCATCTTGGTACATACGGGGACCGGTTTTAAGCTTCCATCTTGATAGGCAGGTGTCCCAACCGGAGGCGATGAAGACGATAAGGACCTCAAAAGGAATTCAATGTAATTTCTATTTCTACAAGGGGTCCCCTTACATGGGGCTGGATGTAATATTACGTTCGCATATAAAATAAAATCCAACCCATTTTCTCAAAAAAAAAAGAGGATGGGGCCTGTACGATATATGCTTGAACTCCTCTCGACATAACCATACATACATCGGACCCCCCCAACTACAATTCTTCTGGCCTTCTCCGAATTTCTCCCTTCGCCTAAATTGCTGCTAACAACTAGTCGTCACTTGACAATTCTGATGCAGCAAGCATTCTTTTGGTACAGTTGCATCGTGTTGAAGGCCACGTCCTGCTTCAAAGATACAATTAATAGCAAGGCCAGTGGAACTGCTAGTGTCCAGTGCACCCAGCTGGCCGACGTTGGCTGCTACCCGATTCACACATCCAAGTTGGTCAGGGCAAGAATCTCCAACAGTCCATGCACTACTCGACGTGAATATAATTACACCCATACGCCCAGCACCCATGATATGACATGGAAGGGTAAAGAACAAAACACAAGTGGGCAAGCTGCAGCTTCTTCCCCAGCTCCTTAATAAGGTCACCATAACATTAGCTTCACCCAATAAACTAATCAGTTTTCCCGCCGGATCTGCCACGCAGGGCCCACGCACGCCCTAACGTCATTCCAGCCATCGCCAGTGGAGGGGCCGAGGGGGTGCTGCAGGATGTCACAGGCTCTACTACCAATCGTGTCCGGCCACAGGAATACGAGGGTCAGAGATTGAGAGAGGAGAGAGGTTGAGTCAGTTTGACAGATGTGAGGAAAACTGAGGATGTGGCTGATTTTCAGAGGCGATGACTGCAACTGTGGACATTTGAATCCCATTTCTGGAGGCGGACTTGTGAGGAGGGGCCATCTCTGTTCATCAATTTTATGATACAATCATTTATCAAACTATCTCCATAAATGTACTGGCTGCCTCTGAAGTTAACTACCTCTTTGTGAAGACTATATCTATTTTTACCCACCTCGGTAAAAAAGGCCAGTCTCCTAAAACCAAATTCATAGTAGTGTTCAAAAAATGAAATCGGATACCAGATACACTACAGCTATCAAAACCATACCACTTCAAGCTGGGTTTCTATTTTGTATTTGAATAAAAATATGGTTTAATACTTAAAAGTTCATAATAATTTATTTTAAACACAAAACATGAAACTAGTATCCATTTTTTTCCAATATGTTATCTATGTGTTCGTGCTTAATTATTTGGATCGTATTAGTTCATGTCCCCAGTGTGTCATAGCTTGTAACAATAACTAATATTATATAAATTATCAGTTTTCACTCTACCTTGTTTTGATTGTAGACTAGTTAGTTACATGATGTTTGAGGCACTCCCTTGTTTAAAACATATAATTGCTAAATACGATCTATACATCTGTACATGTAGTGGGGTAATGGTATGTATCTCTCAGGTTGGTGTCATATTCCCCATTAGTCTACTGCCACGTCTGCTTCTTGGTCAGTTCCCAAGTCTTGTACACTGGAAAGCAATTATTTAAATAAATAATGAGCATGACTACAAGCAATTAAACACTATAAGCACAAAGAAATGAATTCAAGATACATCTAAATAGACTAGTATGTTTCATATTTTGCTAATTCAAAATTAATTGGTGATTAATCTTTCGAGAACCCAACTGTCAGTATTACTTTTCTAAAATAGAAATCCTTTCTGAATATAGGTGATGACCAAATTTATCTGGCTTTTATAGTTGGAGAACGTACCCTGTTTTGTAGTTATTAAAGCTTGAAAATGATAATACCATGCGATTTTTTTTGTGAATCATAATACAGACACAGACACTCAATATATAGAGGCATACTCACCTTACCTCTATGAAAACACCTCCGAAAAACTAAGATTCAACCGGCATATATCAAAATTGATGGTCACAATAGGAGCTTCGCTGTCCATGGGTACAATAACAACGGTATTAAATTCTAGAATAAGTCTAGTAAAATGCGAGCGCCAGTGTCAAGTCGATGACTTAACTAGAGTGGACAAATTCAACTAGTTAAGCTATGCTCAGTTCGCGTACTACCATGCAAGTTGATGGTGGGAAAATGAAAATTATTATCGTGAACACAGAAGCAACAACACTTGATGGTGCTATATATTTGTATAGAAGTGTTGCTACTTTCGTTCCATGTTCCGCTAGATACAAGAAGGGCCGTTGCTTTCATGCGTTTTATATGGTACATACATCTCCTCGGTGGTCTCCCCGGTGGTCTTAGATCACATGCAAGGTAGGGACGTAACTGGCATTCACGTGTGCACCAGCAAGTTGCCGATCGAGTTGGCATTTGCTCATCCTACTTGCAGCCCACTATATATGGCCTACCAAGACTCCAAGGACATCCCATCTCTGAGACGACAAAGCCATCCAGATCAAGAGCAGCTAGAGGAGAAGAAATGTACGTAACAAGGCCTCTGTCAAGGTACCTGGCCGACCCCAAGGCCACGGCAGAGCCACCGCCTGAAGGACCGGGCTCAGGGTTCCTCGTCGTGCTCGACGAGGCTACGGAGCAAGCGAGTACGCTCTGCTGTGGCCTGTGCCTAGATCCCAGGGTGCGCTGTCTCCCATTCCCGCAGAACCGGCAGCTCTCCGTGAAGCAGGGCAACAGCTCTGATCCATTGGAGGGTTTCGGGCAATGTATCGATGTTATCTCGGAGATTCTAGGTAAGGCATTAGATGACCCCTCCGGCGGCGGCAGGGCTCCGGGCGCCAGCAGGTACGTGGCGCCACCAGACTATGTCATGTTCGTGCCAGTCATCGGCCAGCCGCTGTCGTCCGGCCGCTACTATGTCGTCAAGGTCGACGGCAAGCACATCGGGTGAGCACATACATCTCGGCCGAGGATGATCGATGTCTCAATCTCAGTCACCATCTGACTGACATGTGACATGCATCCGTGCAGGAAGGTGTCGGCGTGCTCTAAGGAGGAGGACCGGACGGAGTGCTGCTTCCGCTCATTCCCCACCGACGTGAAGCCCAGGGCCTTTGACCACGGCGACGTCTACCAGCAGATGCAGGTGCAGCAGCATCGCGAAGGCTTCAAGGCAGCGGCGGTCGCCGCGGACGGTATCCCGCCAGACTACCTTTTGAAGAAGGGCTGGACGGTGGTCGCCATGGCGAAACCGAAGTACTACAACCTCGCCGATGACGCGCGAGGGGTGGACTCTGCTCTCCGAGACCGGATGCCAGACCTCGGGAGCCTCGGCGTCCCTCCTGTCGCCGTCGTCGTCGGCAGATGGTATGTCCCGTTCCTGTTCGTGAAGGCCGACGGGGAGCGCCTCCTCAAGGACCAGGTCCGAAAGAGCACGTTCTACAAGATGACGATGGAGCAGAGCTGGGAGCAGATATACAGCCGGGAGAACGCCACACATCTTCAAGGGACTGGGAGCAGCAGTAACAGGCTGGAGATCGCAGTGACTGCGACTGTGCGGCGCTTCACGGCGCTGCTGGGCGGCACCAGCCCGGTACAAGCAGGCGCGCCCCAGGCGGATGATGGGGCGATGTGGTTCCGACCAGTGACAGCGGCGAGAACCACTGTTGGAAGTGTGGGTCTTGACATCGTGCTGTGGGAGAGGATGAGGTGGGAGGTGGAGAGGGGAGGCCGGTGGGTTGCGGCCACCGGCAATGGCGACGAGGAGAGGATCCAGCGGACAGAGAGGCGCGACGACGGCCTGGGCCACTGGAGCAAGTTTGGGTGCTATTTGCTGGTTGAGAGGTTTGTGCTCAGGAGGATGGATGGCACCGTGGCACTCACTTGTGAGTTCAGGCACACAGACAAGATTAAAGCCAAGTGGCTATGACCAAAATGTACATGAAGATGACCACTGAAGCTATCTGTTCGTCAAAATTGGAGTCAAATTTTGTGCCTATGGACTACCTCGTTTCAGGTTCATCAGTTGTGGTTATTAGGGAGTCCGTATATATCTTGTTGTTGTCCTTTGCTTTTGGCTAGCAAGTTGTGTACTTTTGGTATAGCTTGTGCTCATGTTCGTGGTGGTGTTAATTAGTTTGCTTGTCTCCAGGGATGAAAACGGTATGGATATTTTCCGACCGTATTCAAAACCGAATCTGTTTAGAGGGGTTGAGATCTGTCCGTATCTGAGTCCGGATATCCAACATCCGATACTGTATCCGTATCCGAATACTCAAATCGCATATTTATGATGTCGATATCCAATCGTATCATATCCGACATAGTTGACACTATCCGTATTCGAATCCGAATTCGGACAGAAATATGAAAACAAATGTAATATCGGTGATATCCGTCCGTATCCGATCCGTTTTCATCCCTACTTGTCTCTTGAGTCTCGGATCTTCTATTTAAGTTCAGTCAAAGCCCAGAAAAAGCTGCGTTTCATGCATGGCAGCACCAAACCCTCTATGTATGTTAGTCGCTGACCCCATATGCTCCTACGTGGGCTAAAATTTAAAAAAGGCACAAATGTGACATGTTTATTTGAATACGGACAGCGAATAAAAACTGGCAGAGACATCCTAAAGCTGTTGGACCTTTGGGATAGTAGAGTGCCAATGCACACTTTCCCAGAGCTTTTCTGCTTTGTGAAAGGAAAGACAACTACCCTTGCAAAAGCCAAAATTTGCGCTAATCTTCTTGACCTTTTCCATGTACCATTACACAATATAGAAGTACATTTTCAATGGACAGTATCATGCGCAATAATTAGGTGCCACATATTTTTTCTAATATAGGTAAAAAAGAATTATGTAGCAGCGTGAAGGAATTCGTAATCCTTCCGTCCTGAAATACAGTCTTCCGTTCTGACTTCTAAAATTTGTACTGAAATATAATGCATTCTAGATAATGACTACGTCTAGATCTGGCAAGATTTATTAAAAAATGAAATCATGCATAATCTGAGGAGAAAATGCTTAATTGGAATAATCCATGGATACCTGCGTTATTGGAGTGTTCTCTTAAGTTGTATTAAAATTTTCATTAGAATGTACTATATTCATTACAGGATGGAGGGAGTATATACTACGGATTTGACGTGATATCTTCTTTGATAGCACTGAAATCTAATGTCCAGTTCAACTATCGTCATAGACATGGCATCAGCAACAATAAATTGTTACGTGAGATCATAAAAACAATAATGTGATATCTATTATGCATATGAGATGTTGTCTTTCTAGACAGGAATTTAATTATATTTCTATATGACGTGCGGTCTTGGATCCAATCAAGTCATCTGTTTGCTCGCAACAGCCTAATCACTACCAAGATGGTGGAATTCACATAGTATTTTTAAGTAGTAATAAAACAATACCACTAATCATAGCACATGAGAATCACACTAGGAGACATTTAGTAGAGAAAACTTATACTAAATTTTAAATATCAAAACAGAGAACCCCACCTACTAGGAGTTAATATTGTGGTTGTGAATACTGCACGCAAATGATCTTTTGTCTGATTTATTTGAAGTTATTAAATACTTCACTTGCATTACGATATCAAGATATTATTTATGTATCAGTAGAGTGCATATAACTTACTGGATAAGGCAAGAACAATCTAGACCTGAGTGCATACAACTGATATTCTCCTCGTGGTACCAATGAAGATAAGCAGAACTAGGATTGGGTACCCCACAGCGGCTGCCGTTTGTATACGTCTTCCTACTCGGCCATGAGACTGACGCATGGGCCAGGGCTGGTGGGCTGGGCGGCCAGTACTGTTCTATAGACCGGCTTGGGTGCTGTGTTGTCGGCCCCGTACTACTGCTTGGTCTATGAGAGCCGGGTCTACACCGAGAAGAAAAGAGAAGGGGTGGACGCACTGTCCATGACACGTGGGACCAGAAAGTGGACGTGGCGCGGTGCTATTCATCTTGGCGACGTGGACGGCTTATCCCTGTCTTCGCCTCACGTACGGCTCCTGTGTCCGACCGAAAAAGAGAGGAAGCAGAGGGGAGGAGCAGAGTAGAGCGACGACGGGGATGTGGTCCAGCTCCGTGTTACGCTCACGACAGAGTTATGGTATTTGGAATATCGATCTTACAGAGTTTAGGCGAGTAGCAGGAACGGAACAGGGGAAAGGCAGCAGAGCACGAGGTTGGGTATCATAGGAAGCTTGCAGGCGAAAGCAAGAGTTTGTTACATTAATCTTTCATGCCCTCTCTTCTCTCAACATTCTGTATATATGCTGAAGCTTCACGCCTTGGCCCAGTCGTTGCCCGTGAAGCGCCGGTTTGGAAGTCTGGGCCGGTTGGACCTTCGCAGCTGCGGCCCATACTCCTGCTACGGCTCAACTCCGTCTTTAGCATCTGGTGCCGGACTCGCAACAGTAGTAGGTCCAGTCATAACACTCCCCCTCCCTTGCGCGCCGAGCCGGTTCCAGATGGTGGCGCGGGGAAACTGCTGCCGAAGAAACTCCAGGTCCTCCCAAGTAGCTAGAGACCTTGGCAAGTTAGACCACTGAATTAATCCTTAAGTGATAGAGCGCGTACCCTTGGTGATGGATCGAGTCTGAAGAATCCGCTCAGGAACACTCCAAAGGACCGCCTCAGAAGGTGGATGCCTGGTGATAGAATGATGAGTTCCCACCGACTTCTTGAGCTGTGAAACATGGAACACCGGGTGCACCGAAGAAGAAGCCGTAAGCTCAAGTCTGTAAGCCACAGCTCCCACGCGAGCCAGAATACGGTATGGCCCAAAGAATTTGAAGGCAAGCTTCTGATTGCTGCGCTGTGCTAGGATGATTGCACGTATGGCTGGATTTTGACGAATACCAGATCACCAATCTGAAACTGACGTTCGGACAGATGCTCATTAGCTTGCTTCTTCATACGCTGCTTAGCGCGGTTCAGATGCTGGCCAATCACCTCAGACATCAGGGCTCGGTCAGACAGCCAAGTAGCCAAATCAGGAATGTCCTTGTCTGAAGAAGTGGCAATGCCAAAATAGCGCGGTGCATAACCATACAATACCTCAAAAGGAGAACGCCCCAAATCTGAATGCCAATTGGTGTTATACCAAAATTCAGCTTGATCCAACCACTGTCGCCACTGATGCGGGCAGGCATGCACGAAGCAACGCAGGAACGTCTCAACACATTGATTGACCTGTTCGGTTTGACAATCCATTTGCGGATGATAAGCAGTACTGATCCGCGGCTCAACTCTAGCCAACTGAAATAGCTCATGCCAAAAATGACTCGTAAAGACTTTGTCTCGATCCGAGACAATGGCTTGCGGCATACCGTGCAACTTATACACTTAAGAGATAAAAGACTGAGCCAATGATCGAGCAGTAAAAGGATGCTTGAGAGGCAAGAAGTGAGCATACTTGGAAGAAAGATCCACTATCACCAGTATGCAGTTAGAACCTTGGGAGGATGGTAGCCCTTCAATAAAATCCATGGATATCACAGACCAGGCGCTGTCAGGAACTGGCAACGGCTACAATAAGCCGGGCAGCTTGGAACGGTTAGGCTTAGCTTGTTGGCAGACAACACAAGCAGCGACAAAAGATTGAACGGCTGACTTCATGCCGGTCCAGGCAAAGATTTGCTTCAAATGGTGATAGGTGATGGACATGCCGGAGTGTCCACCAATAGCAGTAGAATGCACCATTGTAATCAACCGAGTTTGCAACTCAGGGTCAGCACCCACCTAGATACGACACTTGTAACGCAGCAGTCCATCACGAAGAGTAAAGTTGGTTACTGAATCCGATGCCACGGCCAACTTGGCAAGCAATTCCTATGCTCGAGCATCTTGAGAGTACGATTCCACCACTGCCTCCAGCGACTGGGCCTGACAAACTGACAGCGCCGCCAATTGCGCAGAAGGACAACGGGAGAGTGCATCAGCCGCGCCATTGTCCACGCCTTTGCGGTAGACAATCCGATACTGCAAGCCAATGAGCTTGGTAAAGACCTTTTGCTTCCAGGGTGTGTGAAGCCTTTGGTCTATCAACTGCACCAGGCTACGATGATCGGTGATAATCTGAAACTCGGCATGTTGCAGATAACTGCACCAGTGCTCTAGTGCCAACAAGATCGCCATATATTATTTCTCATATGTGGATAACCCTTACAAGCGGGGTCCCATGGCTTGCTCGTGAATGCCAAGGGATGACCCCCTTGCAAAAGCACTGCACCAATCCCAGTACCGCTGGCATCAGTTTCCACAGCAAAAGGGCGACTGAAATCTGGCAGGGCCAACACCGGGGCGGTTGTCAGGGCGTGCTTTAGAGCTGAGAAGGCCTTGTCCTGGCTATTTGTCCATACATAAACAGCACCTTTGTGAAGAAGATCCGTAAAGGGTTTTGATATGATGCCAAAGTGCTTAACAAAATGTCTGTAGTATCCTGCGAGGCCCAAAAAACTACGCAATTCCTTAACTGACCGTGGAACAGGCCATTGCAAAACAGCCTGAACCTTATCGGGGTCAGTGGCCACACCCTCCTCTGAGATAACATGCCCCAAATAACGAAGTTGTCATTGTGCAAAGTGACATTTGGACATCTTCACTTGCCACTGATCTTGCTGAAGCAACTGAAAGACCAACCGCAAATGCTCAACATGTTCTTCATAGGAACGACTGAAAATGAGAATGTCGTCGAAGAAAACGAGTACACATTTGTGCAACAGAGGGTGTAGGGTAGTGTTCATAGCCTTGAGAAAGGTGGCCGGAGCTCCTGTGAGACCAAAGGCCATGACACGAAACTCGTAATGGCTGGTGTGAGTTTGAAAAGCAGTTTTGAATTCTTCCCCACTCTTCAAACGAATCTGATGGTATCCTGCTGTCAGATCAAGACAAGAAAACCAAGATGCATGTGTGAGTTCATCGAGGAGCTCTTCAATGACAGGTACTGGATATTTAGCTTTGACTGTGATGGCATTAAGCTGTCTGAAATCCACGCAAAAGCGATACGTGCCTTCTTTTTTCTTGACCAGCAAAACTGATGAAGAGAATGGACTAGAACTAGGCTGGATAATGCTGGCTTGCAACATTTTAGTAACTTGACGCTCAATTTCATCCTTAATCAAGGGAGAGTAACGATAGGGCCTTACTGAGAATGGTCTGGCACCAGGTATCAATGGAATGGTATGATCACAATGGCGTACCGGCGGATAGCCAGCCGGAGGAGCAAAGATAGACTAAAATTCAGTTAATAGTTCTGCAATCTTAGACGGAACAGGCTCCTGACGAGCTACAGTGTCATCCAACAACAGAGTGGTAACCTGAATGACAGAACCGGCAGGCAGACTCATCAGCTCATGCTGCAAGAAACTGTGGCCCTAGCCATAGGGAATTATCATCCATTTGCGGTGCCAGTCCACCTGCATCGGGCTGCGAGAAGCCAACCAGTCCATTCCAACAATCAGCTCATAAGATGTTAGAGGCAAAATCTTGGCAGCGGAAACAAAGTCACATTGCTGAACAGACCAAGACAACTGTTCAAATTGGAAACAACAAGGCAATTGAGATCCATCAGCTATGGTGACATGGAGAGCAGGACTGAAAGTAGATGCCCCAGACAGCTGAGAGGCCAGAGTTTGACCGACAAAAGTATGAGTGCTTCCAGAATCCACCAAAATCTGATCCTGATCTCCCTGCACAGTGCCCAAAAACTGAATAGCACGAGCAGGTCGGGTACTACCTTATGCTGCCATGGAAATAGCCGCACACTATGGTGCATCGTCATCCTGGACCGATGCAGAATCTGAGCAGTCATCCGAATAACAAATGTCTCAGAACTCATGCAAGACATGGAGTTGGACAGTCTCTGAACACTTGTGGTCGCGGGACCATTTGTCGCCACAATGGATGCAGAGACCTCGAGCTCGGCGGTAGTTGCGTAGATTGTTCAGCTTGGACTCAATCCCATGGCTGCGCTTGTCATTAGACATAGCTCCTGGCGCGGCTGGCTTGTCCTGGCGTTCAGTTTGGAGGGGTGGCAGAGGAAGGGGCAAGGGACCCCGCGGCGCCGCCTTGGCAAAGGTGAATGGCTCCGACCTCCGAACATCCCCCCGACGTCTCGGCTCCACCAACTCTTCCTGCAACAAGGCGAGCATGCGGGCAGTATCCAGAGTAGCAGGACGTTGCAAATGTACAGCAGCACGAAATTCAGCACGGAGGCCATCAACAAAATGCATAGCATAGTACAGAGGATCGGTATTGCGACCATAGGTGATCAATTGCTCAACTAGCCCAGTGTACTTATCAATATACTCTTGCACAGACCCAGCTTGGTATATGTGGAAGAGCTGGCGGATCAGAAGAGCATGCTGATCCTTACCAAAGCGCTCCATGACAGCCTGACTAAAGAATTCCCAAGTTCCCTGACGAATCTGATCTTCCACCGATTGGAACTAGCGAGCCACGGCCGCGGTCATGTGCATGGTGGCGACCTTAACCCAGCGGTGGTGGGGTACCGTATACATGCCAAAATAATCCAAACAATGTCCTAGCCACAATTTTGGGTTCTCACCATCAAATGGGGGAAAATTCATTTTAGGTATGTGTTAGTGAGTTCCCTCCCTGAACCAATTGCCTCGAGGAACCCCTTCCCCATGCCAAGTGTGACGCGGGAAGCCATCACCCACTACTACACAAACTTTACTGGAGGCGGGCGTTTTCAGTTTCCCGCGGCGGGCAAAGCCGTCCGCCGCGGCCTAGAGGCCACGGTAAATCGTGGCTTAACCGTGGCGGGCGGCTTTGCCCGCCGTGGTTAACCGATTTACCGCGGCGGGCGGTGTAACGTGCCCGCCGCGGTAAATATACTTTTACCACGACGGTCACGTTACACCGCCCGCAGCGGTAAATTATTTAAAAAAAACAAAAAAAAACCTAGGAGCCGTCGGCGAGCCCATTCTCGAGCCCACCGACGAGCCCATTCCCAACCCAATACCAGCGCCACCGCACCTCGCTGGATCCGCCGCCGGGGTCTCCTCCTCGCCGTATCCGCCGCCGAAGAGGTCATCCTCGTCGGATCCGCGGCCAGGGAGGACGACCTCACCGGATCTGCGGCCAGGGAGCGCAGATCGGCCGGATCCGCAGCCGTGGACGAAGAGGAGGCCGGACCCGCGTCGTGGACGACGAGGGCGCTGGATCCGCCGTGAGGCCATGGAGAAGGCTGTCGTCGTCGATCCGCCGCCGGGACGCCTCGATCCGTTGCCGGGAGACCTCGATCCGGCCTTGGAGGAGGCTGTCGTCGTCGAGCCGCCGCCGGGAGCCTCGATCTGTCGCCGGGAGACCTCGATTCGGCCTTGGAGGAGGCTGTCGCGGCCCCGTGCGCGCCGTCGCTCGGCCGTCGCACGCCGTCCGGTCACGCGCTGCCACGCCGCCCGCCGCACCGCAACCGCCTGCTCCACCCAGGACTGCAGCGACGAGCTCATCCTCTCTTCCTCCCTCGAAACGGGTCTGCTGCTGTGTTTGGATTTGGTGGATGCGTGCTTGATTGCAGTGATGGATGGATGGATTGCAGGAAGCAGGTGGCCTACTTATATAGGCTTATAGCTGACGAGAGTGGAGTGTGTGTGTTGAAGCACCATGCCTGCCTACGCCATGGAAAAGGGGGAAAACGGGCGGAGACGACCAAACCAGAGGCACCCCCGCGTTCTGTTTCTGCCTGACTGCATCTCCTCCCCCTGGTTTCCGAGCTTCTTGTGGGCACTAGCTTTTATACTAAAGGCAGAAATCAGGCCTTGCTGGGCCAACTGGGCCTCGGCCTTTTACCGTGGCGGGCCTTATAATATGCCCGCCACGGTAAATAGATTTACCATGGCGGGCGTCTTAAGATGTCCGCCACGGAAAATACCCTATTTTCCGCGGCGGACGTCCGCCGCGGAAAATAGGGTATTTTCCGTGGCGGACATCTTAAGACGCCCGCCATGGTAAATCTATTTATCGTGGCGGACAAAAACGTCCGCCTCAGTAAATAAAAAAGGCCCGCCTCAGTAAATCATGGGCATTAATCGCAGCGGGCAAAAATTGTGCCCGCCACGGAGGCTATTTTGGTGACGCTGCGCAAATTTGTTTTTGTAGTAGTGACCCCCACCCGGTCCACTAGGAACACCTGATATGAGAGCTGATCCAGAGTAAGAGCGAAGAAGCTTGGGTTTAGGATCAGGATTGGGTGGAGTGAGCGTACCCTTGACTGGGGATTGAGTTGGATACTCGAATCCCCGGTGGCTTGATTCCTCGTGGTGCCCTAACGGGCTGAATTTGGTCCAGACAGCGGGAATCGACGCCGCGGACACCTTTGGAGGCGGCGACAGAACACCGGCTGGCATGGCCGGCACGACGTCGAGGACAGAGCGGCTCACGGACTTGCGCAAGGCGGTCATCTCTTCCCGCAACGTCTCCACCATCTCGTCCGTCTTCCGAATTGCGTCCACCTCCGCACGCAATTCCTCCACGGTCGCATCCATCTTCGGCCGCCAAGTGTCGAATGCCTTGGCCGCATCCTCCAGGGAGGCGAAGCGCTTGCCGACGGAGTTCTCCATCAAATCCATGCGGGCGGTGAGATTCGACTGCACGGATCGGAGTTCGTCGAGGATGAGCTTGGTGTTAGGATCCATATCGCCAAACTGCTTGCGGAACCGGGTGAAGTGATCGTGGAAGATCTCGTGGGGCTCCAGCAGAAACACCAGCGATGTCCTCGACTCCGATGAGCGAACAGTCGAGGAAGTGGTGGTCTCGTGGCGCTGCGGATTCGGCTCTGAGTACCAATTTGTTACGCTCACGACAGAGTTATGGTATTTGGAATATCGATCTTACAGAGTTTAGGCGAGTAGCAGGAATGGAACAGGGGGAAAGGCAGCAGATCACGAGGTTGGGTATCAGCGGAAGCTTGCAGGTGAAAGCAAGAGTTTGTTACATTAATCTTTCATGCCCTCTCTTCTCTCAACATTCCGTATATATATGCTGAAGCTTCACGCCTTGGTCCAGTCGTTGCCCGTGAAGCACCGGTTTGGAAGTCTGGGCCGGTTGGACCTTCGCAGCTGCGGCCCATACTCCTGCTGCGGCTCAACTCCGTCTTCAGCATCTGGTGCCGGACTCACAACAGTAGTAGGTCCAGTCGTAACACTCCGGCGGTATGGCGGCTACGGCTAGCGTCGGCGAAGCGGCTTCCGATCGCGCGGATGCGGGCGTCGCTGTTATGTTATCAGGCAGGGGTTCTCACTCTGGGGCTTGGAGTGGCGGTTGACGATGCCGGAGCCATGCGGTGGTGCTGGCGAACCGAGACAGCCCTGGCCGACTGCGTCGAGGAAAAGGGAGGCGGTGCTGAGAAGGATCACAGAGGGAGCGAGCTCGGAAGGGGCAATGGTCGAAGCCGGAGCTCGATGGGGAAAAGGCAGCTTGCCGGCCGACTATTTATAGCCCAGCTCGTCTAACAGTAAGGCGGTGGCAGTAAGAAAAGTCTCAGTGGGCAGAGAATTTTTGCCGGCAGCCATGGCCACACGGCGACGGTTGGTGTGTGAGTGCCGCAGGTGGCAGTAGTGTATCGTCCACACGTGCACACACGAGCTGCGAACCTGATGGCGTGACGACGGGAATCGCGGCAGCGGCGTGCAGCTGCGACGACGATGCTAGGAATCGGACACCGGGAAGACGACGCGGACGCTGGGCCAGCGTGGTGGATGTGCGGCTAAAATATCTTGCCACAGGGAGACCGGCAGCCATGGGAGCAGTGGCGCACTCGTGTGCTGGTCGTGCTGCTCCAACAGACATCAGTGGCTGGTGTCCACGCGACCACGCGGAGACCTAGCACAGGTGCACAACGAAGGGAAGGGAATTTGGGCCGGCGTACACAGGACAAGTAAGCCATGTGTGGAGGATTTAGGCATGAGGGGGACTACGAGTTTTTGGGGAAAAGCTGTTTTGGAAATTAAAGAAATATTTCTGATGCCGCAAATAAATTCAACAAAAGCACCCAAACACTCAAAAAATGCAGATGGTTAATTTTTAATGCCAGGTTTGTGGAAAAAAAAATTCAAAGTGGTTTTGCATAAAATCAACTAACCAAGTTTTAATTTGTTGTGAAATTCTAAAAGTTCAAATTCTTAGTGAATTTTAGCATGAGGAAAAAATACAGGGTGTTACAGTGGTCCTCGTAGACTTCACAATCCGAACAATGGCTGCGGATGACCTAGAAGAGGGCGAGCATGCTTGCGGTGCAACGGTAGTTTTTAGCGCTGCGGATGTGGCGCAACCATGACCATGTTGTCCTCGGCTCCCAGCTATTTGCCACAACTAGGGTCTCACGCACTTGCGCTCATCGATGCCGCGCCACACATTGTCACCATACCGCTTCTTCCTAGGAAGAGGATGTGGGGAGAGTGAGAGAGAGCACGTGGAAGAGATAGAGCTGTCAGTTGTCATCAGGCATAGATCCACCAGTTCGTGCCCCTCAGCTCCCTAGACCTTTACCCCAACGACGATGCAACATGTACGTGGTCAAGGGTGGTTAGGAGGTCGAGAGGAAAGGGGTGATATGGTCATTCGCAATGCTTTACGTACGTGGCAACCCTACTAACTTTGGGATGACATGCAGATCAGGTCGGCCGCTACAACATTGGTATTAACTATCTGAAAATTCAAGGTTGTTTAGAAATTTAGAAATTTGAATTTTAATTCAAAATCTTTGAACATAAAACACACATATATATGGTTCTCTAAATGACTTCGAATAAAAAACTTATAAAATACAAAGTTATAGATTGTATTGAGAACTACAACTATGGTATAGACCATGTCAGCATCCAAGGTTGTCTAAAAATTTAAAATTTCAAAATATATTATTTTAGAAACAATATTTTGGTCTCTAAACAGCTTCAGATCAAAAAGTTCACAACTAGTATAAAGTTATAGATCATGGTGGGAACTCCAAATTTAATATGAAGATTGTCTTCAACCGAGTTCATATGAGAAAATTTTGAATTATTTTTGGATGAAACTATTTATAAAGATGCCTGCCTCTAAAAATTGATTTTAAGAGATAAACGCTAAGAAGGGCTGCCTCTATTAATACTACTTTTGCGGGAACGTTTTGGCGCCCACCTCTATTAATCAATAATTTTCAGAGGTAATCACTTTAGGATGTCTGCCTCTGTAAATGATTTTTAGAGGCGGACATTTCCCTGGAGGCAGCGTGACCACTTACCAAGACGGTCTCTAGATTTGTCTCCTAAAATTGTTTTTGCGGTAGTGAGGCTTGCTAATACTGCTAGTACTACATTCATCCCAAAATATACTCCCTCCATCCCAAAGTACTTGATGTTTTAGGATTGCTATAGAAATTTATGCCCAATGTAAATTATCCATGTATCCCTATTTATTGAAATTTAACCATGCTAATTAATGAATAATTAATCCATTAACTAAAAGAAATGCATGGGGACATGCATGCTGCAACCTCAAGCTGATATGGGCCCAACCTATGGTCCACGAGCAAAAACATCAAGTTTTCTAGGACCGAGACATGAAACATCTTTTTATGGTGTAATCAACATAGGCATAGAACATATAGATAGATAGATTTATAGATAGACATATAGCTAGATAGATACTAAGTGCATCAACAGTAAATTTTTCATTAAAAAAGGTAGAATAGATAGATACTAAGTAATACGTAAATTGAAATATTTTTAAAAAAAAATAGATAGACAGATAGATAGATAGCTAGATATATACTAAATGCATCAACAGTAATTTTTTCATTAAAAAAGATAAAATAGATAGATACTAATTAATACATAAATAGAAATATTTTTTGTAAAAATAGATAGATAGATAGATAGGTACATAGATGGATAGATAGATAGATAGATAGATGGACAGAAAGAGATGTAGCAGATGATCTAGTAGATAGATATTTTCATATTTATGATTTGATTGAGCACAGGTTATAGATGGAGACAGCAACACAAAACAGCAATAATATACTCCCTCTGTCCCTGTTGGGAATTTAACTTCACGAAGAAAACTCAGCCCCTGAAACTTCGGAGTTGAAATTGTGATTTCTATAACAAAGTTTACTTGCAGCAAAAAGAAACAAAGCGAAGACGGAAATTTGACTTCGCCGGAAAGATTTTGCCTTCGCTGAAGAGACTTCGGCTTCGCTGAGGAAAAGACAAAAGAAAGATTAGGCGAAGACAAGAATTTGTCTTCACCTAAAATTTTGAAGACAAAAGAAGGCAGATCAAAAATCAACCAAGTCAAAAAGACGAAGACATCAAGAAGTTTGATGACCCAAAGTTGAAGAATGAAGACTCAGAAAGAGAAAAAGACCACTTCGCCCTTGTAGTTAAGAAGGGTTGTAATTTTTTAAATTAGTGGTAAAAAGGTCATTTATGTAAAGTACGAAAACTGGGGCCTCTATAAATACCCCCTCTGACATGTACAGTACGATTACGAAATGAATACAACTTTAACTTGTGTTCAAACTTTGATGCTTGAGTGATTTCTTTACCCAACATCTAGCTCCCACCGTTTGTGTGTGCTCAAAAACTCCCATGACCACATGAAAGTTAATGGGTAGACCTAACAAGAAAGTTACCACTGGGATAACCGAAGATGACCCACCAACAGTCGAAGACCAAAGTCTTGAAAAAGATGGACCCCAAGACCCTAGCTCTTCAAAAGCAAGCGAAGCCGAAGAACAAAGACTCAAAGAATTAGAAGAACAAGTGATAAGAAAGCAAAAAGAACTTAAAGAATGTCGCCCAAGAGCAAGAGAAAAGTCTCTCAAACAAATAATAGAAGAAGTCGAAGCCACCCTTCGTGAACTGAATGAACAACTTCAAAGCGCGAGCCACAAAGTCATAAATTTAGAAGAACCAATTGCAGCAACAAAAACCTCTCAAGAAAAGAACTCCCCAAAGTCATACTAAGCAACAATTCTATGGAGTATGACATCAAAACAAGATCCAGCTAAGATCATGTGTTATTGTTACCAACAAGAAGGACATTATGCTAAATTTTGCCCATTTAAGAATCAACAATTACACCATGGAAGTGGCCAGAGTCAGATCACTACAGGGTTGCCACCCGTAAGTGTTAGTGATGCCCAACCCGAAAGAAGCATTTGATGAGGATGACAAATGAAGGAGTCATGACGGACTATCCAAGATCAACAAAGTGGAGGATGTGTCACCCTCATTATCATGCAAGGGATTCTACCCTAGATGTCTATGCAACCACACCGTGTTTAAGGAATAGGAGTTTGTGCCCTTTATGTAATAAAAACGATAGTATCGCAAGTTGAGTCAATGATTGAGTTGTGCACCTTTATTGCTTTGTTGAATTGTCATTATGTTTATGCTTGTTTTAAATCTTTGTAATGATTGCAATGATCTTGTTGGGTGTTCCCACAATTTCGTTTAGTTTATATTCCTAAGGTATAAGGATTAATGAAATAAATAGTTGGGTTGTGGTTTTCTTCTATTTTTCCTATCCTGCCTTTCGGAGCAGCTTGCCCTCTTCGGCTTATATCTCTAATTTTGGATGATCAGAAATCATGAGAAAGTTCTGGACAATAGTATACTTCGATATATTTATGTGACCACAAGAATCACCCTGATAGCTATTTTGGTTATGGATTTATGAAAATCACAAGATGATGCATCTGTGCTGTCTGAAACCTAGAGCAGTTTTTGTTGTGCACTATTTTCGACTACATGAACTGTAGTATTTCGAAAAATGTTCTATAAGGAAGTTGTGGAGGATTTGATAAGCTTTCCAACGGTATAAGTTACAACTTCATTGGATTAACAGAATGAGAGTTATAGCTGTTTTACTGTGCTATTGTTTTTCTGCTGGCAAGGAATTTCAGATTTTTTGTTCTTGCCCATACATGAGAGTATCATTGGGACGTCAGAACGTCTTGATACTAGTTAGCAAATCTAGAACAAGGTGCAAGCTACCTTTTTTATGTCCCCTAGTTGATCTTTCTTAAGGGGGGTAGCCAAGTGAAGGATTTGCAAGATGAAGTTTCTTACATGCTAGTCATTCATTTGGAAGCATTGATTATCTCTGTGATGGTTGCTATCAGGAGAAGTGCTTCGCATGATGACCGAAGAAATCCTGCCAATTCTAATCCACCGCCACCTAATCCCCCATCTATAGAGCAAGCTTTGATGACATAGACTTAGTTATTACAGATTATTGCTCAAAGTGTGTTGAACAACCCACATCAAGCGCCACCTATTGACAAGCGTGTTGAATTTAAGAAGGGTCCGAATGCTCAAGGTGCCATATGAAGTTCAGTTATGCTCTCTAGCTCTCATTTGGAAGAATCAGTTAATCTAATAAGAAAGGTGGTACCCAGAGGATGTATATCACTCAAGGGTTTCATAAGATAGAGTAAGTATCCTTTGCTTAGTTGATAAGTTATTGGATCATCTATGAGGAATGGATACATTCGTCAATATGGTTATGCAATTCGAGCTATCCTCCGCTAGGAGTCCAATCTTCAACATACCTAGGACAAGTAGGTGTTGATGACATACGAATGAGATATCTAATAACTACAGATGGTTCTATGGAGTCTCAGGAACTCCCAATAATATACTAAGCATGACTAGAAGGGTTGGATTGAAGAAAGTTAATGATGTGATAGGAACCCACTCAAAGATGTGAGAGAAACTCAGAGTCTTTAATAATGAGGTTTGGTTAGAGGTTCAAGGGAAGTTTATCCAAGACCATCAAGATATTGATAGTGTTACGGGAGAAGGTTTAAGTTTGGATCAAGAGACCTCGGCTATGTTCTTGAAGGAGTATAAAAAGAGAGGTTGAAGTAAAACCTACGTATTAGCTTTGTCGGATTAGGACAAGAGCTTTATATCAATTATGATGCACCCTGTCAAAGGTGTGGGAGGTGTCCTTATGCAAGAAGAAAAAGTAGTACCATGTTTATTGAGTCAACTAAGGAAGTGTGAGTTGGATTACCCAACATATTATGTGGAGTTATCCATTGTGGAGCATGGAAGTGCTATCTTCTGGGCGCAAAAGTGACGTCTAGGAGGATCACAAGAATCTACATGACATCTTCACTAAGTTGGTCTTGAGCTTGTGATATCCTCGTTGGAATGAAATTGATTATGACTTGGAAAAGTGCTATCACTTCGAGGAGCAAAGTCATGACCAATGCCCATAGCAATGGATAATTGTGCTAAGAAGGTTCGGGTGACACCAAGAACTAAGAATTGTATTCCAAGTTCAAGCAACTTAACGAGAATCATTAATGTTTTAAAGATTGGAGGGTAGATTCTCTTTCTGACCAAGAAAGTAAAAAGGCTCCATTAGAAGATGAACATATGAAGAAAGAGGTCTAATAAGTATGGATTAAAAAGGAAAGGTGGCCTAGTGATTGGAGTTACCTGAGTATTGTTTGGAGTACCTTTCAGAATCTTGGAATCAGTTTGACAAGTTACTTGGAGTATGGTTAACAGGTATGCAAAGTAGAGAAGAATCCAAAGGCGGAGAATGGCATCTCTTTTGTCACCATCTTTGTGAAATCTCGAGGACGAGATTCATCTTAAGGGAAGTAGAATTGTAACACCCTAAAATTTGATTCTTTTGAAATATAGCTAAAAAGATTTAATTTTGTTTTTTTGTGCTGATAAAACATGGGAAACAATTTTTTTATTAAATTAAAATTTACCACAAGGTGTTGCAACACTATTTTGCATAAATGTTGGTGCATTTTTTTTCTTTGTACTGAGTGGTTTTGGTTCAAAGTTCAAACCAATTCAAATAGTTTTTGAAAATGGATTTGAAATAAGCTTTGAAAAAGAAAAAGAAAGATCCTTCCCTTCTCTCAATCTGGCTCGGCTTGCTCCGCTCTCCCTCTCCCGTGGCCCATTCCAGCAGACAGCCCAGCACCACGTCACTCGCGCCCTTCTTCCCCACGCCTCCGCTCATGGGCCGGCCCGACAAGCGAGCCGAAGGCCCGCGTTGTGCAGGCCGCGTCCCTGCCCCTCTCTCCTCGTCGTCAACTACCTCCCACTTGTGCCCGACGTGGACTCCACCATCGTCGTTGAGACTCCGCCGCCGCGACGCCGTCTGCCTTGCCGTGCACTCCAAGTCTCTCCGTCCCCATAAAAGCTGAGCGCCGTGTCTGCCGCCTCCATCTCGAGCCCTAGGAGTAGCCACTACTACCACCTGAGCCTTAGTCATGCTGTCGCCATAGCCGCCGTCGTGGGCTCACAGCACTGCCGTTGATCTCCCTCGCTGGCAGCCCACGTCGACGAGAGCCATCGCCCGAGTTTCGTGTCGAGGTAAGGAAGCCACCGGACCCTCTCGCCGTCGTAGCACCGCCGCCGTTGCTCCGCTCCACCGCGTGCGCAGCCGTGTCTGGCCGCCGTCAACCCCTACGAACCCCGCGACCGAGTTCATGAGGCCGCGCTGTGCGTCCCCATGCTTTTCCCGTTGAAATCCAAGGCTGAAATCACTGTTTCGACGAGGAGCCGAGCTTCCCAGCCATGGCGCCGCCGCACCTGGCACTGTTCCAGCCGCCGAAGTCTCTCTCTCCTTTCTAATCTAGGCCATTCAGATTTAATCCAATGCCCGAGTTAGCCCGTACCCCTCCGGCTGGAATTTATGCATAAGAGACCCTCTAGTTCAGCCAAATAGAACCCGTCGTCCTTGCACGTTTGCTAAAGAGACCCGTGGTTTCTAGAATATTCTGCTTGCAGTCCCTAGCCTGAATTCAAAATCTGATTTTATTTATTTTAAATCAAAATTGAGTTCTGTTTATTTACAAAATTGTCACTACCTTTGGTAGGCCATGAAATCTCCGTTTTAACTCCGATTTGACCCGTTCAAGTTGCGTTAGATTCCTAACGATATAATCTACGCATTAATATCAATGTTTTCCATGTCAAGAGCTCTAGAATTTTATGGTTTAACGCCTAACTTGAATAATTATTATGTAATTGGATTTTTCTAATTAAAAGTAACTTAAGCTTTTCACCTTGGTCAATTATATGATTAGTTTTACCTTGTTTTTTCTAAATCAAGTATAATTTGATTTAACTCAATTAAGGTATTTCTCTGAAGTATCTTATACATGTTTTATATAGCTAAAATAAATAAAGCTTATAGTTTCTTTTCGAAACAAATCTATCGGTAGATGTATCTTTTTCACCGTAGCTTCGATTAGCGTGCTTTTCGCGTCTGTGTATTCGTTGCAACGTGTAGAACATCTTTAAAACCTTTCTACTTGTTGTTTCATATATTTGGTGTATTGTTCTAATTTATTTCTATTGTTTGCTTCGTGTATGATTGCATAGATGCTTGTGTGGTGCTTTATGATCTTGTTCAGTTGGTGAGCTTTACGTGTTGATCAAGAAGGAGTTTCTTTGAAGTTTTGACTTGAAGAAGGATCAAAGTTTTAAGGCAAGCATAGGATAGGATCTTCCTTGTTGTCCTATACACCTTTAATCATTTAATTCATGCTGCATGTGTCTACCTTGATTACCACTAAGGATTTCCTAGTACTTTATACCTGGTTCCTTGTCACCTATGGGTTATTGCATTGGGTAGTATGATGCTAGCGCTCAACTAAAGCCATGATCTTGTAACTTGACTAATGGATTATACAATAAACACTAAAAGATGTTTTTAGCAACATGGAACAAGGGGGCTAGAGCATTGGGCTGTTTTTATGGTGCTCTATATTTCTCTTCCTAAGGACTTATCTGTAAGTGATCATCCGGGACTTATAGTACAACTGTGAGGGCTACATGGCTCAGGTTTTAGCTCAGTATGAGGACCTTTTCTAGCTTGTTAGTGGTTAACTTTATGACATAAGAATGACTTAACGAATCGGGTATTGGACATCCTCTACTCTTATGTGTATAGCCATGATGGAATTGTGCCATTCGACAAGGGGGTTCCTATATCTGTTTGCCGAGTGAATCGAGCGACCCTAACTTGTTAAACTAACCTTTGAAAGGCTTCATAGTGAACCCTGCCTACCTTCCTAGGTTGTGGGTCAAGAGGCTAGCTAACTCAGGCGAAAGGGTAAATCATGACCCATAGTGAAAGTGTACAACCTCTACAGAGTGTAAAAATGGTATATCAGCCCTGCTCACGGTCACGAGCGGGTTTGGAACATTTTCGGAATAGATGATGAACACTGATGATACTGATGATAAAGATGCTCACTAATGATTACTGTTTATGTGTTCATTATTCATGTTTACCTGATCATGTGTTTATATGGGTTTATGAATAAACTTGTTGCCACCCAATTGCTAAAAGATGACACATTAAAAGCCAACCGCAGTTAAACCAGTGTCAGCCTTTTGAGCCTCATGAACCCCATGTTATATTTGTTGAGTACGACATGTACTTACGCTTGCTTTACTTTTTAAATCTTTGAAAAAATCCCGGATAGGTACCAGATTGCTAGAGTTTGGAGGAATTAGGCTTGTGATCAACCGGTCAGTTGTCCCTGCGGAATTGGAGTCATCACCCGAAGATCACAGTTGTCTTTCCGCTGTTTACTGTCTAAGGTTATATCATTTATACTAGGTACGTTATATATTGAGCATTGTCTTTCGATATTACCCTTATTTGTAGCTATATGTGGGATTTGACTTCTTGGGCTCACATATGGTGTGTATCTGGTTTTGTTCTTAAAACCGGGTGCTACACTGTCAAGAATAAACACCCAATGCCAGTGGTGGATGAATTATTGGATGAATTGGTAGGTGCAAAATGGTTCACAAAACTGGATTTTAGGTCTGGGTATCACCAGATTTGCATGGCAGCAGGAGAGGAGTACAAGACTGCTTTTAGAACCCATAATGGCCTCTTTGAGTTTTTGGTAATGCCATTTGGGCTTACCAATGCTCTAGCTACATTTCAGAGTTTCATGAATTCAATCTTTGCTACTATACCGAGAAAGGGTGTATTAGTCTTCATGGATGATATATTGATATACTCTGAAACATTGGAACAACATGTAGCTATTCTCCAACAGGACTTTGAGATTCTTCAGCATCATCATTTCTTGATCAAGAAGTCTAAATGCTCATTTGCTTCCAATTCAGTGGATTATTTGGGGCATGTCATCTCAGATAAAAGAGTAGCTACAGACCCCTCTAAGATCCAAGCTGTTCAGCAATGGCCATCACCAACAAACATCAAGCAACTCAGAGGATTTTTGGGTTTGACAAGGTATTATAGGAAATTTATCAAACATTATGCCATGATTACTAAGCCACTAACTGACTTATTGAGGAAGGATACTCCATTCTTATGGACACCAAATGTGGAATCCGCATTCCAACTACTCAAGAAATGCCTCATAGAAGCCCCAGTATTAGCTGTGCCCAATTTTGAGAAGCAATTTGCGGTGGAGACTGATGCTAGTGACAATGGCATAGGAGCTGTTTTGATGCAGGACAGTCACCCAGTAGCATACCTTAGCAAACCATTGGGGCCTAGGAATCAAGCCTTATCTGTATATGAGAAGGAATGCTTGGCCATTTTGCTTGCAATTGAGAAATGGAGATCATATCTGTAGCACCAACACTTCATCATCAAGACTGATCACAAGAGATTGCAATACTTGACAGATCAAAGGGTGTCTACCAGGCTTCAACTCAAAGCATTGCTCAAATTGATGGACCTACAGTACACCATTCAGTACAAGACTAGAACATGTATTGCAGCTGCAGATGACCTGTCTAGGTATGACTGGTCTCAAGAGCTTCATGCTATTTCAGAATGTGTCCCTACTTGGATTCAGAGATTGAAAGAAGGCTATGATGATGACCCTACTGCTAAGCAACTGTTAACTGAACTAGCAATCAGTCCTGATAATTAGAAGGGGTATTCTCTATAAGATGGAGTCATCAGATATCAGGGCCGGGTGTGGGTTAGAAATAACACAACTGCCCAACATAAGACTCATCCATTTACAGCTTTGCAAATTGCTCAGCTCTTTATGAGTCATATATACAAGCTCCATGGTTTACCAAAGGCTATTGTATCAGACTGGGATAGGATATTCACAGGTGCAGTATGGCAAGAACTATTTCGTTTGTCTGACACAAAGTTGATGATGAGTTCGGCCTATCACCCTTAGACCGATGTCCAAACTGAGAGGTTGAATCAGAGTATTGAAGCCTTCTTGAGGTGCACTACGTGACTTGCATGATTATTACATGACCCAAGCACTTGAGACGGGACAGGCGGGTTTTGAATATATTATTCGCCCGCCGCATGTTTTCCATCATCCTAATGAAGATAAGCACTTTGTCGGTTGGGATCACTTGTTTCAGTTATTCCAGAGACGCGATCTTGATACACAAATGTTGACGCTGTTGGAGGTTGTCAATCCATTTATGGAGGCAATGCAAAAAAAGGTCCATCTTAGAAAACTTATTTACAGAGGCGGGCCTCCTATGATGTCTGCCTCTAAAAATAAGCTCTATTTTCAGAGGCGAACCTCTTAAGAAGCCCACCTCTACAATATCTATCCCTTTGCTCCACATGCCCCCTCTCTCTCCACGGTGGAACTCCACGCTGCCCCATCTCTCCCAGGTGACACTACACTCCCAACAGCGCACCCGGCCCACACATACCTTCTGGAAGCCGTCGTGGCTGCTGCAACCACTTGCACCAAGGCTTCGTTGGTTCCTCGCCCCCCCTCTCCCTCTCTCTCTCTCTCTCTCTCTCTCTCTCTCTCTCTCTCTCTCTCACTCTCACTCTCCCTGAGGAAGCAGCAATTTAATTTCTAGATTCGGCCCGTGAGGGCCTGGCAGAAGCAACGGCTGTGTGCGAGAACCTCCAACCCCCGCGTCGGGTACCTTGACCTCTTCATTAGGGTGTTCCCCACTACTGTCCTCACGTGAATTACCTCGTTGCCACATCAACGACTTCAAGGGCTCCATCCGGACAGCACTCTTTGACTTCCCACTCGATGCCGTCCTCCTCAACCCTACCCGCCTCGATGGAGGTCGGCGGCTGCATCCCACCCTCGATTCATGTTAGATGAAGAGTTGAGTTGGAGATAGACATGGATCCATCGACCACTGTTTGAGGTTCATGTCCGTGTCACTATGGTGTCCTGATCTCGATCTCAATATGTTTGTGTCGCTAGTGTCCTTATCTCTATCTCGACCTATCTATGTTGCTGGTGTCCTGATCTTGATCTAGTTGACTGATTTGATTGATCTATCTCATGCGCAGAGAAATAAAGGGAATTGGAGCGTGAGACAGAGCCGATGAGCCATTGTTTGTCTCTGTCAACATAGCAAGCACAGTTGCATCTCAGGTAATGTCGTGGTCGGCTCGGAAGATGACGAAGACAACGATGCCTAATGGGCCACTGAGCTGTTTTTTTGTTTCCATTTGAGAAGCGCGTGTTGTAA
The DNA here is from genome assembly GCF_019320115.1 of Miscanthus floridulus. Classification (NCBI taxonomy): domain Eukaryota; kingdom Viridiplantae; phylum Streptophyta; class Magnoliopsida; order Poales; family Poaceae; genus Miscanthus; species Miscanthus floridulus. The sequence goes on from NC_089588.1 coordinate 141,500,305, forward strand.
CCATGTGCCTCTGCAAGTAGGATTTCTTTTGGTAGAAAGAAGAGTTTTCTGGTATCTCCTTGCATGAAAATTAAAGTGTCATCTGCAAACCAAAGAATTGGGAAGTCCTGGTTGTGAGCTAAATCCACAGGTAGAGTGAGCTGACCTTGGGCCTTGGCTGAATTCAATAAAGTTTGTAAAAAATTTGCTGACGGGACAAAGAACAACGGGGATAAGGGGTCACCTTGTCTAACTCTTCTTCTGCTATCAGAAACTTTCCCCATTAAGAAGGACAGTAGAAGTGCCTGAGTTAAAGATCATCTTCATCTGTGTTAGCCACCTAGTCGGGAAGCCCTTGAGTTCCATAATATGGATCATCAATTCATGCTCCACTTTATAAAAAGCTATCTAAAAGTCAAGCTTGAGAATGATGATATTGGTTGCTACCAACAATCGAACATGATGTTGGAAAAACATTTTTATTGGTTGGTTCAGAGCCTTACGTGGTAAACTGGTAGATTCGGGATAATACCATGGATGGTACTGTCATTAATGTTTAGTAAGGAGAGATAGACTACTTAACAACATCAGCTGCTGGCTGCATTGGCATCCCTAATTTTCTGCCACTACAACAATCGGACATGATGATGGAAAAGCATCGTTATTGGTTGATTCAGAGACTTACGTGGTAGACTACTAAATAATGTATCAAGATTAAAATATGATATCGGCAGCTGTAAACTTGTTGATCATAATTTCCATCCATTGGAGAATGCATGCGTGTTGACAACTCCTATACGAAGGGTGATGGTGAACTACTACCAGCTACTTTAGTTTATCAGATTATGACAAACCGAGAAAGCAACTTTCTCCACCATAACACCACGCAAGATATTGTTCAGAAAAGAAAACAACAACAACAGGGCAAAAGTGTCGTCAATACAAGAAACTTTTCCTATGGGGACTTGACTTACAATTGACGTACATATATACTTTTCATCTAAAACTGGTGTTGACCGAATAAGACTCACTTGTACAAATAGAAAATAGAAATGCTGAGTCGGATTCATGTGACCTCTTTGGAGTGTACTAAGACTTGGGTACATATATATTGTAAAGTTCTTCTCAAACTAAGGTATAATAATAATTTCTTAGCTTTTGTTCTAATGAGAGACACTGATGAGGACTGCAGTGTGTAGGTATGAGCATGCCAAGGATGATGAGGTACATATTTATTTCTCAAGTTCTTGTCGTTGCACATGCAGCCATCTAGAGTGTATACATGACGACTGACCGACTGATGGATGACTTCAACTCGGGTTAAGTCTACCACAGAAAGACACTACACACTTATTGGCTGTCCATCCCTCTGCGACCGCACACGGCCAAATAGAAGAGATGAATAATTTGTTTTAAAAAATAGAATAGATCTAATGACTATTATTGATGATGATGGTTTGATTCAACCAAATTAAAAGCCAGATGTTTATGATTATTGTGGGATTTTTTTGGATTTATGTTTGCCCTAGTGATCTAGTGGGGATTAACAAAAAGGGAGGCTCCCTCTAACCAGCAATAGTAAGATGCACAATACAAAGAAAATGCAAGACGTGTTAGCCAAATAATATGAGTACAATTGTAAAAGTCAAAAACAAATAGAAACACTGTTGTGTCAGTGCGACCTCTTTGTCCTGTAGTTCTCTTGATAATATACTTGCTCAAGTACGCAGTATCCATGCTAAATTATTGGCTATTGAGAGACGTCGATTGAGCAAGAATATTGCAGGAGAAACTCCAGGAGCTTCCTAAATCAACTCCCTATTTTAATTTTTTGGAAAAAAGAGAAAAAATACCACTCCAAAAGTTTGGTGAAACAATTTATTAAAAGTAAAAGTTTGGTAAATCTCCTGACGAGAGTCTAATATTGGGGTATGTTAAGTCCACAGGTTGAGGACGCGATAGTCTAACTAAACCCCCGGCCGACTCTCTAAATCAGCCGATGCTTAGGAGCTACACCCATCGGGTGCCATCGCATGCACCCGCCGATGCTTAGGAGCTACACCCATCGGGTGCCATCGCATGCACCCGCTGGTGGATAAGAGATGGCTTGGCAGCCCATAGGGTGGCCCTCCACCGAGAGAGTCTCGATATCGAAGGGCGGGCCAAGAAAGACAAAGCCCCTTCTCGGGATGCCCTTGCTCGGGGCTTGGGGCTTGGCCACGACACGGGGATTCCCGACCCAAGGGGAGCTCTGGTCGAGGCACTGCACACACAGCTGTCCCAACTCTACCCCAGGATGAACACTCGCCCTGAGCTAGGCCAGAAGCCAGCTTCAGAATCTGTTAGGCCCCAGAGCCAATATTTTGAATCAACAAAAAAATTAAAAGAAATCCAAACAGTCCTATATGAACTAACATACACAAGATAACAAGATGCTAATGGGAGAAGTATGATAACAAGAAACTAATAACGGAGAGAAGTATGGTCACGTCATGGTGGTTAGCGTGAATTATGTACGGCCAATTACGTTATTCAGAATGACGCGACTCAATATACTGCCATGTTAGTTGCTTACACAAAAAGTATTCTCTATAAGTGCCGGTGTACTAATGTAAGTTAGTCACATCAAGGCATATGGTGTGACTGAAGTTACAAGCCGCACAAACCCTTAGAGCGACTAAACAGGACTAGTTTCTGAAAAAAATAGCTTGGAACATGTCCTTTTTAAAACATTAGTTTTTAGGTTAAAATAAAAAAGCAACAATCCGCCACAAGGGGAGGCCTTGCGTTCCAAGGATGTCGGGAGAAGGCTCACCCAAGGAAGGCTCTGCTGTACTAGATAGCACCTGGTGGTCAAGCCCTAGGCTGTAGCAGAGACTTAGGGAGAAATTCTAGTTTCGTCGGCCCGCAGCTACAAGACAAAGAAGGACCAGTGGAGCCAATGAGGAAGCCGAAACCTAGAGCAAGAAGCCCCTAAGGCAGTGAAGCCCCCAATTTGTACTCCCATGCCCTCGTTGGTGTATTAGGAGAGGCGTGGGCTCCGATAGAAGTGCTCAATCAAAGAAAGCACTAGGTGATCGGAGTAGAGCGACCAATCGATCACCTAGAAAACTGCTCAGTCTAGTGCTCGAGCAACCCTAGATGAGATTGCACTGCCCCCTACACTTCTCTCTCGATTTGTACAATGTAAGAACTCTCGTTTGAGCATTCCAAACACGAAGAACACCAAAACTGCTGTACGTAGGGCTCAAAGGCCCAAACCTAGATAAATTGCTTGTGCACCAGAGTTTTTTGAGTGTTTAAGGGCCTCTTTTGTGTGCTGGACCAATGGCTAAACCAAGCCATAGGGCTGCATTAGCACGTGTTTGATTAGTTGGATGGAGCTTTGCGACGGGTTGGCATGAGTTTTAATGCACCAAAAACCTACACCAGGGGAAACGGAATTCAACTTTGTTTTTTGTGACCTCAGCTCGTGTGGTGCGCTTTTGGGCCATGTGGAAGGTCTGTTGTGAGGGTTGATGCCACGGCTTGGTGCCCACGGTGGTGCAGGTAGACAAACAAGAGCCCATGTTGGGCTAGTCTATTTGTTGCAAGAATACCAAACACTGTTAGTTGCACCACCTCGGGCTGTCCAGATCAGGGCTAGCCTAGACCGTCCTCAATGTCCACCCTCACGTAGCCTAGCTGAAAGGTCCTTGTTTGGTTTTGGTAATTGAGTGATAACCTAGGTGGACTAATTGTGTTTATGTGAGATACACATGTGATTAGTCCATAGGTACATGTGTGTGAGCAACATATGCCATGAAGGTGAAAATGGCTTGGAGATGTTGCAAAGCTCACACATGTGATGATGAAGGAGCTTAAATGCACATGAGACATGACATTGAGTCATATGATCAAGGTGAAGAAGATCAAGACAAGACTTGGCTTGATGGACCGGTTGCAAGCGTGAAGGGCAAGTCGAAGGCTTTGGAGTGATGGACCACGTGGCGGTGAAGCTTGAGCAAGACTTGGCGCCGATGGACGATGGCAACGGTGAAGAGCAAGTGAAGTCAAGATCGATGAACCAATATGATGACGTGATGATATGAAGTGGATCATATCATTGTTGATCATGTTGGTGCATGTGTTGCATCAACATTGGAGGAGATGGAATGGAATGCGCAAGGCAAAGGTATAACTTAGAGCATTTCATTTCACCGGTCATAGGTGTGTAGAGAAGTTTATGACCGGGTTTAGGATAGATGGCCGTACTATCAAGAGGGGCAAACTTGTTTGCATATCAGTCATCTAGTGCCACTCGAGTGATCTAGCTTTGCATCGTCGCTAGGATCGAGTGGCGTGGCAAGTTGAGTGGCTAATCCTTTGAAAAATGATTGTGAAAATGCTAACACACATACACATGATGGTGTACACTTGGTGGTGTTGGCACATTTGCAAAGGAGAAGAAGTTGGTGATGAAAACGAGTAAGTCGCGCTGGTTACAGAGTGACCGGACGCGTCCGGTATGGTGACCGGACACGTCCGGTATTTGGCGGCGTACTCAGCGATCGGACGCGTCCAGTCGCCACACCGGACGCGTCTGGTGTGAATCAAAAAGGCGGTGTTCAGCAGTGCAGTCGATTGGACGCTGGCAGCGTCCGGTCCGGTGTGACCGGACGCGTCCGGTCATCGGTGGGTCCTTACTGTACTCGACCGGACGCTGAGGTTCAACGTTCAGTCAGTTTCTAACTGTCGCGTCCGGTCGGCCCTGGAGGCTTACTGGACTCGACCGGACGCAGCAGTTGAGCGTCCGGTCGTTTTGGACTGTGCGTCCGGTCGTCTTGTCAGAGAGCCGTTGGAGGCAACGGTTGGACACATGGCGGTCTGACAGCTACCGGACACGTCCGGTATAGCGACCGGACGCGTCCAGTATTCGCGATCGGTGCGTCCGGTGCAACGTCCGGTGCTACGTCCGGTCGACCCAAAAAACGCCCAGTGAAGGGGTAACGGCTCTATTTGTTCGTGGGGTTATAAATAGAAGCCATGGTCGGCCTTGGACTGGAAGGAGAGCACACTAGAGCCTCGGTGGCTTGTGTAGTAGTGCTTGGGAGCCCTCCATCTCACACATACTTGATAGTGATCATCCGATTGTGTGAGTGAGCGATTCTAGTGCGATTGCATCGTGAGGTTGCATCGAGTGGCACTAGGTGATCGAGTTGCAAACCGGTGGTGCTTGTTACTCTTGGAGGTTGCCACCTCCTAGATGGCTTGGTGGTGGTCTCCGTCGAAGCCCACAAGAAGCTTGTGCGGCTCTCCGGAGAAGAGCTTGTGAGGGGCATTGTGCTCGCCCCGCGGGAGTCGCGAAGAGCAACTTTAGTAAAGCGTGTCAATGAGCTACCCTCACCTTCGGGGTTGGTTCTTGCGGTGCCCGACGTGCGGGCTTGGCGGGTGATGCCAATTAGCCGCCGAACCACCAAGTGAGCGGTCGACACAACGGGGACTAGCGTGTTGGCAAACACGTGAACCTCGGGAGAAAATCATCGTGTCAACCTTGTTCTTCCCGTTGGTTTGCATCCCCGTTACACAAGCTTGCTATTATTTTCATATGCATTAAGCTTGTGTAGTTGCTCTTGTAATTAGTTAGCTTGTGTAGCTTACTAGTTACCTTCTTGCTTGTGTAGCATAGAAGTAGCTCCCTTGCGTGGCTAATTTGGTTTGTGTAACCTTGTTAGTCACATTACTTAGTTTGTGTAGCTAAGTAATTGCGTTCTCTAATTTGGCATTGGTTGCCTTGTTATTGAGCATTGCTAGTGAGCTTAGTTGGCTTTGTGCTTTTGCTTACTAGCATGTGTAGGAGCTCCCTTGTTGCTTAAAGTACTAGTGGCATAGGTTTGCGTGACCTTGCTTCTAGAATTGGTTAGGTGAGCTCTAGCTAGCCCGGCACCTTTGTTGCTTAATTAGTATCTTTGGAAGGTGCTAGAGAACATAGATAGAGGGGTGTAGTCTTGGCTAGACCGATAGTTCTTAATTCCGCACTTGTTTCGGTTAGCCGACGCGATTAATTTTAAAAAGGACTATTCACCCCCCTCTAGTCGCCATCTCGACCCTTTCACTAGGAAATAGGCCCTAGGTCACCAGAGGTACACACATCGACCCCTGTCGAACAACATGATGCTTGCCATCATTATGAACCCAGGACAGCTAGCGCGCTACATAGGTGGTAGTGTCATGTGTGATCGCCACCCTCCGATGGCCCTAGTGCACTGCTCCCATAAGATCATCTCCGCCGGCAATGCCTTCGCCCCTAGCAAGGCCCTCAGCGTCGGGAGACTAGACTATGACGCTGACCATAGCAGCGAGCTCCATCTCTTCAACGAGACCTCATCGGAAGACAACGAGTCCTTAGCGTCGTATCCGCCGGCAGGCCTCTTGTGTGCCAACTTGGACATTTTGTCTCATCATATCCACACGATGCTTGCCATGGTTACGAACCCACGAGATCTCCCCTCCAATTCGTATCTTTCCACAGTCAATAGGAGCTCCATAGCCGCTCTTATCTCCTGGTTTTCCCTCTTCGCCCCCTTCACCTACTCCTGTCGTTATTGTAATAACACCCCACATCCAAAATCTTCTTATATGGCCCATCTTCGCATGTGGAGTGGGCCTGGATACCCTTAGTACCTCTCTTACACTTTAGTCCTTGTTTCGTGTAAAAGGGTTAACCAATAGGTGCTATGTTTGGAACGACAACGATTATAAGCTGACCCTCACACACCTAAACTTCCAAAGTGGTATTAAACCCACCAACTACAACTTGTCATGTGCCACATGGGCCAACTTCACAACTACTATATGCTACTAATGTGCTGGGGTATTATATTCACCACCTTTAAGGGCTGACGCCCTCGGCAGTTCACCACATACGTAGCAGATGTCCAGGAGCACCCCTTGGTACACCCCTCCTTTGGCTCATGTAGCAATGGTTGATGATATGATACAATATGTAACACCCAGGACTATGATTGCGTTCAACCATTTGGTATTTAACTTTTGTGACCTTTGCTCTGGACATACTCAGGGATAGTGGCTAATGCCTAACAGTTGGCAGATTCTACCATAATTTTCTGCCCCTACAACAATCGGACGTGATGTTGGAAAAGCATCGTTATTGGTTGGTTCAGAGCCTTACGTGGTAAACTGCTCAATAATGTTGCAAGATTAAAATGTGATATCAGCGCCTGTAAACTAGTTGATCATCGTTACCATCCATTGGAGAATGTAGACGTGTTGAGAACTCTTATACGTAGGGCGATGGTGAACTACTACTAGCTCCTTTAGCTGATTATAAGATTCTGAAGATAAACCGAGAAAACAATTTTCTCCACCATAACACCAAGCAACAGTTCAGAAAACAACAACAACAACACGGCAAGAGTGTCATGAATAACATTAAGTTTTCCCTGTGGAGCCTCCTTGACTTGTAATTGATGCATACTTATCAGTCTAAAACTGGAGTTGACCAATAAGACTGCACTTTTACAAGTTTAAAACAAATAGAGAATAAAAATGCTTAGTCGGATTCATGTCATCTCTTTGGAGTGTAGTTGTACTAGAGTGCATGTATATTGTAAAGTTTTTCTCAAGCAAGTTATAATGATTGCTTAATTTTAGTGCTAATGAGAGACAATGATAAGGACTGCAGTGTGTATGGTATGAGCATGCTGAGGAGGTAGATACATATGACGAACCAATATATAACATGCACTAGTAGTTGTGCGTGCAGCCATCTAGTATGTATACATGACGACTGACCAACTCATGGATGACTCCAGCTCGGGTTAAGTCTACCACAGAAAGAAACTACAAGCTTATTGGCTCGTCTTCTCTGTGGGACTGATAATGTCGTGTCCAATTCATGTGATAACCTCTTTGGAATGTAGTACTTGAGAATTACTTCGTCAAGTATGTGGTATCTAGAAAATATAGGGTTTCATGTGAAAAAGGGGTAAGACAGAAAGTATAAAAAGGGATTGGTTGGTTTAGAAAAAGTTTGGGGGTTTTCAATGCAAAATCATGTGATTCTTAAAACCCTAGATTCCTGCAGGACTTGTTGTCCTGGCGTTGCACTTCCTGGCTGTTTCTTATCAGATGGTTAGCTTTGGCTTGCTGCTACACCCCTAGTTCTTCTATTTAAACCCGAGGAGGCTAACCTCGGGGATACATACCATGCATCAAACGAAAAACAAAAAATCCAGCGATCACTCAGCAAAGCCACCGATGTCATCACTCCTGTTGTTTGTGCTGCTCCTTGCAGCAAAGGCAGGCACTGCAGACAGCGTCCCCGCGAGATCGGGCTGCCAGGCTCTCTGCGGAGGCGTGGAGATACCATACCCATTCGGCATCGGCACCATCTGCTCCCGCAAAGGGTTCGAGATCGACTGCATCAACAACGGCAGCGCCGGCGAGATTCCCGTGCTACCTACGCCCGACCAGAACATCCGGGTGCTGCACCTGTCCGTGTCGCCATTCCCAGAGGCTCGGGTGGTTCTTCCGGTGGCATGGCAGTGCTTCAACTCCACCGGAGACGTCACTGGGAGCTACGCGGGCGACGTCGACTTCAACAGAGAGGGCGTATATCGCATCTCCAACACACAGAATGAGCTCTTCGTCCTCGGCTGCAACACCTATGCCTACAACAATGGCGTCAGGGTGTACGACAGCCGCTTCAGTTACAAGTACTACACGGGATGCATCACCGTCACCAATGACAAAACGGACCCCCGTGATGATGCCTGCGCGGGCCTCGGCTGCTGCCGCGTCGACATCCCGCCAGGCATCACGGATACCAGCATGACCATATCTGGCTGGTCGCACGCCAACCAGGAGTTCTGCCCCTGCGACTATGCCTTCATCGTAGAGAAGGGCAACTACACCTTCAAGGCATCCGACCTTATATCCAACAACCAGACCATGCCTCTGCATGTGGACTGGACCATGCCGCTGCGTCTCGACTGGGCCATCCGCGACAACGGCTCGACGACTGCCGTCTCCTGCGCTCAGGCACCCAACAAGACTGATCATGAGTATGCCTGCCTTGGCAACCACAGCGAGTGCATCAACTCAACCAATGGCCCTGGGTACTTCTGCAATTGTACCCAAGGCTACGAGGGTAACCCCTACGTCGTTGGTGGATGCACGAGTAAGTAGCCTTGATACATGGATCTTGTATCTTATCTTAGGCTTTAACGGCGCCTGAATTCTCACCATGCACTATATTCTAGATATTCTCATAGATTAATTAAAAACAACTAATCATTAATTTGATAGACTCTCACAATCGTCATCAATAATATTCTTTGGATCCATTGTATTTTATATAAAAAATTACTGACCTCTATCATTCTGAAAATATGTAACTCCTAATCATAGCATCTAAATTACCCACCTTTGGCATTATGAAAGTTGATAATTAAAAACAACCCCCAATAATTATATTTAAGTTTCTCACCTCTATCTTTATGAAAGACGATTCAAAATAAAAACCCACAATTTACATCTAAAATACAAAGTTCTGCAATTATGGAAGATAATTTAAATAGCCCCCTATTGTTCAATCTAAATTACTCACCACTGCAATTATAAAAAGATAATTTAAAATAACCACCTAATTTTTAAAATTATCTCTATCTGTCATTATCAAAAATAATGCAAAGTAACACGCCACATTTGCATTCCAATTAGCCATATATGCATTTAGGAAAGAAAATATAAAGTAACACATTTTAATTTGTTTCTCAATTATCCAACTCGATCATCATAAAAAAATCCCTCAAATGTACATAAACATACTAATATAAGTTTCATGAAAAAAATCAATATCCATAGAGGATGCTACATATCTCTAAATTACACACTTCAATAGCTATGAATTTAAAAGTAAGCACAATATTATGTTCGACTATATAGACCAAGTAATTGTGTATCGATTACATAATTTTTTAATAGCATAGAAGCATGAAAAATATTTGGCTAACAAAGCAAATAACAATGATACTGATAATTCACTTTAAGTATATTAATACTCCAAGAGAATAATTTTTATAAGTTTTTGTAAATAAGTTGTTTATACATTTTAACTTGGTAATGGTAATTTAATTTGAAGTACTCGTGGTTTCTTAAACATATGGACTCATTTTTCAGCAATCATAAAAGTATCTTTCTATAACAACTAATATACATACTAATGATAATAACAAATTATTTAAATTATTAATAACCATGTCAATATTATTACTTTAGGTATATTATACATTTTAACTAATATATTGACATATCTATATTGATTGTATAAATTTACTGTATATATAATTCTTTGATAAACACAGACATAACTAATCTTTAGTAGTCAGAGGTACTTAACAATAACTAACGCTTACATCTCCTAGCTAAGATTCTTGTCCCATGCGCGAGCACAAGTTGATGGACTATTACTTGACTTTTAAAATAAAATAACATTACTTCACTAATTAGAAGTTACTTATTTGAAAGTTTAATGTAAAAGTTAAGAACCCAACTCTAGACTTATTTACATATTTGGAGGTTCAAAGCTACAGATATACTCTAGCTTGTAACCAAATTTCTAAAATAGCAACAACTACTTTAAAATTTTCATTTTAAATAGGTGGGATTATTTTTTGAAATTTTGGAAGTCTTAGGTGGTTTATTTGCTTGTCAATTCTCTATATGGTACTTCGTGTTTTCTTTAACAAAAAAGAGTTTCAAGATTTTACCGCTTTATTTCCTATATTTTCTATTTACCTTATACATGTGATTATTGCACAAATTATTGTGTTGTTGACGAATGACATTTTTGTGATTATGGCAACTATATACAGATATCAACGAATGCCAATATCCACAAAGATATCCTTGTCCAAGTGGTAGCAAATGCATTGACACAAACGGAGGCTACAAGTGTAAGTGCAATTTATTCCAAAGAGGAGAGGAATGTCGTCCCATAATTCCCATGACTGTTGTTGCTCTATTAGGTGAGCATAAAAGTCAGCATAAGCTAATTTGGTTCTTTTGTAACTCTATGTTTATTACACATTGCTTATTTCTCTGTTTTGTTCACATTATCCATGTGATGCTATATTTCTATTGATGAAAGAAATGAATGGAACTAGGGTTAGGGGTTATTTATGCACGGTAATAATAAAATATAGCACACAAATATATGTACATGTATATGCATGCATATACATACATGCACATAATATATATATAACTCAAATCAGTATAGTAAGTATCGTAACTCAAAGTGGCCATAGAATAAGTCATTCTATATAGCCAGCTATAGAATAGTACTTCTATATATGTAAATTTCTTTTTAATCTGAGGTGTAGCCACTATCATGTTTGTATCTCAAGATTTAGGGTGTATATGGCCTGATGAAGCGTATGTATATAGAATATGTGATCATACTAGATCATCTAAAGTAGTATATATGTCAAGTATGCAAGTATACACAAAATATGTGGTTATACTTATTTTATATATTAATATGATGGTATTATAACAATATATTAAAAAATATGTGCTCCTCTGAAATTTTGTTTACATAGTAAGATTTGGAGTATCTTAAAATGTGTATCTAAACATACTAAAATTGATAAACGAGTATTCATACGCATGGCTGTTTATTGAAGATGGGAGTAGCTACACCTGGGAGTAGGAAAAAACTCACCATGTATTCAAACACACACACATGTGTATGTGTCATATCAGAAAGCAAGATAGAAATAAGGAAAGTGTCAACAGAGGGCTCATAACTTTGTCTCGTTAACGTACAAATGCATATATAGATATAATTGAAATTTAATCCTACCTGCTACACACTGTGTTTGTAGGAACGTTTGTCGCAATCTTTTTTCTAGTGCTCCTACTCTGGTTCATTTACATGGATCGAAAGCGGCGAGTGAAGAGGGCCTGCTTTGACAAAAATGGGGGTGAAGTACTTAAGGAAGCAGCTGGCATTGCCATATTCACACAAGAGCAGCTGAACAAAATAACAAACAACTACGACACACCCATTGGAAAAGGTGCCTTCGGCAGCGTCTTCTTGGGAGAAATCAACGAGAAGGAGCGAGTTGCGGTTAAACGTTCTCATTTTGAGAACAAGAAAGGAGGTCAGCTTCAGCAAGCGGGTGAATTTGTGAATGAGATCACCTTCCAGTTCCAAAATAGACACCCAAACCTGGTTCGCCTTGTTGGGTGCTGTTTGGAGACAAATATCCCTGTGCTGGTCTACGAGTATATCAGTAATGGGAACCTCTACAACCTACTTCATGGGCACAGGGATAAGGTGCTCCTGCTAAGGACACGCCTCAACATTGCCATTGGCTCTTCAGAAGCTCTTGCTTATATGCATTCACATGCTGATCGTGACCGCATCCATGGTGATGTCAAGACTGCCAATATCCTCTTGAATGACAACCTCATGCCGAAGGTCTCCGATTGTGGATCATCGAGGCTTTTGTCAACCGCTAAGTATGCCACGGCTGTGGCAGCAGATATGAGCTACATAGACCCAATGTATATGATGACACATCGTTTTGTACCAAAGAGTGATGTCTACAGCTTTGGAATCGTTCTTCTTGAGCTGATAACCCGGAAGACGGTCCGGTATGGGAAAGATAGAAGCCTGCCCGTGGACTTTGTCAAGTCTTCTAAAGAGAAGGGCAATGCAAGGGAATTGTACGACGGCAACATTTTGTCTCATGATGGTGATCAATGTCACTATTGTGGAGAGTGCCTTGACAAGATTGGCGCTCTTGCAGTCCAATGTCTGATGTACGACGTTGACGATAGACCCACAATGGCAGAGGTAGTGGATGAATTGAAGCAAGCAGCCAATCTAGTGGATAATTGCAAGCAGCTAGCCATCGTCTCCCAGCATACTGTTGCTCATGTTTGAGTTAAGTTAAAGGCGCGTATGAAACATGATGAAGAAAGTGCTTTGTCAGCTCAAGCTAGCTACATTATAGTACTATAATGATCAAATTTATCTTTCATCACTATATATAACTACATATCCAGCTTGTATGTGTTTATGCACGCGATTGCACTATATTTTTATTTTATGTATTTGCATGGATGAAATAATTTGTGAAGTACATTATTGTATTGTGTAACTAATTCCATTTTATTTAGAAAATATTTTATGTTTGACATGTCAACAACCAGATATAGATAGGAGCTAGTTTGCTTCCTCAAATTTGAGTACTGCAGGATACATGAAAATAGTAATATTCAGATAGCCGCCAGTAATTGCAGTTGACGTACCATATATTGGATCCCTGTTGAGCTTCCGGCAAGGTCATATACAGATACCGGCATGTGTTATAGGAAACTAATACCTGACCTAATCGACCTGTGTACCGCAGTTTGTTCAGGAGTCAAATTACCAATGATAGTGTTCATGCCATGAACACGTGACATCCCTTCTTCTCAGACTCCTCTAGCGGTTAGTATCATAGGCAGAGGAAAGGACCTTAGAGCTGTGCAGGGGCTCAAAGCATGAGATGCGAATGTCAGGGATCTGGCTGCGCGACACCACTCCAGCTCGATTTTAACAGTGTATACATGATTCCCACAGTTGATTGAAGTTATTAATTTCGAAAAATAAATTTTTACCTCTCCCCTTCATTCCAAGCTTTCAACTACTGAATAATTTAAATTTTGCTTATATAAAAATTGAAAATTTGGGTGTCAAAATTATATAGTTCAATTTGAAAAAAAATCTATGTAACTACTGCTGCAACAGTGCGCGTGGAATTAACAAGTTTTCTTTACGTAATTAGCTGGTTCCTCAGGGGCATCGTGGTAAAGTTGGGTAATAGGACAGGGCACCACTGGTCCCATAGGATTCCCACTCCCAGCGATAACATAACAAAGCCAGCCAGCGTTGACGACATCGATGTCGAGGTCATCGCTCCTGTTATCTGTGCAGCTGTGCTGGTGCAACAACGATAGGTATGGTCAGTTTAAGCATGCAAAGTCCAGCTCCCCGGCGTTATTGGCTTCTATACAACTTGATTCACACTTGTTATGGTGCCGCTTGAAATTTGGTAGTAGTATCAGAAAACATTGCCAGGGAATTCATCTAGATTGTGGGTTCGGGCCTCCTCAAATGCTCTTATATATAACAACGATCATTTTGTCAAAAGAAGCAATAATATATATCTGTTGTTATAGTAATTAGCAATATCTACCATGATAATTGTAGCAAAACAACAAAGTAAAAAAAAATCTACTATTGGACGATCAGTGTCAAACCATCCAAAGTGGTTGAAGACAAAAAGGACGGCAAAGTCAAGGGGCAGTGCGACCAATCTTCATCTGTAGCTTGCCAATATCGAGTTGTAGGCCACCATTCTCAGTGAGGGGAGGTGTGTCAGAGAGTGGGAACGATGGTGAGTTGTGTTGGCCCACATAATCACCGGCTCAGGTGAGTTGCCCACTCACCGGTCTTACCGAGCACCCGCTAGTGTTGCCGAGCACCCACTAGCCGTGTCGACCACGAACAAGCGTTGTCTGTCCCACACACTATGGCTAGAGCTTGAAGAAGAAGGGAGAACAGAGCACACACACAGCAGATACACCAGCGTTGGCCGGAGCCCTGTATAGGAGATGGCAAATCTGAACTATCTTTACTAAGTTGCCTTGTTAGCCTATTTATACAACTCTATCCTTCTAGTCCTAGTACAGCTGTCATGCTGCAACAGTGACTAGATAATATACAGGGCTGACTCTGCGCCGGCCTCTGCATGTGCCTATGGTGCTGCAGGTGAGCCGTGCGGCGCTTGCACCTATAGCGGCTATAGTATCACAGTAGGGGGCCTTTCTCAGCGCCGCATTCCCTTATTGTGTTCACACAAGGTAGCAGTGGATTATCTAACAATCTTCCCCTAATCCTGCTGCTAACCCTTGTACCCCCTCCATGCCGATCATCTCCTTTAGCTCCGTGAGTCGAAGACGTCTGAGCGGCTTGGTGAGGACGTCCGCGAGTTGCCGACCAGTTTCAATGAACTCGATGACGATCTGCCCTCCATCAACACAGTCCCTGAGGAAGTGGAACTTCACGTCGATGTGTTTACTCCGATCGTGCAGAACCGGATTCTTCGCGAGGGCGATGGCGGGCTGGATGTCCACCATTAGTGCTGGTGGGTGAGCTTCCACGCCGGTCAGCTCGCCCAGCAGCCGGCGCAGCCACACAACTTGGCACGCCGCTGTGGCCGCCACTACGTACTCTGCCTCGCACGTAGATAGCGCCACCACCTTCTATTTCAGTGACAGCCATGAAATTGGAGCTGACCCGAGGAAGAAGAGCACTCCAGAGGTGCTCCATCGTCCGTCGATGTCCCTCGCCATGTCTGCATCGCTGAAGACAGTGAGCTGCAGACTACTCCCGCCGGTCATGGGAAAAACGATCACGTGATCCATCGTCCCCTTGATGTAGTGTAGTAGCCGCTTCACTGCAGCCCAATGATCCTCTCTGGGATCCTCCATGAAGCGACTGACGTAGCCCATGGCGAACGCGATGTCCGGCCTTGTGTGGACTAGGTAGTGCAGACCTCCGACGATGCTCCGGTTGAGTGTTGTATCCACCTTCGCCGCGGTGCTGGCCTTCGTCAGCTTCAGCCGCTCCTCCATTGGAGTCACGCATGGCTTGCACTCAGACATGCCGCTCCGCTCCAACAGCTTCGAGGCATACGCGCTCTGCCT
Organism: Miscanthus floridulus; assembly: GCF_019320115.1. Lineage (NCBI taxonomy): Eukaryota > Viridiplantae > Streptophyta > Magnoliopsida > Poales > Poaceae > Miscanthus > Miscanthus floridulus. The sequence continues at coordinate 141,516,052 of NC_089588.1, forward strand.
GAGCGTGAGTGCCTCCCTCCCCTGTCTCACCTCGATGCCAAGGTAGTAGGTGAGCGCCCCGAGATCGTTCATCCGAAAATGAGCTGCCATCTCACGCTTAAAGCTGTTGATGTCCTCCGTACACGCGCCGGTGATGATCAAGTCATCCACATACACGTCGACGATGAGCTCCTCCTTCCTTGTCGCCATGTGTAGAGCGCGTGCTCGGTTGCGCATCTCATGAACCCAAGCTCGCCCAGCGTGGCCTCAAGCTTGGCGTTCTGTGCTCGTGGGGCTTGCCGCAGCCCGTAGAGCGCCTTGCGCAGTCGGAGCACCCTGTGCTCCTCTCCCTTAATGGTGAAGCCTGAAGGTTGCCTGACGAAGACCGTTTCCACCAGCTCGCCATTGAGGAAGGCCGATTTAACGTCCAAGTGATGGATGCGCTAGTCCTTTGCTGCTACCAAGGCTAGTAGCTAATGGACCGACTCCATGCGCGCTACTAGAGCAAAGACTTCCTCAAAGTCGATGCCCTCACGCTGTACAAAGCCTCGGGCCACGAGGTGTGCCTTGTGTTTGACAACAGCACCATGCTCGTCCTGTTTGACCTTGTACACCCACTTCAGGCTGATCGGACGACATCCTGGTGGTGGATCAACGAGCTGCCAAGTCTCATTTTCCTCAATCGCCTTCATCTCCTCTAGCATCGTCCGTTGCAGTTTCCATCGCGCTTGGCTAGCGCGAACGTGGGTGGTTCCTCAGCACTGACGAGTAGCAGCTCTGGGTTGTTGAGCAGCCTACCTGCCAAGCCTGAGGGACCTATGCCGCCGATAATGTCGTCCAACCTACAGAACCGTACCTCCTCACCTTCGTGGTAGACGTCATCGAACTTAGTGATGTCACTTGGAGGTGAGGCGAACTCGATCGGCGTTGATGGAGTTCCCTGTTCCACCTGAGTGCTCGCCAGAGCACCTGGACAACTCGTCTCAACTACTGCAGTGCTCGGCACGACTACATGAGTGCTCAGCCTCAGTCTTGGAGTGGTCGGCACCACTGCAAGACGTCCTGGCTCCGCCACGGGAGTGCTCGGCACCCGTCCTGAAGTGGTCGCCGCCACTGTAGAACCTCTTGGCACCACTCCTAGCGTGCTCGGCATCCCTCTAGAAGTGCTCGGTACTCCTCTCGGAGTGCTCGGCATCCCTCCCGAAGTGCTCGGCACTGCCCCAGGAGTGCTCAACTCTACCGCTGGAGTGCTCGGCTCCCCTCCTAGAGTGCTCGGTACCTCTTCCCCAGCATCTCCACTCCCGTGGATGACCAAGTGCTCGACGACGAAGGTGCTGGTGAAGCCGCCAGCTTCCCCCGTGCTTGGACTGCTCTAGTCTCAAGCGGCCTTCTCGTCGAACACGACATCGCGCGAGACAAGCACCTTGTCTCCACTTGGGTCATAGAGTCGGTACGCCTTGGTACCCTCCGCGTAGCCCAGGAACACCATCGGTGTGCTCCTATCCTCCAGCTTGGTGAGGTTCGGCTTTGTCTTCCTGACATGGCCGATGCAGCCGAATGTCCAGAGGAAGGACACGCTCGGCTTCCATCCTTACCAAGCCTCGAACGGCGTCTTACCCGCCAGGGCCTTGGTCGGAGAGTGGTTTAGGATAAACACCGTCGTGGTCACCGCCTCACCCCAGAACCTTGCTGACATTCCCTTGGCCTTCATCATTGATCGAGCCACGCTGACAACCGTCTGGTTCCGCCTCTCCACCATGCCATTCTGTTGTGGCAAATACAGTGTGGTGTGGTGTTGCACCACACCCTTTTCTACGCAGTACCCAGCGAACTCCACCGAAGTGAATTCGCCGCCGTGATCAGTCCTCAGCGTGCGGAGCTTCCTGCCGCTCTCGGCCTCAGCGCGCGTCTTGAACTTCTTGATCGTCGCCGCCGCTTCGTCCTTGCTCATCAGGAGTTGTAGCCATGTGTAGCGACTGCAATCATCCATGAGCAGGAGGAAGTACCGCCGACCACCGCCTGAAGCAGGCGTGATCGGCCCACAGAGATCGCCGTGGATGAGCTCGAGACCGTCCAATGCGTGATAGTTTGCCGCCTTTGGGAACGACAACCTCCTCTGCTTCCCGACAAGGCAGCTGTCACACAGCTCGCCTCCGTGCGTGATGTGGGGCAGCCCTCGGACCATCTTCTCCAGCCGACCAAGCATGTCGAAGCTGAGATGTCCGTACCGGGCATGCCACAGCCATGGCTCCTCAGTGTGCCTTGCCGCTAGGCACACCGGCTATTCTACCTTCAGGTCAAGCAGGTACAACCAGTTCTGGGACCTCTTCACCTTAGTGAGAAGTCTCTGGTCCCGGTCCCTGATCCGAAGGACACTGTCCTTGATCAGAACTTCGCTACCGCGCTCATCCAGCTAGCCAATGCTGATGATGCTCGAGCGTAGCTGCGGGATGTAATATACATCCGTTAGCGCGCGGTGCTCCCCGTTCTGGCACCTGAAGATGATGGTGCCGTGCCCTTGGATTGCCACCCTTGAGCCGTCACCAAACTTCACCGTACCGATAACATCGTCGTCGAGCTCGGAGAAGGCTTCCTTAGAGCCCATCATGTGGTTGCTGGCACCAGAGTCTAGATACCACCGCTGCTCCTGGTCGGCGCCCACACATCCGAGGTGGACTTGCGCGTGCGGTTCGTCGATGTTGACAGCCTTCAGGGCCGTCCCAGACCCTGCCACCGCCATCACCTCCACCCTCTCCTCGGCCTCGACGTCGTGCAGTGCATAGAACGTCGCCATCAGGATAGTTGCCTCATCCTCATCATCGGCTTGCGCCAGATGAGCCTCAGCCTTCTTCTCCTGCTTGCGATTTGGGCACTTCCGTGCCCAATGGCCCATCTTCCAGCAGCGTCGACAGGCGTTGGGGTCAACTTGCTTCTTCTTTTCAGAAGAAGCCCTGTCGTGGCGCTTGCCATCGCCACCATGGCTGGAGCAGGCTGCCTTCCCAGAGCTTCTCCGAGCAGCCCACTCCTTCTCCGTCAGCAGGAGTTTTCCGCTGTCCTTCGTTGCTGTCGCCTGCTCCAGGCGCTTGTCCACCGCTCGTAGATGGCCTGTCACTTCCTCAATCATGAGGGTGGACAAGTCTAACATCGTCTCTATGGAGAGAACGATCTGGATGTACTTTGCCGACACGGAGTGGAGGTACATGGAGACCGCCTCCTCTTCGTCGATGGTGACGTCGTGGCTCTTCAGCTTGCTGATGGGCATCTACAGGCGGAGGAAGAAGTCCTCCACCGTTTCACCATCCTTGAACTTGAGGTTGGTGTACTCCTGCTTCAGAAGTTGGGCCATCGCCTTCTTTTGCGCGGTCGGAACCGACGCGCATTGCCGCAATAGCCTCCCACGCCTCCTTACCAAAGCTCTTTGTCCCCAACGGCTCCCTGTACTCCACTGGTACAGCAGCGAGGATAGCCTCCAACGCTGACATGTCATCTTCTTCACTGTCGATGCCCTTGTCAACAGCATTCCAGAGCCATCGGGCTCTGAGTTTGACCTTCATGGTCACCGACCAATCTCCATAGTTGGTCCGAGTCAGCGTCGGCCAACTAGTGTCGCTGACCTCCCGTATCATGCGAACAACGACCTCTGTTTGTGGCTGGGCAGCCACAGCAGTGCCACTGCTGTCGCCCACTTTCAAACCGCCCATCATCGCTAGTGGTTAGTCTGGCGACGACGCTTGTACGGCTCTGATACCACTTGTTGGCCCATAGGAGCACCGGCTCAGGTGAGTTGCCCACTCACCGGTCTTACCGAGCACCCGCTAGTGTTGTCGAGCAACCACTAGCCGTGCCGACCACGAACAAGCGTTGTCCATCTCATACACTATGGCTAGAGCTTGAAGAAGAAGAGAGAACAACACACACACACAACAGAGACACTAGCGTTGGCCGGAGCCCTATATAAGAGATGGCAAATCTGAACTCTCTTTGCTGAGTTGCCTTGGTAGCCTATTTATACAACTCTATCCTTCTAGTCCTAGTACAGCTGTCATACTGCAACAGGGATTAGATAACATACAGGGCTGACTCTGTGTCGGCCTCTGCATGTGCCTACAGTGCTGCAGGTGAGCCATGCAGCGCCTGCACCTGCAGCGGCTACAGTATCACAGCAGGGGGCCCTTTTCAGCGTCGTCTTCCCTTGCAGTGTTCACACAAGGTATCAGTGAGTTCTTCGGTGGGGCTACTGATGGTAGGCTGGTTCCATTGGAGTCCGGCCATGGCGAGAACAAAGACAAGGTGGCCGGCGGTGGGCTATGACAACTTGACAAGAATATAGGATATGGCGTTGCATGTGGACGCTTGATGAGGTGGGTGCGTCTCCTCCTTGCAAAGCCAATTCTTCTAGGGCCTTCTCCGAATTCTCCCTTCTCCACCGAAATTGCTGCTAATAACTAGTCGTCACTTGACAATTCTGATAGCCTTAGGCCTTGTTCGGTTACTCAGTATTCCTCCTGGAATCAATCCAGGTGATCAAAACTTATACAAATTATGCAAGCAAAACCGGGTAGGAATGATTCCAGGCCACAGTTCCCCTTGAAACGAACGGGCCCTTAAAGATCCAGCAATGATTCATTACTTGGTACAGTAGCGTCATATTGAAGGCAATGTTCAGCAAGTGGCAGTGCTACTGTGCTAGTGTCCAGTGCACCCAGCTGGCCCATGTACAACTCAGCATCATCATAACTACACTGTTGTTCAATAGTCATGCTGTGGGAGACAACGTAACAGCCATATAAAGCCCAGTTCCATTAAAGCTTTGGTTGAGTTTGGTTTGCTAACATCTGCTATGCTACTTTGTAAGCTGGTAACCCCAGCACTGGATCTTGAGCTTTCATTAAGCTTTCAATAAAGCCAGGCGAATGCCTTTGATCTAAAAAAAAGATGTTGTCTATGGAAGGTTAGTTAGTGTATGTTGATCGGTCCAACGTAAACAAAAATGTTGGATCACGGTTAGGAATTCGAGTTCAGAGAAAATGATGCAGACTCCCAAACATGTAAGATACGTTTGAGATGATTGAGAATTGAAAGTTATTATTCTTCCATTAAAATTCAGTTGCCAAGTCCGATGCATACAGCTGTGTCATTATTGTGTTGGTGAGTCCGGGAAGGTGGCTATACCTCCTATACACCCATACGGCTAGCACGCATGATATGGCATGGAAGGGTAAACAACAAAACACAAGTGGGCAAGCTGCACCTTTATGGATTGGACCTCAATTAATAGAGTCCTTAATTTCAGAAACATATCTCTTACTTGGTCTGCTTAAGTTAGTTGATCTTAGGCGGCGATAATTAAATTGGTGCATCGGTAAAGGGTTTGACTGTCTCTGAAAGTTATTTGACATTTTTGGATATTTACACTTTATGCCACCTCTGTTAACCAAGGGGCCCGTCTCCCAATATCCTGTTTTTCGTAGTGCATCAAGGGCCCTTCACCTTTAACTAGCCTATGTTTTCTGTGCCACTACTATTTAGATAACCTCTGTGTGCTTCACCACTAAGTCACAGAACAGGGGTCTATTTGGTTCACCCCTCCAAGGCAAGGAGAGCAGAAGCCAAGGGTCTCCACCCAGGAGTTCAAAACCGCTGTGTGACTTAGTGCTTGACCACTAAGTCATACAATGGAGCACCTGGAAGCTTCGCTTGCCTTCGAACATGTGCTAGCTGTGATGACTTCTCCAAGTCGATGTCTTCGCCCAACCTGTTGTACAAGAGAAAAGATGGCGGAAATATTTTTACTAGTCCTATTGTGGTGCGGTCTTTTAGGACCGGGAAAAGAAGGGTCATTAGCACAAAATATTTGCTTAGCTTTAGACAGCTTTCGTGATTCATGGAATGTTTTTCCTTGCAATTTACCTATTTTTTAATAGTTTTGTTTGATTCAGCAAAATTATTCTGTGTTGATGCGTAAAATGTTTTTCCTCCATCTTTGAATTTATTTAAAATTTACATAGAAACTATGTTCCTCTCTGAGTTACGTACAATCTGCACATTTATTCTTGGGTCATCAACATTTTCTTAAATATTTCTGTTGAGTCTGTTAAATTTTTGTTGCCAGTTTCAGCTCAAAACTTACTTGCTTAACAATATGATTTATCTTCGTTTTACTTATATTACTACATGAAAAATGCATAATAGTAACAAGAGAAAAATCGTGAGCACTTATGCCATATTATTTGCAAGGAAGTTAGCTAGCCCTTAGCAGCTATGTTCCTATGAGGGAACCGGAACGTGGAACGGGAACTTGGGGTATTATTTTATAATCTAGAAACGAGAACGTTCCCGTTCCCGGAACGTGGCCCGTTCCCGTTCCCGGAAGCTAGCTAGCCCTTAGCACTTATGCCCAACTCACCCTCAGCAATGGAAATCATGGTGAAGACCGGCCACTTTGCATTTTTTAAATGAAGACCCATGCATCTTTGCTTTTCCCGGCTGCATTCACAAGACAAAAGAAGGTGGGGAACACTAATTAGTCCAGTAGTGGTGCCACTATATTTTGAGTGGGAACAAATTAAGTAGGCTAATCATATAAGATTCGCTTAGCTTTCATGATTCTTGCCCTGACTTTATCTTGTATATAACCATACTTTATTATAATTCTTTCAGCCCCGCTTCATTCTTTAATTCAATAAATTATTGTATGTTCACGTGTCTCTGTATGTGCATATCTCATCGATCAGTGGATAGATGGTTTAACAAACTAAAGGCTAACTTTTCAACGATATATGTCATGTTTGCTTGGCTGATAAGCCATGGCTGAAAGTACTGTTGACTTATTTGTTGTGAGCGAAAAATAATGTTCGTTGGCTGAAAAAGTTATGTACAATAATGTTGGTTGGCTGATTTGTTGAATTTATTTAAAATTTACATAGAAACTATGTTCCTCTCTGAGTTACGTACAATCTGCACATTTATTCTTGGGTCATCAACATTTTCTTAAATATTTCTGTTGAGTCTGTTAAATTTTTGTTGCCAGTTTCAGCTCAAAACTTACTTGCTTAACAATATGATTTATCTTCAGTTTGTTTATATTACTACATGAAAAATGCATAATAGTAACAAGAGAAAAATCGTGAGCACTTATGCCATATTATTTGCAAGGAAGCTAGCTAGCCCTTAGCAGCCATGTTCCTATGAGGGAACGGGAATGTGGAACAAGAACTTGGGGTATTATTTTATAATCTGGAAGTGACAACGTTCCCGTTCTCGGAACGTGGAACATGGGAACATGGAACGTGGTGATGTTCCCGTGAATACAGCTGTGTCATTATTGTGTTGGTGTGTCCGGGAAGGAGGCTATACCTCCTATACACCCATACGGCCAGCACGCATGATATGGCATGGAAGGGTAAAGAACAAAACACAAGTGGGCAAGCTGCACCTTCATTATAATTCTTTCAGCCCCGCTTCATTCTTTAATTCAATAAATCATTGTATGTTCACGTGTCTCTGTATGTGCATATCTCATCGATCAGTGGATAGATGGTTTAACAAACTAAAGGCTAACTTTTCAACGATATATATGATTCTTGTTATGATCAGTGTCATCATTATTTTTGATAAGAATGGGGATATAATCACTTTCATTGTGGCTTGGAAGTCACTTTCTCTCTTTAGCTCCACAAACTGTACTCCTTTTCCAAAATAATTGCTCAAGTTGGAAAAGTAGTTCCATTTTATCTAAGTGATTGGAATATGAGATATAGTAGGATGGAAATGACACTTGCTCGCTTTTGCAATGTACTTGGGATTTATTTTACAATGTCAAAAACTCAATTAGCATGCTCCTCAAATGATATTTAAATACCTACCAAGGCCAAAAGATGAATTCCTTTCAAAAGCTTGTCAAGTATGCTACTTATTCTTGTACTGATGTAACACACAAAAATTTGCAACATTTTTAAAATAGCTAAATTGATTTATTTACGCATTAGTGTGTGCATGCAATATAGAAAAATAATAAATTTTATTAAATTAAAATCAAATATAAGGTCTACATACATGTTGTGCATACATGCTGCTGCATTAGGATTTTTTTTGTGATGTTTGGTTGATTCAAAATTCAAAGGAATTCAAATCCATTTCAAATTTGCTTTGGAAATCTAGAAATTCAAAAGAAAATGAATTATTTTCCTCCCTTCCCATTTCAGCCCTAGTAGGCCACTACCAGCCTGTTCTCCTCCTTTTTTTCCCCGCAGGCCCAGCTCTCCCCCTCTCTATCCCGCGCGGGCCGCCTCCTTTCCTTTCTCTTGCGCGTCCCAGTGGCGAGCAACAGCCTAGCACTTCCCCTCTCCCTCTTTCGCTGACAGACCGGACCCACACATCAGAGCCTTCTTCATCCTCCACTCATGGCCAAGCTAGACATTGTGGTAGAACCGCTCGAAATAACATACTTACGGAGGTGCTCATCTTCTACCAGACACTAAGTACGCCGAAAGCAAGCTACAGCGGGTGGTATCCGTCGGACACACCCCAAGGGAGAACCCGAAAAATCCACATTTTTCCCCAAGGATCTAATAATGAGAACAAGGTACAAACTTAGTCCATTTCATACATCCAAAGTTCTTTAAAAATTACATTATTATATTACCAAATGTCAGAGTGCGGAATATTAAACAGCGGAATTTAAAAGAAACATCTATCGATAGTAAGCCAAGATTCCGTCGGTGCCCACCAGAAGAATCCTTCACACAACAGTACTCCTCATGTATTACCTGCAACAGGGGTAAATAAACCCTGAGTACACAATGTACTCGCAAGACTTATCCGACTAGTGGGAATACTTTCCCGACTCCAAGGGATATAATAAGCTTTATGGTTTGCTAGTTTTCTTTTTACAGAAAGCAATACTAATAGTGAGTCCTTAATTATGTTATTATTAATAGCCATATTAATTTATTATCTAGCCATTCTATGTAAGCACTTGTTCTACTTTCAAGTAAGAGTTGAGCAATCAGTTCTATTTCATCACCTTCTATCTTTCAGTTCTTACTACGGTTCTAGACCCAAAATAAGCCATACTAGATTTCCCGGTGATTCGCGAATCAATGCCCCCAGCTGGTACCCCAAAAACACACGCCCCGTTTGTACCCCACGCACTAGCAGGACCAACCCATCACCCTCCTGTCGTGGGGTCCATGTCCCCGTCCAAACTTGGACTCCAAGCCCCCGCTCCTAAGTCCCGAACTTAGTGCGGTGCAAGGACCTCCACCATCCCCGCCTCCAATCAGTCGGTCCGGAAAGAGTCGGAACCCACGACAAGAGAGCAACAAGTCTTTCCTGTGCCCATACCCAAGTATGTGCTCGGAATAATATATCTGTGACCTGCCTCGAGACTTATGCAATGATCGGTCCTTAACCGACACAGACAGGGAAAAAGTGTAACCAAGCTAAGCCCTGTTGGCCGCACGACACAACCTCTTACATCCACCAGTACTCAAACCATATCCATACCCAGTCAACATTTTTCCTTTCCATCAATTATCATGAGTGATCATAATTATCACCTATTGTGAGTAATGGCAGGTTACTCACGCTACCAAAATCCTGAGCATAGCAGCTACTCGACTTATACTAGTAGGACTCATAGGTAGATATTTTTAAATGAATATATATATATATATATATGTATTAATACTTTTCCTTTTATTTCAAATGCAAGATTGAATGGTTGAAACGAAGGGTCATGCAAAAAGACCATCTGAAAGCAGTTCAAGAGTCAATAGCAGGATTTCTTCTAGAAAAAGTGCTAAATCCCAACGACGAGTTCTACTTTGATCCTAAGGAATAAATGATGTAAATTAAATGTTTATTGATATCGTTATTTTCGGGAACAAGATTATGAAAGTGTTGTATATATACATATATATCTATAATACATATAGTTTCATACTTTATTCGAATATAACAATGCTCGAGATGAGAATTAGATGTAATTATATGCGTGCGTGTATTTATATTAGCAGCGTAGAATACGTACATAAAAACATATTATATATTAAATAAATATGTGTAACTGAACTGAAAACAAATTAAACAAAAAAAAAGAAAAAGAAAAGGAACCTTTAGTCCCGGTTGGGGTTACCAACCGGGACTAAAGGGTGCGGCCACGTTTGCTCGGCTGGAGGGCCTTTAGTCCCGGTTGGTAACACCAACCGGGACTAAAGGTCCCTCTTTAGTCCCGGCTCGATGACCCGGGACTGAAGGTTCCACCTTTCGTCCCGGGATCGTTGTCTCGGCGCAGTAACCGGGACTAAAGGCCGTTACCGTCCGGGACAACAAGTCCATCCTGTAGTAGTGACTCCTCGCTTATTGGGTCGTCCTTCCCTGGAACTGATGTAGCCAAATAAGACAGACGGACTAAAGGACCACCAATTTGTCCTGGCATTTCATTTTCCTTGCAGTTTCACAGGAACAATACATTGCCCTATCAAATTATTTTATTTAAACAATTGGACGCTCACTTAGCTTGGGGCCGGGAATATTATCAAACTATAGCAAATCCATCGATTACCGAGCACAACTTGTGTTGACCTCTTTGGAGGCAGGTCTCGTCTATGCCAATGTCATCACACCTAGCCCGTTTGTTGCAAGAATACCAAACACAGGTAGTTTGACGTCCTCAGGCTGTACAGATCAGGCCTAGCCTAGTCCGTCCTCACGGGCCACTCTCGTGCAGCCTAGCAAATAGGCCCTAAGTCAGTGGAGGTACACACATCGACAACACAATGCTTGCTGTAGTTACGAACCCACGACAGCTAGCGCACCACGTAGGGGGCAGCGTCGTGTATGATCACCGCCCACTGATGGCATGAGCCATCATCCTTGCCGCCAGAGCTGGAGACGTAGCGACGTACGATTTTCCGGAGAGATCATCTCCACCGGCAGCGCCTTCTCCCGCGGCGATGCTCTCAGCTTCAGGAGCCTGGAGGACAAGAGTCCCCGACGTTGTATCCACCGGCAGGCCTCCTGCGTGTCGACTTGGAGGGCCTGTCTCGTCACATCCACACAATACTTGTCGTGGTTACCAACCCACCACATCTCACCTCCAACTCGTAACTTTCCGCAGTCGATAGGAACTCCATAGCCACTCCTGTTGCCAAGTTTTCCCTCGTCGCCCCTTCACCTTCTACTGCGGTCACTGTAACACCCCTTGTCCAAAATCTTCTTATATGGCCCAGCACTGCATGTGGAGCGGGCCAGCATACACATAGCACTCTTATACTTTTGTCCTTGCTTCAGGTAAAAGGGTTAACCCAGATGAGCTATGTTTGGAACGACAAGGATTATAAGCTGACCCTCACCCTCCTAATCTTCCAAAGTGATACTAAACCCACGAACTACAACTTCTCATGCGCCACATGGGTCAACTTCACAACTACCACGGGGTACAAATGGGCTGGGGTTTTACAGTCACCACCCTTAAGGGCTGACGCCCTCACCAGCTAACCACATACGCAGCAGAAATCTAGGACCACCACTTCATACACCCTTCTATGGGCTTATGCAGCAAAGGTCGATAATGTGATACAATATGTGACACCCCGCACTATAATTGCGTGCTACCAATTGGTATTTAACGTTTTGACATCTGTGTCGGACATAGTGGCTAACACCTAACGATTTGTAGATTCTACCATAATTTTCTGCCCCTACAATAGTCGGACGTGATGTTGGAAAAGCATCATTATTGGTCGGTTCAGAGCCCTACGTGGTAAACTGCTCAATAATGTTGCAAGATTAAAATGTGATATCGGCAGGTGTAAACTAGTTGATCATCAGTTCCATCCATTGGAGAATGCAGACGTGTTGAGAACTCGTATATGTAGGGCGATGGTGAACGACTACCAGCTATTTTAGCTTATTATTAGATTATGAAGACAGACTGAGAAAGCAATTTTCTCCACTATAACACCAAGCAAGATATAGTTTAGAACAACAACAACATCACGGCAAGAGTGTCATCAATACATTAAGTTTGCCTGTGGAGCCGTGACTTATAATTGACGTATACTTATCAGTCTAAAACTGGAGTTGACGAAATAAGACAGCCCTTTTACATGTTTAAAACAAATAGAAAATATAAATGCTGAGTCAGATCCGTGTCATCTCTTTGGAGTGTAGTACTAGGGTGCATATATATTGTAAAGTTTTTCTCAAGTAAGGTATAATAATTGCTTAGATTTTGTGCTAATGAGAGACACTGATGAGGACTGCAGTGTGTATAGTATGTGCATGCTGAGGAGGTACAAACAAATACTAGCAGCCGGGTAGAAACGAACCAATATATAACAGGCTCTAGTATGTACACATGACGACTGACCAACTGATGGATGACTTTCAACACGGGTTAAGGCCCTGTTTGGATCGTTAGCGCTAAAAATGAGCTAGCTAATAGCTAGTAGCTGCTGATTTTTAGTAGCAAACTGTTTGGATCTACCTGGGTGGTTGGATAGTGAGTTGAAGGTGTATATGAACTATTAGCAACTCAAAACATGCTGATGGAACTAAATAGTCAGTAGCCCTACAAGTAATAATTAGCGGGTCTGTTTAGTTTTCTCTAGTACTAATTTTAGTTGCTAATTTTCAGTGCTAGTGGATCCAAACAAACCCTGAGTCTACCACAGAAGGACACTACATCCTTATTGGCTCGTCCTTCTCCGTGTTACTGATGTAGCCAACTAAGACAGGGACGTGCTGAAGGACCATTGATTGTCCTGGCATTTCATTTTTCGTTGATGTTTCACAAGGACAGTTGCCCTAGTTCTTCTATTTATTAAACCATAGCACGCTAACTTTTCTTGGGGTCCGGAATACTATCAAACTAGCAAATCCCCCCATCACTCGGCACAACTAGCGTAGACCCCTTAGGCTGAAGGACGTCTATGCCAATGTCGTCACCCCTGCAGCCTTTGCTGCTCCTCGCAGCAACGGTACCTACCGCGGATACCCTGCTCATGACTCCAGGGTGCCATGGGCTACTACACGGATAATCGAAGAGATGGGTAATTTTAAAAAAAAAAAATGGAATAGATCCAATGGCTATTATTGATGATGATGGTTTGAATCTATCAAATTAAATGCCAGATATTTATAACTATTATGGGATTTCTAGAATTTATGTTTTTCTTAACGATGTAGTGGGGATTAGTATAATGTGGAACCTCCCTCTAAATAGTAATAGTAAGATGCACTGTATATAGTTAGTCTAAAATACAACAGGGGGACTGGCCAAATGATATGAGTACGTGCAGCTGTAAAGCAAAAAACAAATAGAAATAATGGCGTGTCCAAATCGTGTGATGACTTCGTTGGAATGTAGTACTTGAGAATTACTTCGTCAATTAGTGTGTGGTATCTATAAAATAAAGGGTTTCTGGTGAAAAGGGGGTAAGACAAAGTATAAAAAGGAATTGGTTGGTTTAGTAAGAGTTTTGGGGTTTCCAATGCAAAACCATTTAGGATGCTAGTATAGAGAACTATTGGAGAGAGAAAAATTAAGGTTGTTACTTATTTTGTTAACCTACTAAACTTATTAGTTTGGCAAGTAAATTATAGAAAATATTTGGAGATGCTCTAGGAAGTTACACACTGGCAGCAGCAGTAGGTGGAGCCAACAAATAAAAATTATGACTTGTGGGCAGTCGTCTAGTACATATGGACGACTGACCGACCGATGACCTGTGGGCAGGTCTACAAACAAAAATACTAAACGCTTGGCTCATCCATCGTCGTCCTTCTCAGTGGAGCTGATGTAGCCATCAACAAAAGTACAAGACAGTTGTGGTGCATGGGTGCAGGAGCATCAGATTCTTAAAACCCAAGATTCCAGGCTGTTTCTTATCAGTTGGTTACCTTTGGCTGGCTGCTACACCCATAGTTCTTCTATTTAAACCCCTGGAGACTAACCTCGGGGATACATACGACGCATCAAACGAGAAACAAAAAATCCAGTGAACACTCAGCAAAGCCACCGATGTCATCACTCCTGTTGCTTGTGCTGCTCCTTGCAGCAAAGGAAGCCACTGCAGACAGCCTCCCTGATGCGAGACCGGGCTGCCAGGCTCTCTGCGGAGACGTGGAGATACCATACCCATTCGGCATCGGCACCATCTGCTCCCGCAAAGGCTTCGAGATCGACTGCATCAACAACGGCAGCGCCGGCGAGATTCCCGTGCTACCTACGCCCGACCAGAACATTCGGGTGCTGCACCTGTCCGTGTCGCCATTCCCGGAGGCTCGGGTGGTTCTTCCGGTGGCATGGCGGTGCTTCAACTCCACCGGAGACATCACTGGGAGCTACGCGGGCGACGTCGACTTCAACAGAGAGGGCGTATATCGCATCTCCAACACACAGAATGAGCTCTTCGTCCTCGGCTGCAACACCTATGCCTACAACAATGGCGTCAGGGTGTACGACAGCCGCTTCAGTTACAAGTACTACACGGGATGCATCACCGTCACCAATGACAAAACGGACCCCCGTGATGATGCCTGCGCGGGCCTCGGCTGCTGCCGCGTCGACATCCCGCCAGGCATCACGGATACCAGCATGACCATATCTGGCTGGTCGCACGCCAACCAGGAGTTCTGCCCCTGCGACTATGCCTTCATCGTAGAGAAGGGCAACTACACCTTCAAGGCATCCGACCTTATATCCAACAACCAGACCATGCCTCTGCATGTGGACTGGACCATGCCGCTGCGTCTCGACTGGGCCATCCGCGACAACGGCTCGACGACTGCCGTCTCCTGCGCTCAGGCACCCAACAAGACTGATCATGAGTATGCCTGCCTTGGCAACCACAGCGAGTGCATCAACTCAACCAATGGCCCTGGGTACTTCTGCAATTGTACCCAAGGCTACGAGGGTAACCCCTACGTCGTTGGTGGATGCACGAGTAAGTAGCCTTGATACATGGATCTTGTATCTTATCTTAGGCTTTAACGGCGCCTGAATTCTCACCATGCACTATATTCTAGATATTCTCATAGATTAATTAAAAACAACTAATCATTAATTTGATAGACTCTCACAATCGTCATCAATAATATTCTTCGGATCCATTGTATTTTATAAAAAAAAATACTGACCTCTATCATTCTGAAAATATGTAAAGTAACTCCTAATCATAGCATCTAAATTACCCACCTTTGGCATTATGAAAGATGATAATTCAAAATAACCCCCTATAATTATATTTAAGTTTCTCACCTCTATCTTTATGAAAGACGATTCAAAATAAAAACCCACAATTTACATCTAAAATACAAAGCTCTGCAATTATGGAAGATAATTTAAATAGCCCCCTATTGTTCAATCTAAATTACTCACCACTGCAATTATAAAAAGATAATTTAAAATAACCACCTAATTTTTAAAATTATCTCTATCTGTCATTATCAAAAATAATGCAAAGTAACACGCCACATTTGCATTCCAATTAGCCATATATGCATTTAGGAAAGAAAATATACTAATATAAGTTTCATGAAAAAAATCAATATCCATAGAGGATGCTACATATCTCTAAATTACACACTTCAATAGCTATGAAGTTAAAAGTAAGCACAATCTTATGTTCGACTATATAGACCAAGTAATTGTGTATCGATTAGACAATTTTTTAATAGTATAGAAGCATGAAAAATATTTGGCTAACAAAGCAAATAACAATGATACTGATAATTCACTTTAAGTATATTAATACTCCAAGAGAATAAATTTTATAAGTTTTTGTAAATTAGTTGTTTATACATTTTAACTCGGTAATTGTAATTTAATTTGAAGTATTCATGGTTTCTTAAACATATGGACTAATTTTTCAGCAATTATAAGTATCTTTCTATAACAACTAATATACATACTAATGATAACAACAAATTATTTAAATTATTAATAACCATGTCAATATTATTACTTTAGGTATATTATACATTTTAACTAATATATTGACATATCTATATTGATTGTATAAATTTACTGTATATATAATTATTTGATAAACACAGACATAACTAATCTTTAGTAGTCAGAGGTACTTAACAATAACTAACGCTTACATCTCCTAAGATTCTTGTCCCATGCGCGAGCACAAGTTGATGGACTATTACTTGACTTTTAAAACAAAATAACATTACTTCACTAATTAGAAGTTACTTATTTGAAAGTTTATTGTAAAAGTTAAGAACCCAACTATAGACTTATTTACTTATTTGGAGGTTCAAAGCTACAGATATACTCTAGCTTGTAAGCAAATTTCTAAAATAGCAACAACTACTTTAAATTTTTCATTTTAAATAGGTGGGATTATTTTTTGAATTTTTGGAAGTCTTAGGTGGTTTATTTAATTTCCTTGTCAATTCTCTATACCGTACTTCATGTTTTCTTTAATCAAAAAGAGTTTCAAGATTTTACAGCTTTATTTCCTATATTTTCTATTTACCTTATACATGTGATTATTGCACAAATTATTGTGTTGTTGACGAATGACATTTTTGTGATTATGGCAACTATATACAGATATCAACGAATGCCAATATCCACAAAGATATCCTTGTCCAAGTGGTAGCAAATGCATTGACACAAACGGAGGCTACAAGTGTAAATGCAATTTATTCCGAAGAGGAGAGGAATGTCGTCCCATAATTCCCATGACTGTTGTTGCTCTATTAGGTGAGCATAAAAGTCAGTATAAGCTAATTAGGTTCTTTTGTAGCTCTATGTTTATTACACATTGCTTATTTCTCTTATTTTTCACATTATCCATGTGATGCTATATTTCTATTGATGAAAGAAATGAATGGAACTAGGGTTAGGGGTAATTTATACACGGTAATAAAATATAGCACACAAATATATGTACATGTATATGCATGTATATACATACATGGACATAATATATATGTAACTCAAATCAGTATAGTAATTATCGTAACTCAAAGTGGCCATAGAATAAGTCATTCTATATAGCCAGCTATAGAACAGTACTTCTATATATGTAAATTCCTTTTTAATCCGAGGTGTAGCCACTATCATGTTTATATCTCAAGATTTAGGGTGTATATGGCCTGATGAAGCGTATGCATATAGAATATGTGATCATACTAGATCATCTAGAATAGTATATGTCAAGTATGCAAGTATACACAAAATATGTGGTTATACTTATTTTATATATTAATACGGTGGTATTATAACAATATATTAAAAAATATGTGTTCCTCTGAAATTTTGTTTACATAGTAAGATTTGGTGTATCTTAAAATATGTATCTAAACATACTAAAATTGATAAACGAGTATTCATATGCATGGCTGTTTATTGAAGATGGGAGTAGCTACACCTAGGAGTAGGAAAAAACTCACCATGTATTCAAACACACACACATGTGTATGTGTCATATCAGAAAGCAAGATAGAAATAAAGAAAGTGTCAACAGAGGGCTCATAACTTTGTCTCGTTAATGTACAAATGCATATATAGATATAATTGAAATTTAATCCTACCTGCTACACACTGTGTTTGTAGGAACGTTTGTCGCAATCTTTTTTCTAGTGCTCCTACTCTGGTTCATTTACATGGATGGAAAGCGGCGAGTGAAGAGGGCCTGCTTTGACAAAAATGGGGGTGAAGTACTTAAGGAAGCAGCTGGCATTGCCATATTCACACAAGAGCAGCTGAACAAAATAACAAACAACTACGACACCCCCATTGGAAAAGGTGCCTTCGGCAGCGTCTTCTTGGGAGAAATCAACGAGAAGGAGCGAGTTGCGGTTAAACGTTCTCATTTTGAGAACAAGAAAGGTGGTCAGCTTCAGCAAGGGGGTGAATTTGTGAATGAGATCACCTTCCAGTTCCAAAATAGACACCCAAACCTGGTTCGCCTTGTTGGGTGCTGTTTGGAGACAAATATCCCTGTTCTGGTCTACGAGTATATCAGTAATGGGAACCTCTACAACCTACTTCATGGGCAGAGGGATAAGGTGCTCCTGCTAAGGACACGCCTCAACATTGCCATTGGCTCTTCAGAAGCTCTTGCTTATATGCATTCACATGCTGATCGTGACCGCATCCATGGTGATGTCAAGACTGCCAATATCCTCTTGAATGACAACCTCATGCCGAAGGTCTCCGATTTTGGATCATCGAGGCTTTTGTCAACCGCTAAGTATGCCACGGCTGTGGCAGCAGATATGAGCTACATAGACCCAATGTATATGATGACACATCGTTTTGTACCAAAGAGTGATGTCTACAGCTTTGGAATCGTTCTTCTTGAGCTGATAACCCGGAAGACGGTCCGGTATGGGAAAGATAGAAGCCTGCCCGTGGACTTTGTCAAGTCTTCTAAAGAGAAGGGCAATGCAAGGGAATTGTACGACGGCAACATTTTGTCTCATGATGGTGATCAATGTCACTATTGTGGAGAGTGCCTTGACAAGATTGGCGCTCTTGCAGTCCAATGTCTGATGTACGACGTTGACGATAGACCCACAATGGCAGAGGTAGTGGATGAATTGAAGCAAGCAGCCAATCTAGTGGATAATTGCAAGCAGCGAGCCATCGTCTCCCAGCATACTGTTGCTCATGTTTGAGTTAAGTTAAAGGCGCGTATGAAACATGATGAAGAAAGTGCTTCGTCAGCTCAAGCTAGCTACATTATAGTACTATAATGATCAAATTTATCTTTCATCACTATATATAACTACATATCCAGCTTGTATGTGTTTATGCACGCAGTTGCACTATATTTTTATTTTATGTATTTGCATGGCTGAAATAATTTGTGAAGTACATTATTGTATTGTGTAACTAATTCCATTTTATATAGAAAATATTTTATGTTTGATATGTCAACAACCAGATATAGCTAGGAGCTAGTGTGCTTCCTCAAATTTGAGTCTGCAGGTTACATGAAAATAGTAATATTCAGATAGCCGCCAGTAATTGCAGTTGACGTACCATATATTGGATCCCTGTTGAGGTTCCGGCAAGGTCAGATACAGATACCGGCATGTGTTATAGGAAACTGATACCTGAACTAATCGACCTGTGTACCGCAGTATGTTCAGGAGTCAAATTACCAATGATAGTGTTCGTGCCACGAACACGTGACATGGATGCACAAGTACATCCCTTCTTCTCAGACTCCTCTAGCGATAAGTATCATAGGCAGAGGAAAGGACCTTAAAGCTGTACAGGGGCTCAAAGCATGAGATACGAATGCCAGGGATCGGGCTGCGCGACACCACTCCAGCTCGATTTTAACAGTGTATACATGATTCCCACAGTTGATTGAAGTTACTAATTTCGAAAAATAAAAATTTTACCTCTCCCCTTCATTCCAAGCTTTCAACTACTGAATAATTTCAATTTTGCTTATACAAAAAAATAAAAATTTGGTTGTCAAAATTATATAGTTTAATTTGAAAAAAAAAATCTATGTAACTACTGCTGCAACAGTGCACGTGGAATTAACAAGTTTTCTTTACGTATTTAGCTGGTTCCTCAGGGGCATTGTGGTCAAAGTTGGGTAATAGGACAGGGCACCACTGGTCCCATAGGATTCTCACTCCCAGCGATAACATAACAAAGCCAGCCAGCGTTGACGACACAAACCGCAGGTTGTCGATGTCGAGGTCATCGCTCCTGTTATCTGTGCAGCTGTGCTGGTGCAACAATTAACGATAGGTATGGTCAGTTTAAGCATGCAAAGTCCAGCTCCCCGGCGTTATTGGCTTCTATACAACTTGATTCAGACTTGTTATGGTGCCGCTTGAAATTTGGTAGTAGTATTAGAAAACATTGCCAGGGAATTCATCTAGATTGTGGGTTCGGGCCTCCTCAAATGCTCTTATATAACAACGATCATTTTGTCAAAAGAAGCAATAATATCTATCTGTTGTTATAGTAATTAGCAATATCTACCATGATAATTGTAGCCAAAAAACAAAGTAAAAAAATCTACTATTGGACGATCAGTGTCAAACCATCCAAAGTGGTTGAAGACGAAAAGGACCGCCAAGTCAAGGGGCAGTGCGACCAAGCTTCATCTGTAGCTTGCCAATATCGAGTTGTATGCCACCATTCTCAGTGAGGGGAGGTGTGTCAGAGAGCGGGAACAATGGTGAGTTCTTCGGTGGTGCTACTGATGGTAGGCTGGTTCCATTGGAGTCCGGCCATGGCGAGAACAAAGATGAGGTGGCCGGCGGTGGGCTATGACAACTTGACAAGAATATAGGATATGGCGTTGCATGTGGACGCTTGATGAGGTGGGTGCGTCTCCTCCTTGCAAAACCAATCCAAAGCAACACCCGTACGTACCTGCCAGATGATAGAACGAGTTATAGCTGTTCCAGGCTTATAACCCATTCTAAACCACACAACAACAGCAGTATATTCTCTCATCAAATCTACTCCATCCGTCCAAAAAGAAATGCAGTTATCATTTTAAAAGTAGCGGTATAGTGTAAATCAATAAATGTGACAGCAAACCAAGCAAAAAGATACCGGGCTCAGATATGTATATTCTTTGGTTTCGATATGATCCAAGTGGATGGCGATGGTCAGATGTAGTTGATCCAGCGGCTTGATCAATGGTGATTGGTGACCAACCGATCGATCGAGGCATTTGGGTGTGGACCGCCTAAGTCGTGCCTGTCACTACCGTTTGAGGGCTTTTTTGGATAACGGGAATAACGTGGGAAAAATGGAGGATTCTGATTCCTATAGTTTTCTTCACTGTAACACCGTTTAAACAAAGGAATCAGCTCTAACCATTCCATAAGAAAGGCAAAATAACCTGTACTTTTGGAGGAAATAGAAAATGAGCCCCGAGCTCAAGGAAATCTTTCCTTTGTGGCTTTCCTTTGTGGCTCTGTTGCTTACGAACTCACTCCTGAGAATAAACAAAGCTTATGTGCGGTGGTTCTACTTCATCGAAGTGCTACAAATACACGACATGGAAAGTGAGCACCCCATAACTGTATAAACTTTTGCCAAATTGCACAACACTCGTGTGTAAATAACTTAAAAAAATCATAACCATATAAACTAATTAATCATTCATTAAGTATTACATTATTTTTTTATTTTTTAAGGGTAATTTACATTATCTTCTATTATTGGTCTGTCATCAATTAAGAGATATAGTGGTTACTTTCAATTTCCTACACTCTTCTCATTCCTGCATTCCAAACACATATTCCTATAAAATTCCTGTAATTTTCCATTCCTCTGTTTTCCCATCTCAATCCTTTCACATTCCTACATTTTCTCCTATTCCTGTATTTTCTATTCCTGTGGTCCAAACAGGGCCTCAGACCTCAAAAAAGTCGATCACATTATTGGTTTGTTTGCTGCCATGCATGGGCCCAAAAATAATATTCCCTATCACCATATAAATAAATAGATATATTTGTGTTTGGTTATGTTGACGGATCATATCTGGAATCTAGCTAGCGACGACTTGACCTGAGCAGGACGAAGCCTTCACTACAGGAAACTGGCTCTTTGCCGACTGCAATTTTCTTTGCCAACTGTTTTTTTTCGACACTCGGCAAAGAGGTCCCTTTGCCAACTGGAATTTCCTGCAGTCGGCAAAGCAGGATTTGCCGACTGCCAGGCAGTTGGCAAAGAATTGCAGTCGGCAAAGGCAGGCCATGGTTGACGCCATCCACACCGTCACCTTTGCCGACTGCCACTCCGTCAGCAGTCGGCAAAGGCGCAGGCTTTGCCAACTGCCATCCTCCCTGGCAGTCGGCAAAGAATTTTTATTTTTTTTGATTTTCGATCCCAGTTTTTTGTGTTGCCTTGATACAGTAAGTACATGATATATTCCAAGTTTGGGATCATTTTGATTTATTTTGCTATATTCCGTAGATTTTTTCTGTTTCTTTGATTTTTTCCGGCAGCTCCAGATTTGAACTGCAGGTACATGAAATAATGGAATCCGGCCATTCAGAAAATGATATTCATGATGTTTGGAGCATGTTGAGGCCGTGTGCGGGGCCTCGCGTGAAATTTCGAACCGTGTTGGTGTCGGAACACGCCGAGCCACGCGCGTGAAAAGTGTTTTTAAATTTTATAAAATCGAAACGGGGTCCGAAAATGACGAAACTTGACGACGTGTCTTGTCATCGCATGCGGAGGCTGTGGTAAAAATTTGAGAAAGTTTCGAGCAAGTGGCGACGTCGGGTGGCTAAAACCTGGACATCTCCCCCCCGCCCCCCCGCGCTGGTCCTCCCCGGCCGCGTGCGAGCCCTCCCCGGTCGTCGCGCGCCCCCTCCCGGCCGCGCGCGCCCTCGGCGTCCGGGCCCCCTCCCAGGCGGCGCGTTCCCCGCCCTCCCCCCGCCGCTCCTGCCCCGTCGCGGCCCCGCCCCTCCCCGCGCCCCACCGCCACCCGGCTCTCTCACCCCCGTGCGACTCCCGCCACCGCGACTTCCCTCCCCGGCTGCGCGCCCCCTCCTAGGCGGCGCGGCGCCCTCCCCCGCGCGGCGCGGCCCCCCGGCGGCGC
This sequence comes from Miscanthus floridulus, assembly GCF_019320115.1. Taxonomy (NCBI): domain Eukaryota; kingdom Viridiplantae; phylum Streptophyta; class Magnoliopsida; order Poales; family Poaceae; genus Miscanthus; species Miscanthus floridulus. The sequence continues at coordinate 141,538,602 of NC_089588.1, forward strand.
CCCCCCCCCCGCTGGTCCTCCCCGGCGCGGCGCGCCCTCCCCGGCGGCCGCGCGCCCCTCCCCGGCGGCCGCGCGCCCTCCCGGCGGCCGCGCGCCCCTCCCAGGCGGCGCGGCGCCCTCCGCGGGGGCGGCCCTCCCGGCGGCGCCCCCCCCCCCGGCTGGTCCCTCCCCGGCGGGCGGCCATCCCCGGCGGCGCCCCCCCTCCCCCCGCGCTCCCCCCCCGCGCTGGGCCACCCCCGCGGCGCGTCCCCCCCCCCGCGCTGGCCCCCCCGCGTTGGGCCCCTCCCGGCGCCGGCTGCCCCGCCCAGGCCCCTCACCGGCGCTGCCCCGCCCGATCCGGCCTCGGCTAGGCGCGCCGTCGCGTGCAGCTCCGGCGTCGTCCCCGCAGCGGCCGCGGCCTCGCCCCGACCCGCCCCGCGCCGTCGCTGCCCCGCCCCGATCCGGCGTGCCCGCTCCGTCCGCCGTCCGCGCACCATCCGCCGTCCGCGCGCCGTTCGCCGTCCGCTGGCCCTGCGTCGCCGTCCTCGCCGCGCCGTCCTCGCCTCGCCGTCCTCGCCTCGCCGCGTCGTCCTCGCTCGCCTCGCCGTCCTCCACGCCGCGCCTCTGCTCCACGCGCCGGTGGACGCCGCCGTGACGACGAGGTAGTAGTACTACTAGTAGTAGTAGTTTACTTTTTAATACCTGCTATATTCTTCTGCATGGATTGGAAATACATTTGTGGTTGTCGGCCATCGTGCCTGACATGTATATGTGTTTGTCGGCCATCGTGCCGTCTTTTCTTGCAGGTTTGGTAACCTTCCCGTACAGGGGAGGTGCTGCCGAAATTTTTCGTTCTCACTAATTGTTTTTCTTTTTCAGGAGGGCTCCCATTGGAGGCTAGCCGGAGGAGCACGACTCGGCACTGCCCCGCTAGCCTTTCTTCACCGGCACCTGCGGTATGACCCCTCTTTCCGCCACATGTAGTCGTAGGTCGCGTTACCCAGTTAGGCGTCTCCCGTCCGAAACGGATACGGTTGGAAGTATGCGTTCTTCGCATATGTATAACCGTATCCGTTTCGGATTGTCCACGTTATTTGGACAGCCCGAGGATGCGCAGACGAGGTTAGCTCCCATGTTCCGCTCCCGTCCGAGTCGGAGTTTCGGCAGGACCTCCCCGTTGTTCTCTGGATACACACTCTCCCCGCCGGGACGTGTATCGGGAGAACAGCGGGGAGGTGCTGCCGAAATTCCGTCTAGGACGGGAGCGGAGCATGGAAGCTAACCTCGTCTGCGCATGCTCGGGTGGGATTAGGACCTATCCTTCACCTATTAGATGGTAGGAGCGCGTTGTAGATGCACTTGCTGGTTTTATCACATGTTAACATTGCCGCATGACAGAGCATGGGTGACCGTGAGTGGATGTACTCGGGCTTCGCAAGTAAGAGCCACGAATGGATCAGGGGGACGACTGAGTTCCTGGAGCATGCATTTGGCCCAGCTGCTAAAGGGTCGATTCGGATGCCGTGTCCCTGCAGCGAGTGCAGGAACAAGAAGAAGAAAGTAAAGGCTCAGGTGTTGAGAGATCTGTTCAAGCACGGGTTCGTTCCAAACTATACCCGTTGGCGCCACCATGGTGAATACCATCCTATTAGGGACGAGGTGGTGCGACCCGTCCTCGAGGAGTATGATGGCGATGCCGGGATGGCAGACATGATGGCAGACTTCCACGAAGCACGGTTTGGCGAAGGAATGGATGTGGAGGAAGATCCGGAGGAAACCGCGAAGGCCTTCTACGACATGATGGAGTCGGCACAGAAGCCCCTTCACGAGAAGACAAAGCTTACGCAACTGGATGCCGTCTCACGCCTGATAGGGTTGAAGTCGCAGCTGGGCATTAGTCGAGACGGCTTCGATCTCGTGTTGAGCATTGTTGGGGGACTGCTTCCGGCAGATCATGTCCTGCCGACGAACACCTACGCTACACAGAAGCTCCTTCGTGCACTTAAGATGCCGTATGAGGGGATCCATGCTTGTCCGAAGGGGTGCGTCCTGTTCAGGGGAGACCTCGAGGAAGCAAAAACCTGTCCGAAGTGCGATGCCTCTAGGTTCGTGTTGGTAGAAGGCTCTGATGGCAGCATGAAACAGTCTAAGGTCCCCGAGAAGGTCGTACGGCACCTTCCTTTCCTACCGAGGCTGCAACGGCTGTATATGACGGAGGAGTCCGCGAAACAGATGACGTGGCACAAGAATGGCAAAAGATACCATCCTGACAAGATGGTACACCCGGCGGACGGTGATGCATGGAAGCACTTCGATAACATGAATCCTGTCAAGGCTATGGAGGCTCGGAATGTACGCGTAGCGCTGGCAACAGATGGGTTCAACCCGTTTGGAATGATGGCGGCCCCGTACACTTGCTGGCCCGTGTTTGTGATCCCCCTCAATCTCCCCCCCGGCGTCATGTTTGAACCTAAGAACGTGCTCTTGACGCTGATAATACCTGGACACCCGGGCGACAATATGGGTGTGTTCATGCAGCCGGTGTGGGATGAATTGGAACTTGCTTGGGAAGAGGGGGTACTCACGTACGACCGGGCTACGAAGAGGAACTTCAGAATGCATGTGTGGTACCAGTATTCAATGCATGACTTCCTGGCGTATGGCTTATTCAGCGGGTGGTGTGTTCACGGGAAGTTCCCTTGCCCGACATGCAAGGCAGATGTGATGTTCACCTGGCTGGCCAAGGGCGGCAAGTTTTCTTCTTTCGACAAGCATCGCCAATTCCTGCCTGAGAACCATGAATTCAGGCTAGATGTAAAGCACTTCACGAAAGGCGTTCAAGTCACCGGCCCCATTCCGCAGGTTAAGAGCCCTGCCGCCGTCCTTGCCGACATACAGGCTCTCGAACCTGAGGAAACAGGTGGGTTTAAGGGATATGCTCGGGACCACATGTGGACTCATATATCGGGCTTGACTAGGCTCCCCTACTTCAAGGACCTTCTTCTTCCACACAACATCGATGTAATGCACACAGAAAAGAATGTGGCCGAGGCACTCTGGGCAACACTCATGGACGTTGGCAAAAAGTCGAAGGACAACGTCAAGGCTAGACTGGACCTGGAGATGATCTGTGATAGACCAAACCTGGTGATGAAGACCCCTGCGCCCGGCAGGAAATGGAAAAGGGGGCCGGCCGATTACATCCTGAAAAGGGCAGATAGGAAGGAAGTTCTGCAGTGGATCAAGACGTTAAAGTTCCCCGATGGGTATGCGGCGAATCTGAGCAGGGGTGTGAACTTGCAGACTATGAAAGTCTTAGGGATGAAGAGCCATGACTTCCACATATGGATTGAGCGGATCCTTCCTGCGATGACCCGGGGATACCTCCCAGAGCATGTGTGGCGCGTCCTGGCAGAGTTGAGCTTCTTCTTCCGCCAGCTTTGTGCCAAGGAGTTGTCTCGGGATGTTTGTGTTGAACTGGAGAAGGCTGCACCTCTGTTGCTCTGCAAGTTGGAGATGATATTTCCACCCGGCTTCTTTCTGTCCATGCAGCATCTGATCTTGCACCTACCGCGCGAGGCACGGTTGGGGGGTCCCGTGCAGGCCCGTTGGTGCTATCCAATCGAGAGGTGTCTAAAGCTTCTTCGGAAAAATTGTAGAAATAAAGCCAAGATTGAGGCTTCCGTGGGAGAGGCCTCCGTTCTAGAGGAGGTGTCGACCTTCACACAGGCGTACTATACTGAGAAGCTTCGCAGCATGCACAATCCAACCCCTCGTTACAACGCTGACGAGAACTCATCGATACTCAGCCTTTTCCAAGGGGATCTCGGGAGTGGAAGCGCAGGTACCAACAAGCAGTTGAACCATCAGGAGTGGCAGACTATCATGTTCACATTGTTGATCAACCTTGATGAAGTGATTCCTTATCAGAAGTAAGTTCTCAATGAGCTTGTTACCTACGCCGTCACTATCCTCCATCTATCATGGTCTGACCCTCTAGTTTCTTCCTTCTTTCAGGGAATTTATTAGTCAATACTGGAGAGGCAATAGGGCTCCTACCGAGCAAGAAGAAGACAATCTTCTTAGACACGGTGTGCCCGATTTCATCTCCTGGTTCTGTACAAAGGTACCAACCAACTAACCTCTTTCCGACTTTGTGATTCCACTTTGCTCCCCGGAGCGAGTTATGTAACGATCTCCTACCCTTGCAGGCCCGAACGGATGCAGAAATGAGCGATGAATTGAAACAGGTGGGCCGTGGCTTCTCCCGTAGGGTGAAGTCATTCACCGTTTATGATGTGAATGGCTATCGCTTTCGCACGAGAAGCTACGAGGAGAGTCGACCCAACCTAAAAACCATGTGCTGCGGAGTTCGTACGCCCGGCACGGATGGGAAGGACTACTACGGCATAGTCGAAGAGATATACGAGCTCAACTTTAAGGGTGCCGGGACTTTAGCGCCGGTGGTATTCAAATGCCATTGGTTCGATCCTGATATCACGAGGAAAGACCTTACGATAGGTCAAGTCGAGATTCGACAGGACTCCAGCTATAAAGGAGACGATGTCTACATTGTGGCCAACCGAGACGCCACGCAAGTTTATTACCTCCCATGGGCGTGCCAAAAAGACGAGAAGCTTGCGGGGTGGAGCCTTGTGCATTTGGTGTCGCCGCGCGGCAAAGCGCCTCTCCCAAACGACGACGATTACAACTTTGACCCAAGCACCGATGAGTTCTATCAACCTGAGGGGCTAGAAGGTACCTTGGAGATCGACATTGGTTCGCTCATGGGCATGGAAGTAGACAACGAAATCGATGAGGACGAGGGTGAGGAGGTGCAGGATGCCAGGGACTTAAGAATGCTTGAGCGATGGCAGATGCAGCGCGATGGAGTTGTCCAGGAGGAGGTACATGATGATGACTATGGAGACGATGAGGATGATGATGACAGTGATGACTTAAGGGAGCTCGACAATATTGATAGCGATGACGACGATAGTGATAGAGATGACGACTCCACGCCCGAGATATTGCCGTTCGCGGAGATAATTACGAGGCCATGTAATACTATATTGTTATTATTATGTTCCTTTACAAGTACTTGTCATTTATTTATGCTAACAGTTTTGTTCTTTGTCATTGCAGGCACTCGGCAAAATGCCAGGCGGACGGCGGCAGCGGCCGCATCGAGCAGTACGCTCGGCGTACCAGGTCCCCCCGCAGGAGACCGCCGACGACGACGAGGAGGAGGAGGAGGTGTTGGTGCGCGGGTCAGTCCAGTAGGGGGTCCCAGCCCCCCAGCGGACGTCGCCAGGCGACCAGGAGGCTGCCGTTCTCGTCCTCGCAAGGGGGGACTGACGTCGCGTGACGACGAGCGCGGCGGCGACGACGACGACGACGATGACGACGACGACGGCGACGACGCGCCTACACCAGGCGAGACGGCTTCGACTTCGTCAGGCGTGGCCAAGGTGTACTCGCGCGGGCCCACGCAGCTTCCTAGGGTGCGGCCGCAATTCCACCAGCGCCCGGTGATCACACCCGTGGGCCAGACGTAAGTAACCATTATTGATTTCACTACTTGTTCATATGACATGTCAAAAATCGAACTGAAGACTAACAATTGTTCTTAATGACTCGTGCAGTTCCTGGAAGATTGTGAGTGGAGCAGGTCAAGCACGCCATATCAATGGCATCCAGGGCCTCCTGATTAAGGAGTACTACCCTGGCCTTGTCAACGTCAACGGCGAGATGAAGGTGCCCACCAAGTGGTCCCACTTCTACCTCGTCGAGGAGGGTGGCGAGACCATCGCGGCAAAGATAAAGAGGGAGTTTTGGGTGAGTCTTTCATCGCACCGCATTGCTAAATAGTACGCATTCGTCGGACTTCTTGCAAAAAGGAAATGCTACATGATGTGTCTGTGTGCAGGACTTCTTCACGTGCGAGGAGGGTAAAGCGGCCCAGGCGGCGCGAGTGCAGGAGGCGGTCTGCAAAGATCGTCTCAAGGACCTGTACCATGAGGCGCGCATACAGGCCATCCGCGACTTCCACGCCAACGTGCTTGGAGAGAACATCAAGAAGCCCCAAATCCGCCAGAGAATGAACTCGAGGGAGGCCGACCTCACCCAAGCGCAATACGAGCAGGTAATTAAGTATGACAACATTCGTTCAGATTCCTTCAGTGAAACATTACACTAATCTTCTCGCATGTCAAATACTTGATGTCATGCAGGTGTGTCCGTCGTGGTGCGACAACCACAGGGAATGCTGGACGGAGATTGTGCGCATGTGGCGCACGGATGAGGCGTACGCGAGGCGCGCCGACCGTCAGGGCCGCCGCGCGCAGATGCGAGGGGTGTCACACCACCAAGGGAATCAGCCCCTCCCCCAGTTCGCGACAAGATGGGTATGCGTCCGTTCATGTCTTAATCCTTGCGCTCAATTGTCAATACTTGTAACCATGTTTGTGTTTTCAATGCAGACGCAGACGCACGGTGGGCAGGAAATCAACGAGTACACCGCGTACCTCCTCTCTCACAAGGGCAAGGCGACGGATCCGAACAACGTCTACAACCCGGAGGACGGGCCCGATGCGTACACCAACCCCACCGCCTACGAGAAGGCCACCGAGTACACCGTCGCGGCTCGCCAGCGCTACGGGGAGACGTTCGACCCCACCGCCGAGCCCCTGGACACAGACCTCCTGCAGAGGTTGGGACCAGGGAAGCAGCACGGCCGCTACTACATGGCCCACAGCGCCCTCGACCCGTCCCAGGTTCCTACGCTGACCCAGGTTCGATCCACGCCCACGAGCTCCAGCGACATCCCCGTAGCGCCCCGGCGGCAGTCAGCGTCACAGGTAAGTGCCGTTTCGTTCGTCGTTCACTCGTTTCGCACCTGTACATACAATCAACACTGCGGATGTAATATTGCAGGCCCAGATGGAGGCCAAGATGGAGGAGAGGATCGCCACGTTGCACGCGCAGATGATGGCGCAACAGATGGCTTACCAGCAAAGCCTGCAGCAGCACTACAACACTCAGATGCAGAACATGGCCAGCTTCTTCCAGTCCATGCAGACGCCCGGGGCGTCTACACCGCCTCCTCTTCCAATGTTCGCTCCACCGCCTCCTCCTCCAGAGTTTTTTCCTGTGCCTGCTCCTGTCGCTCCTGGAGGGACCCCGGTGAGTATATTGACTCTTGCTTTAACTTGTGCGTCCATGCTGCAGATACTAATGACATCACTTGGCGTTTAACTTGTGCAGGTACAGTCGGCGGGTTCGAACCCGTCTCCTGGAGGTCCCGGCCATCAGATGATGTCGTATCCACCACCTGCACCCTATCCACCGTATCCACCTCCGCGTGGCCCTCCTCCGACGTACTCGTGGCCGCCGGTGCGCGGAGGGTGGCAGTACGCGCAGGCGCCTCAGTTTGGTCCAAGGGGGTTTCCGTGGGCAAACCCTGGGGGCTCTGGGGGCGGAGCGGACGACGAGACCGGGGACGGCGCGACGAGCTAGGTACTTGTCGATTCTGTTATCATGTATCCACCGTATCGTCGAAGTTGTTGTCATGTATTTCTTTTCTTCGTTATGGACCTAGACTTGTTATGTTGAACTTCGTGTGATGGACGTCGACTTGTGGTGTTCGACGTGTTGGACTTCATGTGATGGTTGTAATGCACTTGTGTGGTTGTTATTGTGACATATATGTGAGATATATGTGATGTTGTGCGTTATTGTGATATATGTGGTGATGTTGGCGACAAATGTGATGAAATTGTGATATAAATGGTGCTACCGGTGCTTCTGGTGAAATTGGATTATAATTTGTGATTTTGCAGGGTTTTGATGCGAGAAAACAGAAAACAAAAGCAAAAAAAAAAATTCCAGCTTTGCCGACAGTCGGCAAAGCTGGGCAAAAAAACCCCAGGACAGAATCTTTGCCGACTGCAACTCCGAAAGCAGTCGGCAAAGAACATTTCAAAAAAAAATATTTTCTTTCTTTGCCGACTGCCGAGCTGGCGGCCAGTCGGCAAACAATTTTTGAAAAAATAATTCTTTGCCGACTGCCGAGGAACCAGCAGTCGGCAAAGCCTGCCGTCAGGGCTGACGGCGCCACGTGGCTATGCCGACTGCTGGCGTGGCAGTTGGCAAAGGATTTGCCGACTGTGTGCCACGTGGCAGTCGGCAAATCCGCCTTTGCCGACCCAGGCTTTGCCGACTGCTCTTTGCCGACTGCCACGTGGCTTTGCGGTCGGCAAAGCCTTTGCCGACTGGGTTTATGCCTTTGCCGACCGGGGCAAGCAGTCGGCAAAGAGGCGTTTTCCTGTAGTGCTTGTGGCAAGCTCATTGGTGGAAGAAGATAAGGTAGCTCAGCCAGATGCTGGAGCAGGGCCTGCAGGCTGCAGGTCGTCAGCACGGACTTGTGCAGCTATATATGAGGGAACATAGCAGTGCTTACTTCACTTTCTTATTATGTTCTTTGTACAGGAATCTAGCTAGCTAACCATGGACCACTTGATATATATGTTGGTATTTTTTCTATATTTATTTATGTTAGGATTTTATCGACGCTATTCTTTTTGTACTGTAGGTGATATGTCCGTCCATGCGAAGTACATACTATATACATAGTGACATCTACTAACTCTCGACTTATAGGTACTCATAAGCATAAGATATGTATGCATGTAGCGTGTTTATGTATCAGAGTTTCAGTTTTTATTATATTATACAGAATTACTACATAATAGGCCCAGTTAGTATGAAACTAAATTATATACTTACAACAGTTTTCCATCCCACGGCCTGAGGCATATGCCATTCAAACAAGGAACGGTGTTTTGCCAACTAGAAGCCGGCGAGGGCGTTAAGCTGCTGGGCTATATGGAATCCACCAGTTTGGACTTCAACATCATGGTATAGGTAGATGAGAGAGGGTAGAGAGAAACTACCCCCATCTCCAAAAGAAAGCAAAGTTCTACAAAAAATACTAACAATTATGATACAAAATAAGTATCATTTGATTAATTATGGGACACATTTGTAAAGTAAATTTAATTAAAGAAATAAATATTAATACTATTTACGATAAACTTAATCAACTTTAGCTATTTTGACAGACAAAAATTTCATAGTTATATATTTTTTAGAATGGCGTTTATATGCTGTGTGTAGGCTGGGCCAAATGAGGAGACGTTGGGCTTCCGCCACATGAGTTTGGGCCTGTACTCAGGTTACACGATTCGGATTTTTATTTTCTATATTATTTGTTATATTTTTTTTTTCGCGACCATGCCGTGGGCACGTATTTTATTAAGAGAAGGCAGAAAGGGCCAAGTTCAACTTACATCCTAAGAGCATTTCGTCGCATGATTAGCAAACAGGATGCCAAACCCATGAAAGAAAGCGCGATATTACACAGCACAATTTGCGACTAAGACCCATGACGGCCCTCTAAAGCAACTGGAGAACGGTCCAGTATGGCGTATCCCGCCAAGGACCACTCCTTGGCCTCCTCGACAATCTTTGCCAGCAACTGTGTCGGTAGCGTAGGCGATCCACCAAATGTCGTTTCGTTGCGCTCCTTCCAGATCATCCAGCCAATGATGAAGGTTAAGGAGTCGAAGCCTCGGCGTGCTATCTGTGGCACCCGTTTCCTGGAGCTCAACCACCACGAAAAGAAATTTTGCTGGCACACCACAATCGATGAGTCCAAGTGCAGCCTCCTCAGTACGACGGACCAGATTTCCCTGCTGAAAACGCAACCAAGCAGAAGATGATCCGTGGTTTCGGCAGCCTGCGCACACAAAATGCAGTCATCCGACTGCTGCCACCCATGCCTCCTGCGGCGCTCTGCGGTCCAGCAACGGCCATGAAGGGTGAACCAGAAGAATACTTTCACACATGGCGGCGCATCCGTCTTCCAGAGTTAATTGGCACCCAACGGTCTTGAGGAGCCAAGGTACATTGCCGAGTATACAGAAGCTGCAGAGTATTGGCGCTACTGGACCAACGCCAATTCAACCTGTCCGGCACCCCAGGCGTTAAATGAACATTTTCAGTGATCACCCACACCCTTAGGTAGTCGACAAGAACCTGAACCGAAACGTCAAGACCAATGTCCCTAGCCCAGGTCCTGTGTTGAAGTGCCTCGGCAACAACACGATGACGAGCCGATCTGCGTAGAGAAGCAAACAAGGCCGGTGTCAACTGCTGGAGACTGTTGCCATCAACCCATCTATCCAGCCAGAACAAAGTGGATTGTCCATCGCCCAGAACAGAGTATGTAGCGGCCTGAAAAACTTCAATCACCGCTTTCTCACGCCTCGCCGGCAAGAGCGCTCACGTACTATCTGTTATGGTCCTCCGCACAGCCACTCCCATCTTACTCGAAATGCAACGCCAGCAGGACGAAGATCTATGATAACCAGGCCACCAAGGTCCTAGGCCTGCAGGCGACAGCCCAAGACACTCGACATTTTCCGGCTGCAACTGCCTCTCCACCAGACCAGAGAAAGGCTCGACGACGGCGATCAATAGAGTCCAGCCCCCACGGAGATAGACAGACGACAATAGACAGGTGGACCCGAATTGCTGGAAGGGTTGCCCGAACCAGCGTCGTACTCCCTGCAAGGTTTAGCAGGTTTCCCTTCCAGCCAGGAATACGGTTTGCGACGGCGTCAACAAGGTACTGCCAGGGTTTACAATACCGGTAAGAAAAAAATTTCGGTCCCCAGCGATAAATACGAAATTTCAGAAATATTGGTTCAAATTTAAATAAATTTAAATTGAGTTTTAAACAAATTTGGCATCATTTCACTAGGAAAACTCTATAATCCATCATCCATCATAAATTTATATAACATCGACGAAATAACATAATATATCACAGAAGTAGAGTCGCGGTAATATAGTGTGCTGACGGTGGGCGAGCTGCATATACTAGTGCCGTCCAATGTGTGAGTGAGAAAATTAAATAAATTTGAAGAAATTTAGGGCTTTGATAAGACTAGATGATATGGAGTGTCATTTTAGTGTGGTTTGGTGTAATTTTAGAGTGAAAGATGAATTTAACCGAAAATTTTTGACCAATACAAAAAAATTTAGGACCTCAGCGAAAAAGGCGATATTTCGGAAATTTCGGCGATATTTCGCCGAAATTGTAAACCCTGGGTACTGCTTGTCACTTCTCCTTAGTTTGTAGATGGAAAGGGGCACCCCCGTTACCGACATGGGAAGTCGGCAACCGCACAACCCAGTGTCTCAGAGATCTAAGTCAAGCTCACTACCAGAAACAGCAGATTTTCCAAGTGCAAAAATATTTGCCGAGTGCATTCTATCGGTCACTCAGCAAAAAAAGCTTTTTGCCGAATGCTGCAAAAAAAACACACTTGGCAAAATAATGACACTCGGCAAACAAACTCTTTGCCGAGTGCTGAAAAACACACTCTCGGCAAACTAGGAAAAAACACTCGGCAAAAGATAGCCACTCGGCAACAAACCACCACATGGACATCCGTCAATTAGTGTGCCGACCGTTAGGATTTTGCCGAGTGTTCGTCAGTGGCACTCGGCAAAGAAATAAGGTTGTCGAGTGTTTTTTTTCACTCGACAAAGAAATAAGGTTTCTATCATCATTAAATGACTTGCCACGTAGGCAAAACGCTGACATGACAACGTAATTAATGAAGAAAGAGAGCAAAAATCATAGAAATGGTTTCTTCATGAAGAAATCAGGTCTACTCTTGACCCAATGCACCAAGAAACCATGAAATCGCCATTGGGGAGAAACCATCAGTTTCTAGGAAGCTCGTGTCGCACTCCCATTGGAGGAAGAAGATAGAGTTGGGAGAGAGAAAGAGAAAATAATTATTACTCATAGAAACCATGGGTTGGAAAACAGTACTTTTTTGGTGTGGTATCCTATGTTATAGAAACTACTAGTTTCTTTCATTGGGACTGTCCTAACTTAAGCAGGCCAAGTAAGAGATATGTTTCTGAAATTAAGGACTCTATTAATTGAGGTCCAATCCGTAAAGGTGCAGCTTGCCCACTTGTGTTTTGTTCTTTACCCTTCCATGCCATATCATGCGTGCTGGCCGTATGGGTGTATAGGAGGTATAGCCGCCTTCCCGGACACACCAACACAATAATGACACAGCTGTATGCATCAGACCTGGCAACTGAATTTTAATGGAAGAATAACTTTCAATTCTCAATCATCTCAAACGCATCTTACATGTTTGGGAGTCTGCATCATTTTCTCTGAACTTGAATTCCTAACCGTGATCCAACATTTTTGTTTACGTTGGACCGATCAACATAGACTAACTAACCTTCCATAGACAACATCTTTTTTTTTAGATCAAAGGCATTCGCCTGGCTTTATTGAAAGCTTAACGAAAGCCCAAGATCCAGTGCTGGGGTTACCAGCTTACAAAGTAGCATGGCAGATGTTAACAAACCAAACTCAACTAAAGTTTAACTCTACTACCAAAGCTTTAATGGAATTGGGCTTTATATGGCTGTTACTACAACAGTGTAGTGATGATGATGCTGAGTTGTACATGGACTGTTGAAGATTCTTGCCCTGAGCAACTTGGATGTGTGAAATCGGGGTAACAGATGCATTGGTATTGTAATGAATGCTTGCTGGATCTTTAAAGACATCAGAATTGTCAAGTGACGACTAGTTATTAGCTGCAATTTCGACTAGATGAAGCTTGGTCGCACTGCCCCTTGACTTGGCCGTCCTTTTTGTCTTCAACCACATTGGATGGTTTGGCACTGATCGTCCAATAGTAGTTTTTTTTACTTTGTTTTTTTGCTACAATTATCATGGTAGATATTGCTAATTACTATAACAACAGATAGATATTATTGCTTCTTTTGACAAAATGATCGTTGTTATATAAGAGCATTTGAGGAGGCCCGAACCCACAATCTAGATGAATTCCCTGGCAATGGTTTCTGATACTACTACAAAATTACAAGCGGCACCATAACAAGTGTGAATCAAGTTGTATAGAAGCCAATTACGCCGGGGAGCTGGACTTTGCATGCTTAAACTGACCATACCTATCGTTGTTGCACCAGCACAGCTGCACAGATAAGAGGAGCGATGACCTCGACATCGATGACCTGCGGTCCGTGTCGTCAACGCTGGCTGGCTTTGTTATGTTATCGCTGGGAGTGGGAATCCTATGGGACCAGTGGTGCCCTGTCCTATTACCCAACTTTGACCACAATGCCCCTGAGGAACCAGCTAATTACGTAAAGAAAACTTGTTAATTCCACACGCACTGTTGCAGCAGTAGTTACATAGATTTTTTTTTCAAATTAAACTATATAATTTTGACAACCAAATTTTCATTTTTTTTATATAAGCAAAATTGAAATTATTCAGTAGTTGAAAGCTTGGAATGAAGGGGAGAGGTAAAAATTTTATTTTTCGAAATTAGTAACTTCAATCAACTGTGGGAATGATCATGTATACACTGTTAAAATCGAGCTGGAGTGGTGTCGCGCAGCCCGATCCCTGGCATTCGCATCTCATGCTTTGAGCCCCTGTACAGCTTTAAGGTCCATTCCTCTGCCTATGATACTTATCGCTAGAGGAGTCTGAGAAGAAGGGATGTACTTGTGCATCCATGTCACGTGTTCGTGGCCCGAACACTATCATTGGTAATTTGACTCCTGAACATACTGCGGTACACAGGTCGATTAGGTCAGGTATCAGTTTCCTATAACACATGCCGGTATCTGTATATGACCTTGCCGGAAGCTCAACAGGCGGGATCCAATATATGGTACGTCAACTGCAATTACTGGCGGCTATCTGAATATTACTATTTTCATGTATCCTGCAGTACTCAAATTTGAGGAAGCAAACTAGCTCCTTGCTATATCTGGTTGTTGACATGTCAAACATAAAATATTTTCTAAATAAAATGGAACTAGTTACACAATACAATAATGTACTTCACAAATTATTTCAGCCATGCAAATACATAAAATAAAAATATAGTGCAATTGCGTGCATAAACACATACAAGCGGGATATGTAGTTATATATAGTGATGAAAGATAAATTTGATCATTATAGTACTATAATGTAGCTAGCTTGAGCTCACAAAGCACTTTCTTCATCATGTCTCATACGCGCCTTTAACGTAGCTCAAACATGAGCAACAGTAAGCTGGGAGACGATGGCTAGCTGCTTGCAATTATCCACTAGATTGGCTGCTTGCTTCAATTCATCCACTACCTCTGCCATTGTGGGTCTATCGTCAACGTCATACATCAGACATTGGACTGCAAGAGCACCAATCTTGTCAAGGCACTCTCCACAATAGTGACATTGATCACCATCATGAGACGAAATGTCGTCGTCGTACAATTCCCTTGCATTGCCCTTCTCCTTAGAAGACTTGACAAAGTCCACGGGCAGGCTTCTATCTTTCCCATACCGGACCGTCTTCCGGGTTATCAGCTCAAGAAGAACGATTCCAAAGCTGTAGACATCACTCTTTGGTACAAAACGATGTGTCGTCATATACATTGGGTCTATGTAGCTCATATCTGCTGCCACAGCCGTGGCATACTTAGCGGTTGACAAAAGCCTCGATGATCCAAAATCGGAGACCTTGGGCATGAGGTTGTCATTCAAGAGGATATTGGCAGTCTTGACATCACCATGGATGCGGTCACGATCAGCATGTGAATGCATATAAGCAAGAGCTTCTGAAGAGCCAATGGCAATGTTGAGGCGTGTCCTAAGCAGGAGCACCTTATCCCTGTGCCCATGAAGTAGGTTGTAGAGGTTCCCATTACTGATATACTCGTAGACCAGCACAGGGATATTTGTCTCCAAACAGCACCCAACAAGGCGAACCAGGTTTGGGTGTCTATTTTGGAACTGGAAGGTGATCTCATTCACAAATTCACCCCCATGCTGAAGCTGACCTCCTTTCTTGTTCTCAAAATGAGAACGTTTAACCGCAACTCGCTCCTTCTCATTGATTTCTCCCAAGAAGACGCTGCCGAAGGCACCTTTTCCAATGGGGGTGTCGTAGTTGTTTGTTATTTTGTTCAGCTGCTCTTGTGTGAATATGGCAATGCCAGCTGCTTCCTTAAGTACTTCACCCCCATTTTTGTCAAAGCAGGCCCTCTTCACTCGCCGCTTTCGATCCATGTAAATGAACCAGAGTAGGAGCACTAGAAAAAAGATTGCGACAAACGTTCCTACAAACACACTGTGTAGCAGGTAGGATTAAATTTCAATTATATCTATATATGCATTTGTACGTTAACGAGACAAAGTTATGAGCCCTCTGTTGACACTTTCCTTATTTCTATCTTGCTTTCTGATATGACACATACACATGTGTGTGTGTTTGAATACATGGTGAGTTTTTTCCTACTCCTAGGTGTAGCTACTCCCATCTTCAATAAACTGCCATGCATATGAATACTCGTTTATCAATTTTAGTATGTTCAGATACATATTTTAAGATACTCCAAATCTTACTATGTAAACAAAATTTCAGAGGAACACATATTTTTTAATATATTGTTATAATACCACCATATTAATATATAAAATAAGTATAACCACATATTTTGTGTATAATTGCATACTTGACATATATACTACTCTAGATGATCTAGTATGATCACATATTCTATATACATACGCTTCATCAGGCCATACACACGCTAAATCTTGACATACAAACATGATAGTGGCTACACCTCGGATTAAAAAGGAATTTACATATATAGAAGTACTGTTCTATAGCTGGCTATATAGAATGACTTATTCTATGGCCACTTTGAGTTACGATAATTACTATACTGATTTGAGTTATATATATTATGTACATGTATGTATATACATGCATATACATGTACATATATTTGTGTGCTATATTTTATTACCGTGTATAAATAACCCCTAACCCTAGTTCCATTCATTTCTTTCATCAATAGAAATATAGCATCACATGGATAATGTGAAAAATAAGAGAAATAAGCAATGTGTAATAAACATAGAGCTACAAAAGAACCTAATTAGCTTATGCTGACTTTTATGCTCACCTAATAGAGCAACAACAGTCATGGGAATTATGGGACGACATTCCTCTCCTCTTCGGAATAAATTGCATTTACACTTGTAGCCTCCGTTTGTGTGAATGCATTTGCTACCACTTGGACAAGGATATCTTTGTGGATATTGGCATTCGTTGATATCTGTATATAGTTGCCATAATCACAAAAATGTCATTCGTCAACAACACAATAATTCGTGCAATAATCACATGTATAAGGTAAATAGAAAATATAGGAAATAAAGCTGTAAAATCTTGAAACTCTTTTTGATTAAAGAAAACACGAAGTACGGTATAGAGAATTGACAAGGAAATAAACCACCTAAGACTTCCAAAATTTCAAAAAATAATCCCACCTATTTAAAATGAAAATTTTAAAGTAGTTGTTGCTATTTTAGAAATTTGGTTACAAGCTAGAGTAAATAAGTCTAGAGTTGGGTTCTTAACTTTTACATTAAACTTTCAAATAAGTAACTTCTAATTAGTGAAGTAATGTTATTTTGTTTTAAAAGTCAAGTAATAGTCCATCAACTTGTGCTCACGCATGGGACAAGAATCTTAGGAGATGTAAGCGTTAGTTATTGTTAAGTACCTCTGATTACTAAAGATTAGTTATGTCTGTGTTTATCAAAGAATTATATATACAGTAAATTTATACAATCAATATAGATATGTCAATATATTAGTTAAAATGTATAATATACCTAAAGTAATAATATTAACATGGTTATTAATAATTTAAATAATTTGTTGTTATCATTAGTATGTATATTAGTTGTTATAGAAAGATACTTTTATGATTGCTGAAAAATGAGTCCATATGTTTAAGAAATCACGAGTACTTCAAATTAAATTACCATTACCGAGTTAAAATGTATAAACAACTTATTTACAAAACTTATAAAATTTATTCTCTTGGAGTATTAATATACTTAAATTGAATTATCAGTATCATTGTTATTTGCTTTGTTAGCCAAATATTTTTCATGCTTCTATACTATTAAAAAATTATCTAATCGATACACAATTACTTGGTCTATATAGTCGAACATAAGATTGTGCTTACTTTTAACTTCATAGCTATTGAAGTGTGTAATTTAGAGATATGTAGCATCCTCTATGGATATTGATTTTTTTCATGAAACTTATATTAGTATATTTTCTTTCCTAAATGCATATATGGCTAATTGGAATGCAAATGTGGCGTGTTACTTTGCATTATTTTTTATAATGACAGATAGAGATAATTTTAAAAATTAGGTGGTTATTTTAAATTATCTTTTTATAATTGCAGTGGTGAGTAATTTAGATTGAACAATAGGGGGCTATTTAAATTATCTTCCATAATTGCAGAGCTTGTATTTTAGATGTAAATTGTGGGTTTTTATTTTGAATCGTCTTTCATAAAGATAGAGGTGAGAAACTTAAATATAATTATAGGGGGTTATTTTGAATTATCATCTTTCATAATGCCAAAGGTGGGTAATTTAGATGCTATGATTAGGAGTTACTTTACATATTTTCATAATGATAGAGGTCAGTAATTTTTTATATAAAATACAATGGATCCAAAGAATATTATTGATGACGATTGTGAGAGTCTATCAAATTAATGATTAGTTGTTTTTAATTAATCTATGAGAATATCTAGAATATAGTGCATGGTGAGAATTCAGGCGCCGTTAAAGCCTAAGATAAGATACAAGATCCATGTATCAAGGCTACTTACTCGTGCATCCACCAACGACGTAGGGGTTACCCTCGTAGCCTTCACCACTGGAAAACTGGACTTTGCTGAGTGCCTGAGGCTTTGCCGAGTGCTTTTTATCGGGGCACTCGGCAAAACAATATTTTGCCGAGTGCCGCACTCGGCAAAATAAAGCACTCGGCAAAGGTGGCTTTGCCGAGTGCCAGGCACTCGGTAAATCCTGGCTCTCGGCAAAACTGGGCTTTGCCGAGTGCCGCGGCACTCGGCAAAGATCCAACTCGGCAAAAGGTGGCCGGCCCGTGACGGCAGCCACCTGCCGTCAGATTTTGCCGAGTGCCTAACGGCTGGCACTCGGCAAATTTTTTTTAACTTATTTTGCCGAGTGCCAGCCCAGGCACTCGGCAAATTTTTTTTTATTTTTTAAAAACATATTTTGCCGAGTGTAAGCCTTGGGCACTTCGCAAATTTTTGTTTTAATTTTTTAAAACTTATTTTGCCGAGTGCCAGCGCCAGGCACTCGGCAATTTTTTTTTTTTGAAAATCAACTTTGCCGAGTGCCCCTTGGGCCGGCACTCGGCAAAGCCCACTTTGCCGAGTGTCCCCCGTGGCACTCGGCAAATTTTTTTTTATTTTGGGCCCAATTTTTTTTTCTGGGGTCTTGTGACAGTATTTCAAACTCTATTTTAAAATTTGGGGCAATTTTGACTTTTTTTTATATATTTCATTAGTTTATTTCGTTTCGTCGAATTTTTCGGGATATTTTAAATTTGAACTGCTGGTACATGGAATAATGGACTTTGGTCATCCAAAAATTGATACTCATGATATTTAGGGTATGTTTAGGCCGTATCCAGGAACTCACATGAAATCTCGAGCATCTCGTTGACGTAACATGTCGAGGTACTTGCCTGAAATGTGATTTTAAATTATATAAAATGCAAACGAAGTCCGAAAATCATGAAACTTGCCGAGGCGTCGTGTTATCGCATGTGGAGGTTGTGGTAAAAAATTGTAAAGGTTTCGAGCAAGTTGTGACGTCGGATGCCAAAAACCCAGACATCTCCACATGTGATCACTTGTGGAGATGTCTGGGTTTTTGGCATCCGACGTCACAACTTGTTCGAAACCTTCACAATTTTTTACACAAGCAGCATTTTCCCGCTTCAAGTCTATATCTGACAGTCCTGCTGGGCTATGGAAACCACTATTGTTAGCAATATCTTCATGCTACATTTGCTATCCAGATGCCATTGAACAAGTCTTGAACAAATTTGATGGTAATGGTTTTGCAATCTGGACATCTGCATTGCCACAAGTCTCAAGCAGCTCATTCAATCCTGGCCTGTCATCTGAATCCGAGATCAAGTTAGCTGGTAAGTGGCTATGTACAGATCACTGCATTGTTTTACGCTGTTGATATTTTCTCTTTCTGACATCCTATGAACATGGGTCGTCTTTTAATTGTTTGTTTCCTTGATGCAGTGCTAACATTATCAACTGTGATTAACCATCTTATGTCCCTTTCCATGGGTGGCACCAAAGTGTTACAAGACTGCTATGTATCACTGATGGAATCTTGCATTCAGCTGAAGGAAGTTCAAGAGGATGGGGACAATGATGATGACGATGGTGCTGAAGATCTTGATGATGACGATGAAGACGAAGACACCGAAGACGATGATGAGGTAATAGAATGAAGACACTGCTTTCTATCTTTTTTTGTCAGGCTTAAGCACACTGCTTATAAGATAAATATACTGCAATTAGGATTCGTACGACGATGATGTGCTGGAAGAAACAGAAGAGGAATTCCTTGAAAGATATGCACTAGCTGCTCGGGTGAGTCAATCGAGGCTATCGAGGAAGGAGACATTGACGAAGAAACCCAAGACATTGAATTGGGTAAGTTCCTTCATCTGTTACCCCAATCTGCTTTTTTGCCTAAAACATGTGGGGACAGTTTCATGACCACTTGCCTCTTGAGTAAACGCAGGCTCTCTAGATGACGTGGACATACAAGAGGTGGTTATTTCCCTGATGCAGAAACGTCCTGCTTTGCAGGCCCAAACGTTTCCAGACAGCCTGGTTGAAAGAATTACAGAAACATTCCCAGAATACGAACAGTTTTTCCAAGTCCATCGACAAGCTTAGAGTATAGGAAACATGTGCAGATTTTCCTTTTTGATATGTTTGTATGTCTTGTCATTTTTTGTTAGCTCAAGTATTTGCCCTTGAGCTCTGTTCTGAGAGGTATTTTCTTGTCAGATATGTAGCGACATTTCAAATTTTTATTTTCCCTTGATGTGAGATGTGAGTGATAAGATATGCATGATGATGTCCGAGGGTTACATATGTGGTGTGGGCATAATTGTAAAACATTATATCAGTTCGTCGTTCTACCATTTTGCCATGTTTTTGCACTGTCTCCATTTTGCCATGATTGGAGAGGGTGGACAGGGATTGTGGTGGGGCTGTTAGATGGTCTCGGGAATGCTCGGGGTGCCGCTCAATTGGAGCTCGAGCTCCACGTTAATGGTGGAGGTATCTGCAGCAAGAGATGACATGTGGGGTCCAGGAGCCAGTGAGACCGGGAGGGAGAAACACGGGCTTGGTATCTGCAACGGAGAATGTAGGGCATGGGGAGGGAGTTGGGCTGGTGGATTTCGGCCCAAGGAGAGAAGCAGGTCAGGCTGAAAAGATGATGGAGATTTAGGTTGGTTTTGAATTGAATTCGGCCCAAGACAGATTTTGAAGATTTATAGATTTGCAAACTAATTTTGAAACTAATTCTATACTATTTGAATCTTGCAAACTCTCAAACTTTAAAATTTGATTAAAAACAAGTATATTTTGAACTTGTTTCAAACCATTATCTTCTCATACCTTTCACACATTTTTTAATGTCTTTTTAACCTGCTTTTGCAAACCTTTTAAACTATATTTTGATAAATCATTTAAAACTATTGTGAAGCTCTTTTGAAATATTTTAGCACCCTATTTTAAATAATCACTTAAGGTATTTTGAATCTAGTTTTGAATGACAAAATAAACAATTTCAAAACCCCCTTTTGAAACTTAAATTCTCACTCTTATTTTTGAAATATACAATTATTTTGGGAAATTTAACCCCCCTTTTAAAGAAAGTTTTAAAACTATTTAATACACATTTTCAAACACTTTTGGAACCCATAAGTGAACTTGTTTTTTAAACTACTAGTTTTTGTAAAATAATATTTAGCTTATTACACCTACCCTTGTGTTGCACTTCAATATTTACAAGTGGTGAATAAGTCTTGGAGCTTACACATTCATGTGCTTAATTTTTCATAATTCGCAAGTGCAAGTACAATACCTATCCAAGAAGGTGAAGTTTGTGGTTCAACCAAAGCCGTCACCGAGTACTGAAACATATGAATTCATGTTTCACATGTGTGTGTTTTGTTGCTATCTTTGGTTTCAATAAAATGGGCATGTGAAAACATGAAATCAGGTGCTTTCCTATTTGGACTTCCTTTTATCTATGAGCTGCTAAATCATTGTTTTTATTTGTGTTACCCAACTAGATCATAAAATCAGAAAAAATTATAGTGTGACATTCACCTACATGAAAAGTCTCATTTGCTTTGTCGGTAGCATAATGGGTAGTCAAAGCAACAATTTCCCTGCCAATAGAGAACCTATAGGGAAAACTATTCCCTGTCGATTTATGTTGACATGAATAAAATCAACAAACCTGATGCTGCATAGTTTTTTCTGTTGGCCAATAGTAAGAAAGTATCGAGAAATGTTTTTGATGGTTAATCGACATGAAATTTTTCTAGACGTTCGGTCCCTAGTGGTATTTTCATACTGGTTTGCTGTTAGGAAAATACTTTGACAGTTTTGCTTATTTCATTCCTTGACAGTTTCGAACCGCTAGGAAAATTCCAGTCCCAATAGTGTTCATTCGAAACAACTACGAATAATTGAACCAGAACAAATAAGATTGTTGCCCATATCAACATACGATCATTAGCTAGTGATGTTTCCAAACATAATACTCCGCCGTCTGAGAATGTACGTAGCTATATTCTTAGACAGAGAAGTACTAGTGGCACTACATGTCTACATAAGCACAAAATACAAGCATCTTAATAACAAGTCTCATGATACAGATAAAGATGACACGACACTACATGAATATAATTCAAAGTACAGTCAACTCAAGTACTAAACTGTGACTACCATGGATATGGGGATGAAGCTGAAGTCTTGCTATAAAGTAGTAGCTATACCAGAATGATGTTCAGACATCCTTAATTAACCTGTGACAGAACATGAGCCTCCGGTGGCTATTGCCTTCACTCGCTTAAGCTCCTCCACCACCTCAGCCATGGTCGGTCTGTCATCCAAGTCTTCCTTGAGGCATTGGACTGCAAGCTTACTGATCATGTCGAGGCACTCCATGTGATGACGAGATTGAGCGTCATCACCAGATAAGATCTCTTCATCGTACAACTTCCGTCCATTTCCCTCGTCCTTGCATAACTTGATGAAGTCTATGTAGAGGCTATTTTCCCCATCCTTTGCGGGCTTCCTTGTGACGAGCTCCAAGAGCACCACACCGAAGCTGTAGACGTCGCTCTTCTCCGTGAATCGGCCAGACTTTATGTATATCGGGTCTATGTAGCTCATGTCTCCTGATACACACCACTTGGAGTACCTGCTAGCGACAGACACAAGCTTTGCCGAGCCAAAGTCAGAGACCTTAGGAGTGAGATTATCATCGAGGAGGATATTGCCTGACTTGACATCACCATGGACATGGTTGTGGCCACCATGAGAGTGCATGTAAGCAAGAGCTTCCGCTGAGCCGATGGCAATGTTTAGGCGCACTGGCAAGGACAGTGGGTGCATCTTGCCTGTGCCATGAAGCACGCTGTAAAGGCTTCCTCTGGGGACAAACTCGAAGACAAGCATGGGAACGTCTGTCTCTAGGCAGCATCCAACGAGGCGGACCAGGTTAGCGTGGTTGATGCGGAACTGGAAGGTGATCTCGTTCACGAACTCCTCCTGCGGAAGCACCTCGCCTTTCGCAGTGGAGCACTTGACGGCAACCTGTTGGGCATCACCAGTGATCCCTATGTAGACCTTTCCAAAGGCACCTTCTCCAATGGAGTTTTTGTAGCCGTTTGTGATTTTCTTCAGCTGACCCTCCCTGAAGATGTTGATGCCCATGCTCTTGAGTATGTCACCACCGTTTTTGTCAAAAAACCTCCTTTGCTTTTGCCTCTTAGCCTCTAAAATTACGAGAGTTGCTAGGGCCATGACAATAAATATTGCTGCAGCCACAGTGAAACAGGATCGATTGTCAGTCATACAGTTGCATGCAGACCTTGCATTATTCCTTCCTGAAATTAATTTGTGCTAAAACTTGTCTATTACATTTTCTTGCCTGTAAACTATGCTGTTGCAGTGGATTTATTAAATTAAGAATTTCTCCTTAGCGTTTATGCTTCTTAAAGGTACAAACCGTCTAAAATATTTCAAAGGCACCTAATGGAATGGTAACAATACATCAGTTCTCTTTTATCATTAAAAATAATTTCATCTTTACCTCAAACTACAACTTTGGATCTCAAAATCCATTCGATATATATGCCTTACAAAGTATTGAACTAATCGTGATTTTAAGAAGACAAAAACTATCATGTACAGCTGCTTGTGTCATAATAAAACGAGTAGCATAAAAAAAGAATAAACCAGTCTTAGATCAACATGCATACCTTTGTATTATGCAACTATACAAATTGAAGTGATTTTTAAATTTTCATAGCCAGCAACAGTATTAAAAATATCAATTGAAGATAATTTCCATCACAAAATGAAAGAGCTAGCACATCATTATACAATGAGTAAATCCTCACCAAATATTAGTATCGCCCACATGGGCAATATGAGCTGACATCCTTTCTCACTTTTACCATCTCCCCTTAGTCCAAATTTGCATTTGCATTTATAACCGCCCTGTGTATCATGGCATGTGCTACCACTATAACAGGGATATAGTTTCTCATACTTCTCAGGATCTGATTTCCGAAGATCACACTCATTTATATCTGTAACAAAGATATATGGGAATCAAATAGTTAGCTGGGGACATTGAATATTTAGCAAACTATAGCTGCTAAACAGAATTAAACTGGAAATATACTACAATGTAATAATTGACCATTAACTGTTACATTGGCCACTACTTTCTTCCTCCCTTTATACTGAACCAGAGTTTGGTGAAAAAAATCTAAAAAATAAATCACATGGACACTAGAAGACTAAACTTTCCATAACTATCTCTCTCTCTCTATCATGTAGACATGCCCCTGCAGAGAATATGTGTATAGTCACCATATACTGGCCGTCACCAGTTCAGGAAACATGAAAGAATTTGTGTGACTTTTTACTAAAGATTAACATGAGCATCCGTTTGAAAACAAAAAACTCACTTGTGCATCCGTTGGCGCCAGTGACATAGGGATTACCCTTGTATCCCTCGGAGCAATTGCAGAGGTACCCACGCCCCTGTATGGCGTTGACACATAAGCTGTTGGCACTGACACAAGCCGGAGCTGTGGGTTTCGCAGATGCCCCACCATTTGGGGGCGGAGGCCGGCAAGACCCGTCATCCCTGATGGCCCAGTCAAGCACCACAGGGATAGTCGTGTCTTTAACCCGGCTGAAAAATGTGTCGTTAATAAGGTCCTGGCGTTCAAAGCTATACCTGAAATAAAACATTGTGTCCGTCAGTTGTTATGGACAATGGACATATTATACAACAGATAATACATAATATATATATGGTGAGTTTTTTTCTAGTCTCGAGTGTAATATAAAACCGACAAAGAAAATTGAGTACAGATAGGAATAAAATAATTTTTCTGTGGAAATTTGATTTCCTGTTGGTTTATACTCCACATAGGGAAATATCTATTTTTTCTATGGGTCCTATAGTTTTGCACTCGGTTGTCACCCAGCGACAGGATAATACATAACTTTTCCATCGGTGGAGGCGATATTGACAGGGAAACTTCAGTTTCCAGTAGTAAATTCTGTTCTGTATTAATGAGTGTTTTAGCTGTCACACGAAAAAAGTTCTACTATTTCAAAAAAGAAGTATCTGTAACTATATATTTCCTTTGTATTTTTTTACATGTTCTTTTGAGTTAACTGTTAACATATTGATGATTGTATGTGTCCCCCCTAGTTAGCCCTTGTGTTCCTAATAGTTAGCCCTAATTAACTGTTGACTTTTTCTATTTTTTACATGTCCTTTGCAATGTGTTCCTACTAGTTAGCCCTTGTGTTTAATGCACAGATCCATCCACTTGACTACGGTGTGGAACTCCGTGATAGGCATATGTGTTGGTATCTATTTTATACATAATACTAAAGAGAAATGATTTTTTGTCTATTTTTTTTACTTCCCATAATGCCATCATGCCTCTCCCTGTCTCGTATGTGGACCCAAACATACGGCCTGCTGCGTGCTCATAAGAGAGAGAACAACGCGTGTCCACACAGATATTTAAGTTTGACTCTAAAACGTATTGGAATAGATGGCGATCATTCCACAAATCTCCGAGCCACAAATTGTTCATGTGACTGTGCAACAAGCCATGCGTCTCGTTGCAACACACATGACATTTGCTAGTACTCCCTCCGTCCCTGTCATTCTCACTACCCAAGTCAAATATTTTAAACTTTAACCAAATATTTAAGAAAATATTAATATTTATGGAATATAATTAGTACCATTAGATAGATTGTTGAATATATTTTCATAACAACCTTATTTGGAGATACAAATATTGCTAATATTTTCTACGAACCTAGTCAAAGTTAAAAAAGTTTGAGCAGCACAAAACCTATAGCAACACTTTTTACGGGATAGAGGGAGTACAACATACAAGAGAAATATGTTTGAGTTTACTAGATCGTACGTTGTAATTATGTCCTATATAAGGGTGAAACTATGTATAAGGCATACTAGTAGCTTTTTTTGAGCCTGACACTAACACGAAGCAACGAAAATCTCGCAGAACCTGATTAATTAAATAAACTAGTACTGATATATAAGGCAATGCAAAGAGCAGAACCTGATTAAATAAAATATAGTACTGATACAAAACTTGTAAAGCTCGAGTAGGCATTGGGTAATATATATATATATATATATATATATATATATATAGGGAGAGACTATTCAGCAGCCGGCTACAAAATAAGTTATTCTGTAGCCACCTCTATTTACCATAATTTTATATACTAATTTACCATAATGTCAATACATATTTACGATAGTTGGGTTACTATAACACATGGGAATATTTACCATAACGTCATAGTAAACCACTTAGTAAGGAGTTACTGTAAATCTCGTAAATTAACATAGTAATTATCGTAACTCAAAGTGGCTACAGAATAAGTTATTCTATGGCCAACTACAGAATAGTAGTTCTATATATAGGTATATATATATATATATATATATATATATATATATATATATATAGTGTAGACGTACGTACCAGCCTTTCTCGGCCACAAAGGCGTAGTTACAGCGGCTGTAGTCCCACGCAGGATTTTGGACGGTACCGTTGGAATCAACGTTCCAGTCAACCTCCATTGAACTGAGGTTGCCGGAGATGGGAATCTGGCAGCAGCCGAGCCCAGTGCACTTGTCACCGTCGGCAGCAGCGTCCTCTACGCTCAGGCAGTAGCTGATGCAGCCGGTGTAGTACCTGGTGCCCTTCAGAAGCGCCACCGTGTTGCACCCAATGGCTGTGAACTCGTTGCTCCTGGCCGAGATCAGGAACGGATCGGTGAGGTCCCACGGTGCTGAGTCGGAGTCAAAGGTGGTCGATGACATGTAGCACCGGTAGGAATAGCCGGCGAAGACGGTGATCTCGCCGGTGTTCGTAGAGATGCCCTTCACCTCAGCGTTGCTTATGTATAGTCTAGGAGGACTAGAGCTATTGTTGCAAGTCAAGGGGTATGGATTGAAGCCCGGCCGGGCACACCCATCACCAATGCCAAATGGGTAGGGAATCTCTAAGTTGCCGCACATGCTAGGGCAGTCCGGCCCCGGCAACGGTGTGTTAACGTTGGAGGAGGCAGCTGAAACGAGATGGGAATAAATGGCTAGGGCAGGAAGCAGTTGGAGATGCCACAGAACTTGAGGCGCCATAGCTATTGTGGTTGTAGATAGGTGTCTAGTACATGCTGGGCTTGGTGTGTATATATAGGCAGGCAGGGAGGACCACCATACCATCGGTTGGAGATAAGAGCATTCCACCCTTGCACCGCAACTGTCTTGTACTTTTGTTGATGGCTAAATCAGCTCCACTGAGAAGGACGACGATGGATGAGCCAAGCGTTTAGTATTTTTGTTTGTAGACCCGCCCACAGGTCATCGGTCGGTCAGTCGTCCATATGTACTAGACGACTGCCCACAAGTCTTAATTTTTATTTGTTGGCTCCACCTACTGCTGCTGCCAGTGTGTAACTTCCTAGAGCATCTCCAAATATTTTCTATAATTTACTTGCTAAACTAATAAGTTTAGTAGGTTAACAAAATAAGTAACAACCTTAATTTTTCACTCTCTCCAATAGTTCTCTATACTAGCATCCTAAATGGTTTTGCATTGGAAACCCCAAAACTCTTACTAAACCAACCAATTCCTTTTTATACTTTGTCTTACCCCCTTTTCACCAGAAACCCTATATTTTATAGATACCACGCACTAATTGACGAAGTAATTCTCAAGTACTACATTCCAACGAAGTCATCACACGATTTGGACACGCCATTATTTCTATTTGTTTTTTGCTTTACAGCTGCACTCATATCATTTGGCCAGTCCCCCTGTTGTATTTTAGACTAACTATATACAGTGCATCTTACTATTACTATTTAGAGGGAGGTTCCACGTTATACTAATCCCCACTACATTGTTAAGAAAAACATAAATTCTAGAAATCCCATAATAGTTATAAATATATGGCATTTAATTTGATAGATTCAAACCATCATCATCAATAATAGCCATTGGATCTATTCCATTTAAAAAAAAAAATTACCCATCTCTTCGATTATCCGTGTAGTAGCCCATGGCACCCTGGAGTCATGAGCAGGGTATCCGCGGTAGGTACCGTTGCTGCGAGGAGCAGCAAAGGCTGCAGGGGTGACGACATTGGCATAGACGTCCTTCAGCCTAAGGGGTCTACGCTAGTTGTGCTGAGTGATGGGGGGATTTGCTAGTTTGATAGTATTCCCGACCCCAAGAAAAGTTAGCGTGCTATGGTTTAATAAATAGAAGAACTAGGGCAACTGTCCTTGTGAAACATCAACGAAAAATGAAATGCCAGGACAATCAATGGTCCTTCAGCCACTACTGGAGACGTCCTCTTTGCCGAGGGCTAGATCTCGGGCACTCGGCAAAGGGGGTCTTTGTCGAGGGCCAGCCCCAGGAGCCCTCGGCAAAGCTAGGCCCTTGGCAAAATAAATCTTTGCCGAGGGCCTAGCCCTCGGCAAATTGGCCCTCGGCAAATATGGCCGGATGGGTCACGGCGGCCACTGGTGTCAGTCTTTGCCGAGTGCCCGCCGTCAGGCACTCGGCAAAAATTTGAGAAGGTTTCGAGCAAGTTGTGACGTCGGATGCCTAAAACCCAGACATCTCCACATGTGATGTCTGGGTTTTAGGCATCCGACGTCACAACTTGCTCGAAACCTTCTCAAATTTTTACCACAGCCTACACATGCGATAAACATGACACCTTGACAAGTTTCATGATTTTCGGACTTCGTATGGATTTTATATAATTTAAAAACACTTTTCCGACA
Organism: Miscanthus floridulus; assembly: GCF_019320115.1. Taxonomy (NCBI): domain Eukaryota; kingdom Viridiplantae; phylum Streptophyta; class Magnoliopsida; order Poales; family Poaceae; genus Miscanthus; species Miscanthus floridulus. The sequence continues at coordinate 141,567,280 of NC_089588.1, forward strand.
AGTTCCTCGTCATGTTACGTGAAGAAGATGCCCGAAATTTGATGCGAGTTCGTGGATAGGGACTCAACATACACCAAATACCATGAATAACATTTTTCGAATCACTAAATTGTATTATTCCATCCACCTGCAGTTCAAATTTGAAATATTCGAAAAAAATCAACGAAAAGAAATAAATTAGGGAAATATATCAAACAAAGTCAAATTTGGCCCAAATTTTAAAATTGAGATTTAAATAATGTATTATAGCACCACAAAAAAACTGGGTTCAAAAAACCAAAAAAAAAACTCTTTGCCGAGGGTCTAGCCTGGCCCTCGGCAAAGGGGGTCTTTGCCGAGGGCCTGGCCAATGGCCCTCGGCAAAGAATATTTAAAAAAAAATAAAAAATCTTTGCCAAGGGCCCTGGATCTGGCCCTCGGCAAAGGGCCCAACCCTAAATCGGCCAGCGGCCCAAATTCCCCGCCCACAGACCCAAAAAAAAAACTTTGCCGAGGGCCTAGCCTGGCCCTCGGCAAAGGGGGTCTTTGCCGAGGGCCTGGCCATGGCCCTCGGCAAAGAATATTTAAAAAAATAAAAAATCTTTGCTGATGCCCTGATCTGGGCCCTCGGCAAAGGGCCCAACCGTAAATCGGCCAGAGCCCAAATTCCCCGCCCACAGAACGCTTGACGCCGCCGCTGCGCGCCAGCCGCTGCCCCATGCCCTGCCGCCCCGCGTGGCCCGCCGCTGCTTCGCGCCCCACGTGGCCCGCCGCAGCGCGCCCGGCCGTCCCGCGCCCCCCGCCGTAGCGCGGCCGGCCGCCCCGCGTGCCCCGCCGCCCACCACCGCGCCGCCCCGCGCTCGGCCGACCCGCGAGCCCCGCCGCCCCCACCACCGCCTCGCCTGCGTGGCCCCCCGCCGTTGCGCGCCGCGCCACCCGCGCGCCCCCGGCCCCCAGCCGCCAGAGGAGGAGGGAGGAGGAGCAGGCCACCGGAGGAGCCCCACCCCACCGCTCGCCTCAATCCGCCGGAGGTGCCCCACCCCGGCCGCGCCACCAGCCCACGCTCACCGGCCGGCCCACCCTGAGGAGGAGGAGAACCTCCACGCCATCCGCCGGCCACTGGAGAAGGAGGAGGACCCCGCGCCACCCGCCAACCCCGTCCACG